>NC_091114.1:7541515-7844545 GCF_024713975.1 Paralichthys olivaceus
TTCCCTTTGAATAATTCATGTATCTTGGTGAAAACAATCAGGCACATTTACGGGACTGATATTTATGAGTGTGTGTAATTTGGTGATGATCCAAGTAAAAATCTGGATCTTGCAGATTTTAATGTGGTTTCATAGGGGGTAGGTTTGTCTCCTGCTGCTGTACAAACCTGTAACTAGCACCAATGTGTAGCTGAGATAATTTAGACTGAATAGGGTACAGGTTTTAGGTATCTTTTATAGTCTTAGAAGGTTCAGAATTTAAGGGGACTGTTGGTTTGTGCTCTACTGAGTGCCACTCTTGTTTCAAAAATAAATGTAAATCATTTTTACTGACTCAGGTGTATTGAGTGCTTTATAAATACATGCTCCTCTAACTATGACATAAGATTTTAACTGCCGTCTCACATTCCTCCTCTAAAATGTGGTTGTTCTTGAGTAACAGCATTGTAATAAATATTTGAATCCAGGCAACCGAGTTCAGAGTTGGGCCGCGCTGGAGGAGCTGCATTGCCAGGGCAAGCTGAAGGCCATCGGAGTGTCCAACTACACACCCGCGCACATGAGAGAGCTGATGCAGACCTGCAGAATCCCCCCTGCAGTGCTACAGGTATCACACACAACTGTGCAAAAAGAATTGTGTTCACCCTGAAAACAGCCTGTGCAGAGAATGTATATATTTTTTTCTTCAGGTAGAGTTTCACCCACGTCTGTGCCAGACAGAGCTGAGGAGTCTGTGTGAGGAGTACGGAGTTTGTTTCCAAGCCTACTCCTCTTTAGGGAAAGGGGAGCTGGTCACTGATCCCAGTGTTACAGAGGTGGCAAAGAACTGTGCACGCACACCTGCCCAGGTAAACACATACACAGAGTATTTGAATTCAAACTCACCTATTCTGGTTTCATAATAAATACTTTTTTTTAACTTTCATTCACTTCCAGGTCCTGTTGTGCTGGGCTGTGCAGCAGGGTGTCCCAGTGCTCCCCAAGTCCTCCAATCCAGACAGGATAACTGAGAACGCTCGGCTTTTTGACTTCACGCTGAGCGACGCAGACATGGAACGACTGTCGGCTTTAGACTGTGGACACAAGTACTGCTGGGATCCTTCAGAAGTGGCTTGACAGACCACCAGTTGGCTTCCATTGTGGCGTTTTTGTTGGTTTGTAAGCAGATTACACAAAAACAAAAAGATGGATTATCACAAAACTTGGTGGAAGGATGTGTTGTGGGTCAGGAAAGAAACAATTAAATGTTGGTGCAGATCTGGATCAGGGGGCCGGTCTAGGACCTTTTTTTCTCCACTTTCTTTAACATGGTGTCTCATGGAATAGTTCATGGATCTTGATGAATGAAATCAGGCACATATAGGGAACTGATATCTATGTGTCCCCAAAACTGAGAGCCCTCTTAGAAAATACCTATTGGTTTGTTGCCTAATAGTCAAATATTTTAAAATAATACAGTTTTATATCATTTAGTTCCGTGGCTTCTACGATGGAGCATTAGGGACATATGAAAACAATGTCATAATATTACAAGAATAAATAGAGAAATAACATATTTATGGAAAAAGCCACAAGGAGAACACGAGCTCCGCATCTTGTGGCTTCTAAATCCATAATCTTGAACCAATCTCTTTTCTTCTGCCACATTAGAAGCAATTTCTATTTCTATTCTTGCATAGGAAGGAATTTAAAACATTTCAAAGCTTCCTCCGCACTGGAGAATTTGAAGGAACTGCACGACATCCACTTGAAAACCACTCTTAAAAGTATTTATTCAGGACAGCATATACCAGAAGTTAGACAGCTGTAGAGAAAATACATGTACAAAAGTCATTGAAAATGAATCCAACAAAAAAAATAAAAGGGGAATATTAAAAATTCAGTTTTCTCCGAAACACGTCTCTAGATTCAAGTAATACTAAGGATGGTTGCAGAACTCAAGATACCACGGCAGGTTTTTCTTCAGGGGTGTGTTCACCGTCACAAGTGTTTTCAAAGTCAAAACCATTACTGGTCACGCGACTTCAACTAAAAAGTGCGATAGTGAACGCACCACCACGTTATTGTGCTTCTTTCTTGAGTAATGTGTGACAGTGAGCTGTGACTATTTAAGGCAGTAGATTAGGTAAAGACACAAGGCCGCCTGTGTGGTGTCACGTCGCAGGTACCAGCATGTTCAAGGCAGTTCATAAGAATATTTATAATCTTTTAAATTTCAGCTGAACTGTATTGTAAGGAGCGAAACAGTTTTATCTGGTCCCAAGTTCACAACACCACACAGCTGCTAACTGCAGTACTTGTATATGTAGATGTACAGGTAGTGACATGTTAGAAGTACTGTTATCACTTTAACACTCATTCCTGACTCCGCTGTTTCTATCTCATATCATTAAACAGTGGAGTTAGCAGTTTGACTCAAACAGAATATTCTAATTGTGTTAGGAGCTTTATACCAGATATTAATTCATTGTAAACGGTTGCTCGTATATTTCAGTCAACTCATCATCTTACAAAAACACACAGTACACTTGGACAAATCTTAGAAAAAACGGTTGGTGTCATTCAGATTGTCACGATCTCTAATGTGATTAAAAATTGTCCTAGACATGTTTTTTTAATGTATAAAAAAAAGCTGTAGCAAAGGTTATTTTTCGATAACAAACGCAGCCCTTGACCTGCACAGCTGAGCACACCACGACTCGACCATACGAGTCGAGAGAAAGACACAAGGAGAACAAACCTATTACCATTTCCTATAATCACATATTGATAAACAAATCACAAATAGCCGAATCGATTACCAAGCTGTTTAGAGGTGCGGATCTTAGTTGTATAATGATTCATATGAACAATTAGAACTTAAATAAAGGTAGTATTTTGGGTAAATGTGCCAAGGAATCTTCAAAAGGAAATTAGATCAGCACTCTTAACAGCTTTATCCCATTTTATTCACACCGCAATGCAGGTCAAAGTCAAAACCCGCCCCACATTTAATTCTTATATAAACATGACAGGATTGCAAGAAGCAGATGGGGCTGAACTCTCTGAATCCGTCTTCTATTTGCACAGGTTGCTGAGTAAATGGGCCCAAAGGCTTGTGTGTTTAAAACCTTGCACAGTAGTTACTCCGTCACCACCCACAACTTTTAAATAAGCACATAACATTTATCACAACAGCCATGGATTGTACATTGCCTATTGCTGGGTTGGCCAGACTTATAAAATAGGAACTCGTGGAATTAGTTTCTAGCTAAAACCACGCCACGTATAACCCCTCATCCAATGCCATTTGATAAAATATTAACACAATATTTACACATAAAAATTACTAAGTCTGTTTTATTTTTTGCTCATTCAAGGATTTAAAAAGATAGATTCATATGGGTTTGTGCTTTCTTTTCTTTTGTATACGTCTGTTTAATGTCATTTTCCTCCGATATAATCTAACCCTGAAGTTGTACAAAAGATATTTTTTTCTGCATTGTCAAAGATTGTCCTTGTACAAGATTGTTCGTTTGATAAATTTGAGATATAAAGCAGTTGGTGATAGTCGAGTACAGTGGCAGAAAGAGTTCTGGTAGCAGAACAGGAAGTTGGAGAAAGGCCCCCTGAGTTGAATACTTAAAGAAGATCCTTCCTTTTTTTACACTCTCTCCTCACTTCTGTTGCCTGAAAATTATTTTGGCACAATACAGTGATATCTTGTGCGATCCAAGCACCAACATTTGGATTAAAACAAGCATCACACTGACTTGACATATCCTCAAGAAAATGAGGAAGGAAGGAAGTTCTAACAGCATTCACGGTGGCCTCAGTCACGTTTTGTTTTCAGCTCATTTATCTCTCCATCTACAGTATATTGCATAGTGTTGATGTGAGAAAATTGAAACGGTTGAGTGTCTTTTACTTACTGATAGTTCACCTTTCTAGTCCCCTCATTTTATTCTTTTGCTGCGTTTTAAAGAGGTCGTCTCTCTTCTCTCTGGCCGTCCTTCCATCCGTATGTACGGTGGGTTTGGAAAGCCACAGGTCTGTCCTCATGCTCATCTCACATTTGACCAGTTCACAGTGAGCTGCCTAACAGTGTTGTTCACATCACAACCAACAAAAAACACACAATTTATATGAATTTAGTTTTAAAATGTACATGACTAGAGGCTTTAGAACCTCAGTACTATGTACTACTTGTCCCGTTTAGCCATGCCTTTGTGTTTGGAGTCTTTGGAGCCTTTTGATCAAACCAACCTTTCTTCCATTTCTACTCAGAGCAGAGCTCACTGCTCTCAATCACAATTGTTCAATTGGCTTCCCCATTGCTTTCTTCTCTTCTTCTTGTTCCCATTGATTCCCCTAAGTTGCTCTTATATCCACCCTCAGTGCCTACTCAGTGCGGTGAGTGTGATTCTCAAGGTGGCTGTTCTCTCCCTCAATCTCCTGGTGACTGAAGAGGTAGCTCCACCAGCTTTTAGAGTGGTGCATCTGTTTGGCCGTCCCGGCACTCTTCACCTTCCTCATTGCCTGCAAGAAGCGATGACACAGTGTTAGGTTTAAAAACAAACAAACACGTAGTTAAAATACAATAAAGAAAGTTTTGTTTCATATTTTCCTTATTGGATGAAGTCATTCTAGATCAGCAGGCACAACTGGCATAACCTGATCCTTTTCCTTTAGCGCCAACAACTTAACAGAGTTAATATTTACCAATATTAAAACAATTATTTTTCAGAATAAACAATGCAAAAATCATGTACATGTATGGCTGTGTAATAATGTATTATTATATTAATATATTTATAGTTCTTTATCATAAGGGTTGGATTGATTACAATCTCTTATGAATCATAGACACATTTTTCAACATAACAGATCGCCCAAAATAACAGTATGGGACATTTTTTTCTCCCTAATAACGGTTTTGGCCACCAAACATCCATATCAGTCGAACTGCACTCACTTCTTTCTTCTTTTAAACCATTTTAATGCTACCATTCCAGTGTAAGGGACGCAAATAGTTTCAATGCACAGAAAACACTGGATTCTTGTCTCTTTTGCCACCTATGCCAATACTGTATATCTAGAGTCTGTGTTTTTATAAACCCTTCTAAACCCCTCATTCGTATTTTGACCCCTCCATTCTCACCCCTTTGTCTAGCAGGCTGTCAAACTCGTCGCTCATCCTCCGGAGCTTCTGGCCGTACTTCTTTGCCGCCCACAGTGCAGGGGGAGCCGACTTGGACCGTCCTCGGAATGGAGCGCCGTCGGTGGGCGTGCCGACTTCCTCGTCCGCCCTGGTTTGGAGCTCCTCGTCTCGTGAGACAGTGGAGGCGTGGGACTCTGAGTTCAGCCTGATTCTACCAGTTGCTACATCGGGAGAGAAAAAGGTAACTGATTAGGATTATATTAAGAAAAAGGCACAGAGAAACTCTTAGTCCTCTGGGGTTTCCTACCTGCTATTCTGAGCTCAGGTAAGGTGAGGTTGTGGCGCTGAAGAACCTGATGCTCTGGCTCAGTCGATGATTGGCTCATTTCTGCTTCCTCTACCTCCTCCGACGGCTCCGACTCGCTGTCTGAAATGGTGAAGTTTGCAGCCATTGAGGCATCTGGGGGGGGGGGAATAGAAACATGATATCAGTATAAACCTTTAAGTACAGTGAATGACAGACAAGGACGTACACGTGTTGTACACATGTGGAGTTATTGAGATCACAGTGGAGTTAACAGTGGTGTTGATGTGTCTGGGAGAACTAGAAAACAGACATAAAGCATGTTGTTCATACATGTGATCACCAAAACATCATCTGTCCCTGCATACCTCCATCATAAGAAGCTACAATAGAGAGAATATAGAATAAAACTGTTAATACATGACAGCTGTCCAACCATTATGTTGTCAAACAGTGCATGTGCTCATGACAAGTCTTATAAAATGGCATCATGTGTTGTATGGCTAACACACCCTGCGGGCTATCTCTGCTAACCCTGATATTAGCCGGTCCAAAGGTATTCAGAGTGTAACAACCCGACAGATGAGCGACCTGTTTTTACAACACACGGCCGCATTTACTCAAACTAACTTGTTGGTACACTGCTGACACACCAGCCATCACACCTTCCTCTTCCTCCTCTCCGGTCAACTCGCTTGTTGTTGTTGTTGACTGAGGAGGACAAAAGAAACTTCCTGCGGGGCGGCCGCTGCGGCTTGGCTGCTAGCTAACCGCGTCAGGGACCGAAGAACTAACCTTCACACCGGGTCTCTTACCCGAGTTGATGTGCGGTGAGAGTCCGGGAGTGTGGGCTTGCGTTGGCGGGGCGTCCCGCGGCCTCTGCAGCTGCTGTTATTGTCGCTGTCTTATCTTTTCCTCGCCGAGCTGCTCACTTTAGCTCCGCGCTCACCCAATCGCCGCGCGTCACCGCAACGCCGCGGCGCGCTGACGTCACTGTTGCGAGCTAGGACAGGGCCGGGGCTTTGTTTGTCCCCCGCGGGTGACCGTAGTGTGCGGGGTAGAGGCGCAGCGCGATTTCACACCGTCACAAGTCAGGCTTGACTTTCTGTGTGTTAGAATTGATATATAAATATGACAGATCCCCAAAAGTGAAGCCAAATTCACTCAACTGCAAATTAAAGGGATAATTCACCCAAAACATGAACATTCACTCATTATCTACTCACCACCAGGGGGCGTAGCACACGATTCTGGGCCCTATACACAAGCAGTATCTGTGGGCCCCCTTCTTGTCTCACTAATGAACAGTACATACCACATCTGGTATAAGTAATAATGATCTGATATGCTTAATTATGCACAATATGAAATCTCGCTGCATTTCTGTCCTCCTTTCTCAGACTTTTACCGACAGTTACTTTATGTATTCAATTATTTCTCAAGTATAAAACAGACCTTAAAAATACCATCTTAGTTTTCTAACCCCCTAAGTCATTTTTAAAATACAGCTTTCCTCCCATTAAGTATTCATTTATAAATGGGGTGTAATCTCTCACTTTGTTACATCTTGCCATTAATGAAACAAACTGACACACAGAGATGAAGAACAACCTACCTCGTAAGAACCAACTAACTAACTAGTATTTATTTTTTATATTTTTTATTTTCTGATTCCCAGACTTTCCGTTTGCTTTCTTGACATGCTGAACACCACTTCTCCAGCAGTCAGTCAGTCGCTTCGACTAAACCGTTATTTTGTAGGGGTGAGGCAGGTGACCTCAGGGTGCCTCTACGATTTTTAGATATAAATTTCAGTCAATCAGTCGATTTATTCAGCCAGTTTCAACCGTTTCCATTAAGCACTTATAAATTAGATGAATAATATTAAAAATATTATAATCATTCAGGCTTTTTAAGGCCCCCCTCCCCTTTGGGCCTTTGGAAGTCCGTTCCACTCTTCCCCCCCACTATGATAATGTTTCTGTGATAAATTTTTATGTGAGATTTGCTCTTGTCATTACATGACATGTAATAATCATCCGGTAAAGTTATTTTTAATTGATTCATATCGAGGAGGAATCACATTAACATTCAGTTCCTCGAAGGTCTTAAGGTTAAGCTCTTCTTTTATCTTCTCTGCTTTCTCTAGTGCTGGGACCCTATGGCTGGGACACATGGAAGACAGAAAATCCTCCAGGCTGTTGTTAGCTGTCATACCTCGCATGAGCAGCAGGTGGGGAGGTAGGACTACAAACTGATTCACTTGTGTGTGTGTTTTACTGAGTGTTTATCTTTGGTCGCACTGCCTCATCTCCTACCTCCTGTCACAGGTTGTGAGCTTTCTTGGAAACAATACGAGCAAATAGCTTATTTTGAATGTCTTTCAATTGCAGTTGATTACTCTAGTAGCATTATTGCTGCAAAAACGTGTCATAGTGTCAGGCATGAAAATTGCATTGTGACATCATCAGAAAAAAGTGTTTCTCATCCCCTGAAAAGCTGATTAATGGGTTACATTCCTCTTCTTTATACAGAACCGTTACAGTAAAGCAGCACTGTATGGGTATGTGCTTTGCTTTGCTCTCTTGCACTTTCCTCACGTCAACACAGGAGACTCAGCCATGTAATTATCTAACATTTTTAATCCAGAGCCTGTTCTTCACCTCCCCAATGTCATTCTGCTCTCTCCCCCTATTATATTAGACACTAGAAATAAACTGAATTAATTTGGCAAAGTCAGTCATTGAAACAATGCTGTGACGTATTCAATGTCAAAGGGCTTTTTCTAATTCAGTGCATCCAAATGGAACAAATGTGAGTTTCTAAGCTTAGACTAACATGTAGTGCAAAGTTTGCACAGTCAGCCTTTCATACACTGACGTATGCATGAAGCAGCTCTTGAAGATCATTGTTGAGAGTTGCTTCTTTTGAACTGTATTTATGGAGGGATTATAGAGATAATACACTGGAGTTCTCCTTTTGGTTGGATTTGGATGCAGTTTGAGAACCATGCAATTATTATCCATTTTAATCTGTGTGTGCGTGTTAGCGTGTGTGCGTGCGTGTGTGTGTGTGTGGCAAAGTCAAGCCATGTATGCACCAACTTAAGCCATAAAACCACCGTGCGTAAGAGGCTGTGCGTGTGTGAGTGACAAAAGCTGATCTTACACACTCTCATATACTAGCAGAATCATGTACACACGCATACTAAACACGGACTCACACATGTTTGTGTATACGACTGCAGGATTTGAGTGTAATCTGGAGGAGCCATACAATTAGCATCCATTTATATCTCCCTGTACCAACCTCGCCCTGCCTCTGTGCCCCTCATCTGGCGGTTATTTTGGGAAACGGAGGCGTATGCACGCCCACACTGTCTCCAAACCACCACTCAGTGTGCAAGAGTGTGCCTGTGTGTGTGTGTTTGTGTGTGTGTGTGTGTGTGTGGCTGCTTGAGAGCAAATGCGACAGTATATCCAAGTGGCTCCCGAAATGTTCCTTCCAATTCAGTGCCAGGGCACAGCTTGTCTGCCACCACCGCTGCAGCTTCACTCACTGTCCTTTCAAATATTCTCCCCTCTGTGCAGACCCAGGTTCAGTCAGTTAGCTCAGCGTGGGTGCGGAGGAAGATGCAGAGCACGTTTTGAATTATTTGACGCGGGAGAGAAGAGAGAGATGGGATGGGAGGAGTGGTGTAAAAAAAGAGAGGATGATTCGGTTTCCCAATTTCAAAAAAGATGGGAAGCACATCTAAAATGCAGACAGTGTGCACCAGACATGGGGAGAGGGAGAGATGCAGACAAAGAGAGAGAGAGATAAAGCAACAGATGATGAGAAGTGAAGCCATGACAGAAGTATGTGAGAGAGTGCATAGAGAAAGAGAGAGTTAAGGTGAAGAGCGCAGAAGAAATGCTTGAGCATTTTGGAAGAAATTAGAATGGTACAGTATGTCGAAGAGAATACACTCCTCCAGTCCACATATTCAACCTAAGCCCTTTCATCATCGCTCTTGGTACATGCTCATTATAATCGGACCGCTCCCTCGCTGTATAACTGATCACAAGGCTGACATATGGCAGCTTTCTAATTACATTCACTCCGCCCCTGTGTAAACCTGCTGCTCCTGTAACCCAGCTCTTCTTAAACTTCAGTTCAGGACTAAAAATGGATTCCTGGCTTGCTCCTGGGCTGGATAAAAATACATGAATGTCCAGCTCAACAAGACATGTAATCTGTTCTTCTGACATGTGAAGAATTTCTTCAAAGTTTGAGGAACTATCTTACTCTCTTTTCCCAGAGCAAATAAAACTCTTGTTTGTTGAAGAAGGGGTTGGGATCGATATCACTCATACCTGTGAACTAAATCTTAAGCTTCACTATGACGCTGGGTAGCTTAGCTTAGCTTAAGCCTGGAAGCTATATAGATATAAAGATGGCTGCTCCCCCCAAGTGAAGCCAAAGCATCTTGATCGAGAAAAAAAAAGTCAAAATATGTGTTAAATAAATTTAAAAAAAAAAGTTTTTTGTCATTTCAGGTATTTCTCATCACACGGATGTTTGTTCAAGTGCAAATTTTTGTTTGGTTTTAATTTGTAAGGTGAAATTTCATGATTAACAGCTGAGACTGACTCACGATTGGTCGAGTGCGCTACTGTGCTCCATCCCCTGATAGAAATACTGAACAGACTCTCCAAATGTGCAAAATGTCAGTGTTTGGCATGAATTTTTCATTCTACATAGTGGGAGGAAGCAGCGATGCATCGTCCATCTTTATACACAATCAAATTAAATCTCAGCAAAAATTACCCAAATTATTTGGGAGAAAAACTATAAATAGTAAAATAATCTGACTTCCACTATGAATATGACTAGGCTAAAAGGTAAAAAGCAGGATGAAAGCTATATTTAATCTTTACCCTGAATTTATAGGACACACACATGCTCCCACCCTGTGCCTGTTCTTTATCTGGTCACGAGCCACACACACTCTTGTCCAGCCCATGTTCAACCCTCTAATATTGTCAGTTTTTGGTTGTTTTCATGTGGTTGACGTGGTACGTGTGTGTGTGCGTTCATAAAGATGCTGTAGATGTATATGCAGGATGATCTGGAACATATGTGCTCCATATGTGAACTCTGCTAAGGGGTACACTTGCACATGCTTGTCTAATGATTCAGAATGGATATTTCTTTTCTACAGAAAAAGCAATTCAGTAATGTTCCTGATTCTTAAAACCTTCACCTTTAATTTCTTGAATCTCACACTTTGCTGCAACTAAATCATAGATCAGTGGGAAGGCTTTGGCACAACCTCACCCACTCTAAGCATTATTACAAAGCTGCGTTGATTGTCTGCAGTAAATTTGCTTTTGTTGGCTAATCAGTTTATGTGCACTATGTGTGACGCTGTGCCTGCAGCAGAACTTAATGCCATGGCTCAGTGAGTTAACATAAAGCCCCCATACAGTGCCATATACAGCATACTGCATTTCCAATGCCTGTGGCAATTAAATCAAATTTTTCTGTAACACGAGATGGAAATTCAGTTGTGAAAGACACATTGGTTGAGGAAGAACTCAAACATTTGCAGTTACTCAAGCCAAAGTACCACATTCATTTTTGTACTTGAGTAAAAGTAAGCAATACCCTGCTTGAAAAATACTTTTAAGTATTAAGAATAAAAGTGAAAGCAAAGTGTAGCCTATTCACCAATGCAGCAGTGTCCTACATCATTATAGCCGAGTCTCAGCTGTATTCTCGTCTGAATCCATTTGAGTTGTTTCTTTGACTACAACTGCAGGGGGCGGGGTCTAATGTTAACTGCCCACTATGATTGGATCAGTGGACCAATTCCCCTCTTGTTACTGATTACTTCTAAAACTACAATGGCACTCCGTAGAGCGCATATCTCTGCCAAGGCTAAACTGTCCCCGTAATTCAATTAAGATGCACCAAATGTCACACACTCTTAGATATCAGTTCCCCTTAATCTGCCTGATTCTTTCCATCAAGAGACATTAATTATTCAAACATGTTTAAAATCACTCTATCTTGCAATGTTAAAAAAATCCTGGATCTGCCTCCTGATGAAATTTAGAGTAAACACGTAACATTTTAAAAAATACAGATATTTTTACAAAGTGAAAAGTACCTTAAATATAAATCTGATGAATGTGAAGCAACAATAATCCATACATTTTAATAAACTACATGAATTTGATTGGATATCACTATAAGTATTTGCTACAGATATATATAATTTTATATAAATAATATGTTTGAAATATAAATTAATACATTTTTTAAGTATATAAAATTGCTTAGATTGTTGACAGTGATGACCTCCTTTCCAGCATAAACAAGGAGACAGACATTTTCTCAGTTTTCTCTGGCATCATTTGTTAAACTATACATTTTGATGTTTTATGATGATTATTTCAGTCTCAATACATTTATCTTTTATTTATTTATTATTTCTAGTATATCAGTATTTCTCAATCCAGCTATTAGTATGCAATTTATAAAGATTTTACACTGAGTATTTTTTAAAGAGTTTTGTCAGTTTTTGCCATAGCATATATTTTTTAATCATATTTAAATTTTGTATGAGAGGGCCCTCAGGTCACATATCAACCTGCCAGTCACAGTCATTGTGTTGTAGCAAATGACATTTATATCCCGCACAATAATTATTCGACCAGGTGACGCGTTCAGTGGCTCTGCTCCGTGCCTCTGTTTTCCCTTCCATCTTTTTCAAGAGGAACGGAGTGATCCATCCTCCTTAAAGATTTTATTTGTTTTGTTTTGACAGTGATGGGAGACAGGAAATTGGATGGAGAGGCATAACACGGCACAAAAACAAGCCGCATTCTCTGCTCAGATGAGACTACACGCTATCTGCATTAGTAGATTTGTCTCCCTCGTTGCCTCAATCCTCTCGCCCATCTCACTCATTTCACCAACTCACAAACTCTCAGTGTCTCCCCCTTTTATTCTCCCATTCCCTTCACTCCATTTCTCTCCCCTTGTGTCGCCTTCACTGTTTGTCCATCTTCTTCTCTCACTCACTGTCCCCCTTGGTCTCTTTCTCTCTCACTCTCTCCCTGTCTCTTTTTTTTTCTTTCCCCCGATCTCACCCCCCCCCCCACTTGTGTATCTAGGTTGCTCGACTGAACTAGTTCATATAGAGCTTGCTGGCTGATGGCGTCATTTCGCTTGTTTAATTGATGTAGTTTGATAGAAACAAGCTGCTTGTTGGTCTCAGCCAGGTGGTAACAAAACTCTTAAGAGCCTACCCAGAAACAAGAACAAGCTGAAAATCAAGGGGAAAAGTAGATTTTTTAGTTCTATTTTTGGGAAATATAATTTGACATGTTGATTTTCCATCACTCAGGGCACTCTGGGACACAAAAAAGTCCTTAGCGATTACATTCAGCTTCTGCAAGTTTTCCTCCACTCTGACTGAACTTTTCGGAAAGTTAGAAAAGTGCTGTAAAACACTGCGGTGGGAGCAGCACAATTACATTAACAAACCATTGAATGCTAATGAGAACTTACACTGACTGCTGGCTCCAGCATGTCCCAGTCAGCAAAACAGAAACAAGAGTAAACAACTGTAATATCAGCATAACAATGCAAATCTGCAATAGAAATAATAAAATAAAGGTTTTGATAGATGGAAGCCATTTGAAGGATCGGAGCTGGAACACGATGCCAAGGATTCAATGTATTTTTTATCATCCCACTTCTATTCTTTAAAAGCCATCATATGATTTAACTATATCACTGATGGACATTAACTCAGTGGACGGATACATTTCAGCTTCAAAAAATCATTTAAAGCAAAAAATACTAGATTAGAGTGTTTACAAAAAACCTTTGATAAATTGCAACATGTGTGTGCAGTCTTTACACTTGTCTGTGTGTGTGTGTGTGTGTGTGTGTTTGTATAGTGATATGAATCACAGTGAAAGGTCAGTATTGCTTGAGGCGAGAAGAAACAGAGGAGACAGAAATGATGAATTGCACTTTGGTACCATTGCTCTTGCAACACCCCAGGTTATATTGGATCGTGTGTATGAGGCACACACACTCAGAGAAAGAGCACAGGTGGATGCACGCATGTGTATTTGAATCGAGGATATGTGTGTGCACATGCATGAATGAGACGGAGAGCAGAGATGAGGTTATACTGTAGTTAATATATTGTTTATAGCGATTACACATTAACATGACAACGTTTTCATGTTAGGTGACAATTTAACTGTTTGTGTGTGTGTGTGTGTGTGTGTGTTGTCATTTTTCCTACTTTTATTTAGGACGGGCCCCTCTGAGGCAAAACATCATTTCTCAGGTCCTGGTTCGGATGAGTGATGCGCTTTTGGTTGGTTTAGGTTCCCTTCAATGAATGAAAATCACTGCAAAGTCTTAATAGGATTGCTGTTTAGCCCTGTGTGGGTGGGTGTGGGTTTTTTCCATTTACGGTGTAATACACTGAGTGATTTGGTTTGAGAGTTGCAAAATTTCCCACATGTGCTACAAAAATTTTGTGATGTTCTCACAGTGACGGTAGTGAAACTTCATCTGCAGCAACTTCCCCTTTTTAGTTTTTATATTCAAATTGTGCAATACACTGCAGAAGTGGAGACAAAGCTTGGAAATGGTGTGGGAAAATATCTTTCCATCTGTGGTGAAGACGTACATCACAAATGTGTGTGTGTGTGTTTGTGTGTGTGTCATGGATCTGATTGGTTTCTGCCCCCTGATTAATCAGCGGCTCCATTTCAACACTGATCAATAACTCAGCATGCTGATGGAGGTAGTCCACATCTCATCTGACTCTGTGTGTGTTTTTCTGTGTATCATGTTGGCGAGTCACTCACTTTGAATGCTTGTATCTGCTAAAATGTGTGTGTGTGTTTTTGTTTTGGTGAGTGGACACAGCCTTGAATGCTACAGTATATCGACTGTGCCAAAGGTTTGTTTATAGTCGACAACAGTCGGTCCCAGAGTCACATAAGCACTTAGCAATTGACTTTTGTTGTGATTGATGACGTGCCTAATGGCCAGAACACCATAGTGACGGATGCTTTGATGCCTTCGTATGGCCGTTAGTGCTGAAAACCTCAAGTGGACAGACAAACAATGTTTATGTGATTCTGGATCCATAGGTGTGATTTCAAGTGTCCGGGCGTGATTGTGGATGTATGTACCAGCGGGTGAGGATATGTCACCCTGCTTATTCCAGCAGGTGGGAGAGAGACGTAATGTAGTGTGGCTGCGACGCTCATCTCACTCCTTTCAGATGATCAAGGCTCATTTGCTCGCAGTCCTCATCATCATCATTTCGTTCTGTTTCACCGCTCCCCCGTGGACCATGCTCGGCATGACTTACAATAGCTTTGGTGGCCTGACACAGAGTCTGAGCTGGCTCGTGAATAATCAGGAGCCCACAATGCTTTATAAGCGTAGAGACAAAGCAGAAAGGCTTGATTAGTGAGCTGCTGTGTAATCATGTTCAACTTTTGAGTCGACTGCCTGGAGGATTCTGAAATGGGATTTGGGGAATTTTGCCTCTATTAACCTTTTCTTACTGAAGATAGTTTCTCTAATCTCACCAGCTCCTTCAGAACACCAACATGTGTGCTAGTATTTGTGATTGAGTTTTGTTTCTGAGCCTTATGATACTTTTACGAAAGCATGAAATGATGGTATTACAAGAAGTGAAAGTGAAATGACGGCAGAACAAAACTAGAAGCACATTTGGTAATATTTATTGTGAAATACAGTAAGTTTGTGCTTTTATAATACAAATATGGTTTGTGACGTCTTGGCTTTAGTGTGAAGTGTCAGATGATAAATGTCATGGTCTCTCAAATGTTTTTATCCTCTGTAATTTTCTTTAGCTAGAGTGGGATGTTAACATGAAAGCAGTTTCCGTAAGTCGGCCCCGTGATGGGCTGGTGTCCTCTCGTAAAATAACAGCTGACCCTTAAAGGATAAATGGTATAGATTGTGGTTGGATCATGGAATAGATGTGGATTGCCCACGTCCCCCAGCAACTGCTAATTTTCAAATGCATGCTTATCGAGAGCCTCGCTCACTCTCATGAGTTTACGCTATTGGTTTATGATTAGAACTTCTTTCAGCATTTTTTAATTTTGCTGCAGGGGTTCAGCCTTGTGCTTTCGACAGCTGTAAAATCACCGCTGGTGTGCATTCTGTCCCTTCAGTGTGGCTTAGCAACGGTTTCAGATCTAAGGACAGCCTGTCCCTCGATAGCAAAACACTGCTTTTACAGTTGGAAACCGTGGACACCATGCTCAGCTCCAAGAGCTCTGGCTTTGGGGATTACAGGGGCTGGATCCAAAAGCTTTGGTTGATATATCAGGGCCTCCATGGTCCTCCACCATACTAGTGTCCGTTTCATTCTGACAAAGATGTCCAACTAAAAAAAAGTCCTCCAGCCTGTAGGTGCCTTGGGATATTGTGTCCTTTTTTTCTCTGGCCTGTCTCACACATCCTCACCATAGTTGTTGTCACACTAATCTTTTAAATAATCCTACACATAACAGAGTAAATAATGGTGATCAAAATGAAACACGTGTTAGATATTGGAACACAATGCAACACTGTTGCTTACAGTTTATAGGTTTGTTGAATGGAGACGGATTAGACCTGTATATCGACTTGTATAGGGTAATTATATGGTGGCGATTTTTGACCCACGGATTGACTCAGTTTTTTGTTGTGGTTTATCCAAGAAGACACGTTCAACTTGGTCCGCAGACTGAAGGCACACTGCCCCGGCCCCACTGAGTGTAACAGAGCTCTGGTCGACTGTTAATTCAATATTTATTAATATTGAAATTATCGGGTGTCCAAATCACAGACACTGCACTTTCTCTGGCAATTTTCAATATAGATATGCCAAGTGTAAACTCGATTTGTTTAAAGGTTCATGAGATATGCATTCCACATACAGACAGATGTTTGTGGAATTAGTATTGGTAGGCGATAACTTGACTGATCAGATAAGAGGTTTTTCTCGCTACTGAAATGAGAAGCTGGGCTGTGGGCATCCACAGCCAGACAGCTTAACTGGTGAAGGGAGTGTTACACTGTTCCCGTTCAGTGCATCTCTAATTAGAGCTAGTTTGCTAGCCTGTAGTAACAAGGAAATAATAAAATGATAAATGGTCTCCAGAGTTTCTGAAATAGAGTGTGTGGGTGCATACTCTATATATCCAGTGGTTTTAGATTTAGCTGAACTAAAGTCTTAATGTTTTACATAATGTTTTTGGACCGAGTTCACATGGAAATAAAACAAGACTCATTACATTCATATAAAGCGAACAGGACTATAATGTTTTACACTTTCACAAGTGTGATGCTTAAGAACCCAGTTAATATTTCATGGAAAACTGCAATTATCCTGCAGGCAGAAATGGCTCCCACTGCTGTCTTCAAACATGCCAATGCATTGTGGGACGTTTATCGTTCTCAGCTATGTTACAGCGGTATAAGACACAAGGCTCCACTTTTTCTCCCATTGCCATAGAAACTGGGTAGACGTGTAGCTTCCTCTGAAGATATCGTGGTTTGTTTGGGAATATGGAGGCTGACAGACACACATGACAAGGTGATGGGGGAGGGTTAATAGGCACTGAATCTGTAATGGTGTGATGCTGAACTGAGAGAAGAGGAAATATGGAAGAGTTAGTCAGAAGAAAGGAATATGGAATGTGGAGTTACGCTATATTAGTCTGAAAAAGGTGCTGGGACCTGGAATCAGATATAATTTCAATGTTAATTGACTTTTTTGAAGCCTTTTGTTGTCGTTATGTGAATTTGTATTATGTACTTGTTTCAATCAAGCTTGTTTTTGTATGTTGTTTCTTCTATTTCCTTTTCAAGATGCATTGTATTTGCTGTAATTGCTAAAAAAAAAAGTATTTAGATTAACTGGATGCTGAAAAACACCTGAACAAACGTCAGTGTGATAAAAATGACCTAAAATGAGAGAAACCATCTTTGAGAAAAATGGTTTTTAGTTTGGTCTATGTCCCTTCCACTTACATGGAGTAGGTGGGTTTTATGACCTAGTCACCCAGTCACCACGTGGCAATCGAGATTCTTTGGCTTCACTTCAAGCTGTTATGTCGTCCATCTTTTTATCTGGTCTATGGGTTGTATTAATAGTTAGGGAGAGCCTGATACTTTTATTACCACTGTGTCACAGAGCTTGCACAACATTGTCACAAACAAATGCACAATTCACAGACACATGAATGTCACTCAGGCCTAACAATCCCCTTAAAATCAATTGAGCTGCAACAAGTAACACACACTGATAGATATTAGTCCCCTTAATTTACCTGTTCCATTAATCCATTAATTATTCTCTGAGAAATTGATGAAAAGGTCATTTTCAAATGTTAAAGGCAGTGAAACAAGCTAAAATTGAAAGGGTTCTCTCTCACTCCATGTCTGTTCTGTAGATTTTGTGTTGTCCTGCTGATAAACCAACCAACCAATGGACAGGGCTAATAAAAGTTATAGAACAGAGAATCTGCTGCCTTTAAATAAAGGAAGAGAAGAGCGCACAGCCCACTATCTTGTTCATTAATTAAGTGCTTTGATATTACATGCAGAGACTCACAGAATCCTCTGTTATGCATGGACTGTGGTTATTACAGAGAAATGTGTGTATGGGCAAAGTGTCTGCATGTGCTTATGTGCTCTTGCTTGTTCATGCATATTTTTGTCATGTGTGTGTGTGCATGTGTGTGTGTGCATGTGTGCTTTTTTATCCAGCTATGCATTTGCACTTATGTGTTGAGCTGGAACACATTTGGATGTGGATGATTGCAGCATTCTCTCAGAGTACGTAAGAGTTAGGCTGGAATTGTTCAACGTTAGTGTGTGTGTGTGTCCATGTGTGTGAGTGTGTGTGTGTTTGTGTGAATGAGCGATGGTGTCCCTTCAGGGTGTAAATTAGCTTGCGGCGTGAGGCATGGCCTTTACGCTGAGACAGAACTCTGATCAACTGTGTCTAAAAGACTGATAATGTAAAACTACTCCTCTCCCTCATTATTTACACCGACCTCGTCGCTCCTCTCCCTTCTGCCGCTTCTTCAAAGCCTCACAAATCCCACT
Source organism: Paralichthys olivaceus (assembly GCF_024713975.1). NCBI lineage: Eukaryota > Metazoa > Chordata > Actinopteri > Pleuronectiformes > Paralichthyidae > Paralichthys > Paralichthys olivaceus. The sequence continues at coordinate 7,560,121 of NC_091114.1, forward strand.
CATCTCTCCTGTCGCCTTCCAGTCTCCCTCCTCCTTTCCTTATTTGTCCTCATGTCCTCTGTCCTCGGCCCTTTTCACAACATTCTCCTTGCCATCTTTCAACACCTTCCTCTCTGGAGAGATGAGGTGAGGTGAGGTAAGGTAAGGTGAGGAGAGGTGGAGCAGCACTTAATAGCAGGTAAATTCCTAATGCCATATTTCTGGGTCTATAGTAAAATACATTCACAGTGACAGTGTTTGTGTATTTAGAGTTTTGATTCTGACCTTTTCTCTGATTAAGAATTTGAGGTTCTCCCCACAAAAAATATGGATTTTATTTATCCTTTATTTAATCATTAAGGTCCCAAAGTCCTGGTTAAGACTTGGAGCAATGAAGTAAAAAAGTTTCAAATATAAACACAAGCAGGGATAAATTACACCCACAAAAACGTAATGGCACTCAGTAGAGCACCTATTGCCAAGCCCCAAAAGTCCCATCAAGCTGCTCCGAACTGCACACAATCAGTACCCAAAATATGCTTGATATTTTTTTTTATAGATAGGATATATATGAATATTCTCTGTGAAATCAAATGCGTAAAGCAAGGACAATGTTCTATAAAGGATTTTGAACAAGTCAAGATATGATGAGTTTATCTTGCAGCTCAGTCATGTGGTGCATGGAAGAAAAGAAAAACACTGATTTACACAGTTCAGGTAGTTTGGATCTTGAGGATCTTCTCTGATCGTGTTAGTATTAGTAATGTGATCAAAATTGTTGTCTACTTTTCTCCATTCATTATTTACTAGCTAAATTGATTAGGTAAATGAAGTGGGGTTCGTTTTTTTTTTTTGGGGGGGGGGGGGGGGGGGGTTGATAAAAGCCTTTATCTGATAGTATGAGATACAGAACAGCAAATGAGAGTTGAGGGACAAAAGGTCCCTAGGAAGTTTGTGCTTCATGGTTGGTGCCTCTCTTCTCTTCTCTCTCTCCTAATCTGTTCTGTTCTCTTCTCTTCTCTCTCCTCTCCTCTCCTCTCCTGCTGGTCATGCACACTTCTTTGGTTCACACTCATTGAGTGTCCCCCAATCGCGCGCACGCACACACACACACACACACACACACACACACACACACACACACACACACACACCGTCAAGCCCAATGATGATCCCTCCTCTCCTGCTCACATCAGCTCATCCTTCCTCAGCCTCCCTCCATGTCTCTCTCTCTCTTTTTCCTCCCCATCCTTAGCTATGAGAGAGAGACTGAGAGAGAGAGAGAGAGGGGAGGGTGCAATAACGCGCGAGCGAGCCAGCGGATGAAGTGCGCGTGCTCGGTCGTTTATTCGGTGTCTGGGTGAGGGGCTGAGCGGAGGGAAGCATGAACAGATGGAGGGATGAGCGCGTGAATGAATGAACGGATCCAGACACTGGCTTCTTCCACAGCGCCGAACCGCTGAGAGGACGCAAACAAACGTGTGTATTACCTCTGTTATTAACGCGCATTTATAATGATTGCATTTGTCGAGCCGTGCGTGTGACACGAGTGAAGGGAGACGTGCGATCCCTCTGACAGCCGCGTTAATTGCAGCGGGTGGTGGTGGTCTGCGCGGATCGGTTCGTGCGTAAAGTAGGGGCTCGGAGCTGTGAGGTCAGGTGGAGGATGAGCTGATGGAGACACCGGGAAGACATGCAGGACCGGTGGGGGTCTCTCTCTCCATCACTCAGGTGCGTGCGACACCACCGAGCCCCTTCCCCAATGCACGTCCAGATGAAACCATCAGTACCGCTCCAATCAAGCATTTCTCCAGCGCGCAGTCCGCTGAGAAAATATGCAAAGTGTCCGTGCGTAAACCGGAGAACCTGACCGGTGAGCTGTCTCCGCTGGAGGGAGATTATCCGTGATATTTCCCCTCAGTTGCAGGACTGTAACCCTGTCGAACGGGGTCGTGGACTTTGCAGGCTGTGAAGCTGGTGTTGGCCAGAGGGAGTGCGCAGGGTCAGGGTGCAGGGCAGGAAGGGACAGACTGTAAGTGTAATTAAATTATGTGAAAATTTATTACAGCCATATGGAATATATATATATACTGTATGGACAGTAAACTCTGTGGGTCTGATGAAGAAAATAAGGACGAAAAGGGATTAGGTGATTAAGATCAACTAAATTATAAGTGATGATGAGGATAACTGAAAATAGGGGTAGCTTGATGATGAAGATGAGGTAAAAGAAACAAAATAGAGTAAATAGTGGTGATGAAGATGATGGAAAATGTTATTATGTTAATGATGGTGATGATGGTAGTTTGGATCATGGCAGCTGGATTATAGAAAGCATAATGATAAAGCATATTAAAATGATGTTAGTAAAAATAAAAACTGTAAAAATGCTGGTGATGATGATGAAGATGATGAAGATGATGAAGATTTAAAGGTTCTCAATAAGCATAAAAACAGTACAAATGCTGGTGCATCATTATGATGAAGATGATGAGTTCTGGGGATGATGATGATGATGAAGAAGATAATCGTCGTTACAGTGTTAATGATGATCTTGAAAATGATTGTGATGATAATTATCATGGTAATGGCAAATGATGGTAATTTTAATGATGGTTCCAAGGATTCGATTGATATTATTATTATTGATTATAATAAGTGAGATTATATATATTAAAGTAATGATGATGACGATGATGGCGGTGGTAGTTTTATTGCAATAGCTGAGCAAATGGCAATGTGACGATAGTTATGGGGACTTTTTTCAACAATGATAAATAATAAATTAAAGATATGTCGCCCTCTCAATAATTCAAGGACCCAAGCTGTCTCAGGAAATGTAGGCTAAACATTAATTTGCATATCTCAAACCATTTTTCAGCTTACGTCAGCAACATGAAGTCTTTGTGTTAAAGCGTCTTCGATGCTGTGACTGTCCAGTTACTGAAATGTGGGCCACGTCTGCAGGGTGGATACAACAGTTCCCTCATGCACCGGTTCAGAAGTTTATTTCAGTGTTTTCTGATTTAGGAAGCCAAGCCGCGGTTGGTGTTTTGAGTTGTGCCCTAAGCAAAATAACAGGTGTGAAAGACGCCTCTGACCAACAGACCAAAATTTTGTTCCACCGAAAGAGGTAGACTCGGAAACGAAAGAGAAACTTGATGATTTCAATTGAATTTCCATCAGAGCTCTAATTTAAAAAAAAGACGACATCCCACTCTCTGTATTTGCTCTATGTATTTTGTATTTGTATACTTTGGGCAGGTTGTCCATCTGTCCACTTAAACATCGTGGTTGATCTGTGACTGTCAACAACTGCAAAGAAACCAGGCGTCAGGAAGTTAAAGCACATGCATTTATTCATTATTTTGTGAGCGGCCTTATCCCAGAAATGTCAATATTGACATTGATTTTGGTTGAGCTGTCACATTTATAGTCTGCCTCTAGGTAAGCGTGTGTGTTTTGTGTACGGGCTTAATAAGTGCTTGCCTGTGTACTGACTAAGTCTCTGTGTGTTTATGCCAGTGCCAAAAATACCCAAGACTCTCTCACTTTTCCGTCAGTGTTTCCCTGCCCTTACCTGTGAGTGTATCCTCATCTAATCCATTAATGACTTCAACAACACACCCACTTCCTTTTACCCACGTCTCCGCCTCTATTCTTGTCCACGTTAATCTGGTTATGTGTATCACTGGCACTCTGGTCTGGGGTTATTTGTGCACTTGTTACCGGTTGCTGAACCTAGGGATCCCACTTCTGTCAGCATGGTGTGTCTGTACAATGGCTGGGAGGGATAGGAAAGTCCTCGCGGTCATAATCCTCCTCTCTCAAGTGTGTGTGTGTGTGTGTGTTTGTGTGTGTGTGTTGCATGTCGTTAGTGTTGACAGGGTGGAAGGGGGCTTGTTGTTGGCCCTGGAGATAGATGCCTTGTGTTGTTAATGGGACAGCAGGGGGCAGATGATGAAAGGAGAGTAGAAAAAGAAAAAATTAAAAGAAGGAGCAGGGGAAAAAATACATTTCCCAATAAAGGAAAGCAAATGAGAAAGAAGGTTCTCGGTTCGAATCCTGGTTTGACAAGGATATGCTGATGTACCCAGCCTCTCACCCAATTCTAGCCCATGTGACCCCCAAGAGGATAAGCAGTATTAATAATGGATTGATGGAACAATTAATATTTTTATGTTTTTACAGTAATTGCATAATTGATTATATTTACACAGCACACTGCTGTGGCTGTGTCTTGTCATATGATTCTTTTAAGCAACATCAGCAGATGAGGTTTTTGAAATGCAAGTAAACCACCTAAAATATGCGATTGACTATTTTCCCATTGAGTTTAGAGGAGATTGCCTTTCTGTTTTTTTTCCGTCCCTGTGCGTCATGTTTGACTTCACGACAACTGACTCGCTCTCTCCCATTGCTGTCTTGCCAAATTAGCGCATTCACCCAGGCGTCGCGTTTACATCGCTCTCGATTGGAACCCGAGCTAATTAAAATCCGTGTCTACTGCAGGGTCCATTTCCACTGCAGACAAAAGCAAGATTTTACCTGATGTTGGTGGGTTTTTGACCAGTTGAAAAAGGGGATGTAGTCAGAAGTGGTAGATGGTCCCTAGAGGTGACACATTCAAATCTTTAACATACCATACATTTGTTTTTTTATGTTCCCTCTGAGGCCACTAAAACAGTGGTTTGATTTAAATGTTTAAAGCCAACACTCCATCTCCGTCATCCATTTGGATCACCGCTTATTCAGAATAATTTCAATAGGCATTTTAATCTTACTGCATCAACTGCAAGTCCCCCCCCGCCTTGGGGTTTGAAGCTTGGCCTCCAACAGGTTGATTAATTAATTTGCTGTAACAATAGAATGTGAGGACAGTGATATATGTGTTCATCGCCTCTGTAACTACGGCACAAAGTCGGGCCTACACTGCCGCAGCGTGTTCTGAGAATGAAGGCCAAGGGGCAGTTCTTAAAACCATAAAACTTTGGACTACCACGCCTGCCAGAATGTGCATTTGTTAAATTCGGCCATAAAAACTAGAAAACGCAGCATGACATCTGATATATCACGACACTGCTGGGAAACACCATCTGAGTTAAAAAAAATATATATAAAGATGAGTAGTGCCGACCTAATATCACCCGAATTTCCCTTGCGGGGGACAAACAGGTTTGCCCCTCACACATCAATCATCCCAATCAGCTTCCAACCACTCCCAAAGCATCACTTCAGGGATTCGCTTTAACACGTTTATTGCCAAATGGTTTTGGTTTCCAAGCTGGACAGCAGTTTCCAGTGTAGCAGCGTTGATCGCACTCACGCGGCAGAGTGATTTGGCCCTCGCTCACTCACGCGCCGCGCTTAGTCCTTCACAGGGAAAGCGGCTAATGATGAACAGAGTCCTTAATAGCTTCTAGCGCTGAATGCTGCACGCAGCGTTTTTCTCTGTCTCGGTATTGACCAGTACCAGGGAGCTTGATCGGAGACAGGACAGTAAGATATTGCAGGATTGCTTTAGTCTTGGCAAAAGTCAGTGTTTGAACTCACTGCATTTATCACAGGCCGTGTGTAAACTCCTCATGCAACCGCATTTAATGTCGGAGACGGCAGGTGAAAGGTGGCTGCAGAGAGTGTGAAAAATCCACTTTTTTAAAACTATTACTTCAGCATTATAGCTTGCTTTCTTGAGCTTTTTATGTCCAGAAAACTGCTTTCAGACATGCACTGAGCTCTGGACAAACTCCTCAGGGGCCGAATGTGAGAACACAAATCTCAAAAGTCAGTTTGCTGCAGACTTTCTCCTGAGTTGTTTCTGCCTGCCCCTATAGTCTGGATTATGTCCAAATGAGCCCATGTGAGAACGCAGCAGTAGATCCTTCAGAGGATTCAAACCAAGCGAGTGGACGTGTTGATGAAGTTTCTATCACACAACAGAAGCAAAACTGACATAGAAGAAAACATTAAAAAGAACAGACATACGCATTCAAGACACTGAAGATGTTTTGGCGAAAACGGCCAAAGTTGGCGTTGACTCAATGTCAACAAAAACATGTGATCTCTGCAGCAGAATTGATGCTGCCCCTTGCTTGAATTTCTCTGTTGCTGTGAAGCCGTCTAAGCGGAGACTCTCCTTCTGTAAACTCTGCAGAACGTCCAGACCCCATTGTGTGGCTTTCATGTATGAAAACAGCTCAAGTAATGGACCAATGTAGATAACTTGAAGCAGAAGCATCAATTAACAACAAGTCAAACATTGAACAGTTGATCACAGTCTCGGCAGCTTCTCACTGACAGTACCTCAATAGATCCAGATGTGATGCAGTAAAAAGGCCCATGTGTTTCAGCATAAGTCTCCATCCTCAAGTGAAGGGATAAGTGAGTGCTCTAAAAAGAAAACTACAACACTCCTCTCATAGTATATTCCCCGTAATTCACTGACTGGAAATAAATAAGCATTTAAAGGTGAAGAGCCACTGTCAGCAAACAAATCACGGGACACCAGCTCTGCGATTTCTCCCTCTTGGCTGTGAGTGCATCTGTGCCCGCAGGCTAATGAGCACTATTGTGACTGATTCCAGACATTAAAATGATAATCTCCTCATCCACAGACATTTATCCACAGCAGGTAAAGATTTTAGTTCCCAACCCACCACTGCATCCACTTGTCTATGCCATTTTTACAGCAAATCGCCTCCATATGTATTCTGCTCCTAATTTCATTAAGTTCAAACTGTTGCACCCTCCATTTTTTTCACATCACTGGTCAGTCCTACATGGCCTGCTATCCCAAAAGGATAAAGCAAATCTCTGTGTCATGGAAAATTAAAGCCATGATAGAACAATTCTTCATTAAAACGTGTCTTTGCCCTTCTGTGTTGTAACATCCGGGAAATATGACCTTGACATTCTTAAAAGAATAAAAGCACACTTGAAATTGTTTTGTTGTTTGAAGACAGCCATCTAAAACCTCAGTGTTTTCTGAAGAGCTGACAGAATTGCCAACATTGACTAAAACTTTAAATTCTCAGCGTCTGAAGCAGATTATATCAGTGTTTGGCTTTCATTGCAAACACTGTTATAATCTGCTTCAATATCACTTCCCTTGCCTATACTAATTTATAAAGTTATTTGCATCTAAGAGAGCTAACAAAAGAAAACCAGATTCCCCACAATGCATTTCACCTTTTCCATACAAGTATTTCAGTGAATCACATGTCATGAAAGCTATGATTGCAGACGTCTAAAGGGAGAATACAACAATACACGCACACACACACACACAGACCGACACAGAACCACCTAAATCAGACAGATGTCAACTTCCAAACAGACGCACACACACTTGATGAGCCGGACATTGATATGCAGAGCAGCTCTTCCTGCCGCCGCCAAGAATAGAAAGCCCAAGGTGAAGGAGAGCCATTTGTTTTAGGAGTAACCTCAGCATATGACACACACTTGAACTGGCGACAATGCGTGGGAGAGATGTTCACCGTGTCTGTGAATCTGTCCGTAGCTGTCGCTGTGTCTGTGTGTGTGTGTGTGTGTGTGTGTGTGTGCCATGACTCACAGGGCAGACTGCCGTGGAGATGTTATTATTGTTGTCAGCAGTGTTGTTGTTGCCTTAAATTACATTTCAGGGCTGGTGTGAGGCTTGGCAGCATGAGACTGCTAAGAGGAGAGAAATGACTAAGGTGGTTATGGTTAGTGGAAGTCGGAGGAACAGACATGAGGGGAGGGAAAGAAAAGAAACAGCGTCTGTCCTTTTCTCAGTTGCTCTCCGAGGCCAGAGTCAGCACAATCTGCTGTTTTGATTTCATGAATGGCAAAATGGACAGTCACAGACGTGTCCAGTCGTCTGTGAAAATGGGCACGGATGAAAAATACACTGACCTTTTAAGCTTTTTTGAATGGGTGGCATGCATCATGTGAAGAAGACAGATGTAGGAGGCATTTTTTTAAGGAGAAATAAATCTTCGGAGTGGCTACTGGTTGTCAAACAGATGAAGCACTTGTTTCTCAAGCACACATTTATTTCCTGACAGTTTTCTCTCTCTCTGTGCATCTGGCTCCCTCTACATTTCCCCTCCCTTCTCTGCCCTGTAATTTCCTTTCCTCTCTCCCTCTCCACCCTCTTTGTGCTGCTTTCCCTCTCTCATTTTCTCCATCCCTCTGTCTCTCCCCCTCTCTGTTCCTCCCAAAGTTCAGCTTGTGTCTGTGCGTCTCTCGCCATAAACCTTCATGTTTCAGACTTCAGCCTACAGTCCAGTTCTTTGGCAAAATGTAACACAAGTAAAACTTTCAAGCATGCAGGCTTTACTCAAACCATGTGCCTCTATTGCCATGAGACAGCCTTCGGATTGACTGAACGGAGTAATAAATCAATTAGAAGCAAGTAATTCACAATAGTCATCAGCAGAATTTCTTATTTTCTTGGGTGTGATCTTATTGTTCGATAGCTGATGTTGTCTAAAAGCTGTTAACGTCTGTTGTCGCATCGGATGAGGACGAACATTCCAACTCAGAGAGACTCTGAGTGATTTGTTTCTTTCTCCAGCTTGTACAGTGAAAAAAAATTCAACCTGGAAATCGAGAGACTCAAACAGAGACTGACCGCCTTCAAAGTAAAAGTTTTGGCTTTTGAGATGCGTGAGAGGCAGGATTTATGACCTATACTGCAGCCAGCCACCAGGGGTTGATCACGATACTTTCCCTTCACCGTTGAGCTTGTCTCACGTCGTCCATCTTTACATACAGTCTTTGGTAACAGGCCTCAAAACCAAATAAGCTGAAACATTCTAAAATGCTGAGCCGGCTACTAATATACTTATATATATATATATATATATATATATATATATTTATATATAAATACTTGATTTTAAACGTTGCTTTCAAATTATAGGGCCCCCTGGCTGACAAATCGAATCCTCGGCTTTGAGGTGGCACGCACAGTTGTCATTTCATTCATAGTGGATATTAAGATATTAATATTATTACTTCATATTTCATAGCGAGACGTTTTCCTGATAATAGGAGTTATATTCCTGGAAGGAGATAAGTGAAACCTTGAGCCCTAATAACAATGTAGGACCGTCACATATGTGCTCTATGCAGAAATTATCAAATTGACATTATTCATTTGATTTATTGCGATTTATTATAACTACATTTCACCTTCCTCCTCTTTTCTTGTCATTTTCATTTCCTTCCCTCTCTCTCTTTTCCTCCCGTCATCTACACTCGCTCCCACTCCCACATCTCCGTCATCTGTCCTCTCTTCTTTCTTCCTCTCTCTCCCCTCTGTTTCTCATTATTCTCTCCTCACCCTGTGCCCTCCTCCATTGTCTGTCTGTCGCTACACTCCTGAGTTGTCTACTACCTCTGCCCTGATGCCTCACCTCTCCCCCCCGTCAGTTTTCCCACCACCTCTCCCATATGATCTTATTTCTCTCTTCCTGCCTGGTTCAAAGTCCCCTTCAATCATCAGAGAGCTGACTCTGTACCGAAACTCTAATTTAACATTATTTTTCCTGATTTACTCATCCATTTCGCTCTCGTGTGCCCGCTATCCTTTTGCTATTTCAATCTTTCTCTTGCCCATGCAGCCTCCTCTTCTTCTTTTTGTCAGTGCATAATCTGGCACAGCAGCATAAACCCAAACCTGGTTTATATAATCTGATAAGACTCCACACACACACACAAGCTGTCCAGCCACGTTGCATGCATGACTGCAGGGGGGTCTCGGCATGCGATGTGTGTGACGGTGTGTTCACGAGTGCGTGCATGTTTGTGAAATCTTGCAAGTGTCAGCTTCATCGGACCGGGTGGTTTTGTGTGTTTACATGTGTAGATGAAGTTTTGTCGTGTCTGGTGATTTGACTAATTGGATTAAAGGAGGGATGAGGATCACAGGAGCGATTGATGGGAAAACAACAGTAAATGAAATGTAGCAGGCAGGAGTGGACGACAGGCCCTCTTAAATACCCATAATCCACTCTGTTGTCATGCTATTGCCTCTCTCATTCCCTCTCAGTTTTTTTTTTCCCTCTTTCAAACACACTCAATGCACATCTCCAGCTTTTCTATCTCTTTTCGGAACCCTCACACGCCACTGGTGCACAAAAAGCCAAACAATTCAGAGCCATTTCTCTTTATACTCTGCTTCAGTGTGCAGCGTTTCATGGTTTGTCTGCGTGCATGTGGAAGTTTTGTGTCCTCTCTGAGCCACTAAGTGTGCATGGGTGTCAGTGTAAACCTGATAATAAAGCCGCATTTTTATCGTTTCTTTCGAAAATAATGATCTTCTTTGGAAATGCATTCAGGCCGTGGAGCATTTTTCACCGCCTCTCTGCTCTGCTCCTGTGAAATGAAAGAAAAATAAAAAGGGCAGTGTGGGGCTTCATCACACAGGAAAGCAGAGAGCTAATGAAAGACTTGCTTCCATTTAACTTCATTAGTTTTACCACAGCTCTGTCGCTCCCGTTTCCTGAACACAAACAAATCAAAAGCAGTCATGTTATCCATCTGCTCTGTTATCAAACTGTACTGCTTCTTGGCAACGCTCACCGGCCCACACACACACACACACGCACACGCTACTTTTTGGCATTCGACTAAAGAAGCAGTGATTTCTCGTCACCACAGGGGTATTTACTTTTGAAATTAAAGAAATGGAGGAGAGAGAGTGCAGGGCAGTGCCAGCTCTTTATGAGTGTGGCTGAGCGAAGGGCCAAAGGACTTGTAATGTGCACTTATTTCTTAGCTGGAGGAGAGCGGTGACGAGGCAGTGGAGCTGGAGGGAGAGCGACGGAGAAAAGGAGATTAGGAGAAAACAAGGAGGTGGAGTAGAGAGTGATAGGTGGAGAGAAAACAACTGTACCATGTCATATACTGTATATAATAGATTGTCTATTTGAACTACTTCATTTTTCATCAATATTAATGCAAACAATCCATGTAAAATTTAACAATCATATCAGTTGATACCCTGGTGTGCACTGATATTGCTTATGTTTCAATTGCATACACTGCCCTTGCTGACGCACTGTCACTTTTTGCACCACTCATTCAAGCACAACACTAGTGGATGTAATGCTACCACTGTAAGTTTTAGCTTCTGTGTCTAATTGTTATTATATAGTATTTAGTATATACTATTTTATTTTATTCTCTGTTTATTCTATTATTTAACTATATCTATTCTACACTTCTGCAGCTTAGGTACTTGTGCTGTACTTGAGTATGCTGCTCTTTATACTTCTTATCTTTTTAAATTTCCATTTCATCTTCTACAGCTGCAATTACTAGTAAATTTACAAACTAATATTTTACATTAAACAAAATATGATATGCTATTAAAGTACAGCACATTTCTATATATTAAACAGGTGGTTTACAACATTCCTTGCTTGTAACCACTTATAAAAATGGACTCCATGTCACATATCAGATTCCTATGACTTAACTTCCCCTCCAAACTTTTTAGATTGTTTAGTTCAGATTTTGGTTTAAAAAAAGCTTTAAAATAATCTTTCCAAATTTCCATACACACAAAAACAATGATTAGAAACACTTCTGCAGAAAGATTACTTGTACTTTAAGCTTTTGATCCTTTTTAAAAAAATACATTTTGGTGAATACGCTTCTCTACCTTTGCTTATGTAGGATATCAAATGCAGAATTTTACTTTTAAAGGAATATTTTACATCTTTACATTGTAAAATACCACTGCCCTTGTTTTGGCAGGAGAATCATTTTGTTTTCATGCCCTCCTCTTGCAAAAACCTCCCATTTCCCTGTTGTTACTGTTGTTGTCACTGGCATTTACCATGAACTTGCAGATGCACAAACAAGTCAGTTTGACTAAGTCCGCTGCTGGTGATTCTGCGTTCATAAAGTGATTGCTGATCCCCTAAAATCTCGATTCCTCCTATGGTTTTTAGCTACAACTCTATGTCACTTGGTGTAAACACCTCGGCCGCCGCAAATGGCTGTGACATAATAATGGAGAGAGGCTTTGGGTGAAGGTGTGAAGGCGTCCAGGGTGTGGGTGGTGCAAAAAACGGAGGTTCCCTTAGAGCGTGTGTGTGTGCGTGTGTGTGCGTGTGTGCGTGTGTGTGTGTGTGTGTGTGTGTGTGTGTGTGTGTGTGTACGCATGGTAAGTGTGTTCAAACATTGTGACGACTTTTATTTGTGAACTCTGTGCGAGTACATGTGTGTGTCATCAGGGCCCTGCAGCAGAAAAATAACACTTAAATGAACAGCCTGCTCAGAAGTGTGTGTGTGTGTGTGTGTGTGTGTGTGTGTGTGTGTGTGTGTGTGTGTGTGTGTGTGTGTGTTTTAGCTCGCTAGCTCCCTCAGGCTCTCTGCTATCCTCGCTGTGTGTGACATTAGCAAGGGATGGAAGTCTGAGCACTGTGCTGCCAGTACCTCTCAACATCACACACACACACACACACACACACATCAAAACAAAACAAACGCAGCACATACTGAATACAAACATCTGCAACATGACTTGCGCTCTCAGAGAGCAGAGTCCATGTGCATGCATGAACACAACGTTTCCATGTCTCCATTTCCATAGAAAGTCAATTATCTGCCTATAAGAAGCACTGGTTCAAAAATCATCTCCTCTATGTTAGCAGATTGGACGTCTAACAAAATACAAGCAAAGTCAAATCACACGTTAAATACATTTTTCTCAATGACAGTTTCTCCCATTTTATAAATTATGTATGGTATAGTGTTAGTTTCTTTTGTATGTTTGGTTTTAATTAGTTATTTGATGCTATAGAAACGAGGTGAAATATGATGGTTGACGGCTGAGACTGACTTGCGATTGGTCAAGCATGTGTATGGGCGGGACCTCGACGCCTGGGCTCCATCCTCCGGTTGTTAGAGACACATTCTCGTTCTTTATATACAGTCTGTGTGTAAAACCGAAAACGGTTCACCTTACTTTTATAGTCTGCTACACACAGCATGATATACTAACGTTGGTAGATTTGCTAAAATACTAGCCATTGCACAGACCTGCTGAGAATGGCTTCTCTCTGCGCTGCAGGAGTGAGAGCACAGAGCAATTCATTTTGACAATACACATCTCATGCAGAGGCTCATACACGTGCAGGGGCACCAATCTGTGAATGCCATGCAAGTTTTTTTCCCTGAGTCCCTACAGTTATTTTTTTTGTCCCTCTCATCTCTGATCATGTCTTTCCAAAGACAGTGTAGTTATTAACCTCCAGTCCTAAGGCCATGTTCATTAAGTTCATTCTCTAATGTATGTCTAATCTAGAGGTAGAATGAAACATTCATACGCATTTCACCATTCATTTGTCTGCTGATACGACCAAACCTCTGTGGCCTGTACAGCCTAAAGGGCCCAATGACACTTTTCTCATTTCCTGCTCTGTACTGTTCGCCGTTGCTCTTTTTCTCTACCTCGCTCTTTTCCTTTGCCGACTGTTATTTTTGCCTGGTGTTTTTCCTAGTGCAGAACCTTTCCTTTCCTCCTCTGCCATTACTAGCAGGAAAAATCTGTTGCTTGCTTGGATCTCAATTGTAGCTTCAAACATGCTTTTAGATTGATCAAAGTAGATAATAGCCGCTGATACACACAGGTATACAGGCACCCACACATGCAAGCGTCACACGTGTACATCTCTGCACCCTCACAATGAGCCCTTGCCAATTACTGGCTTCAAAGACTGAATAAATGCTGTGCAGTGTGTTATCTCTGGATATTCACATGCACTCCCACCCACTCAAATTGCATACACATAGTAGTACACACACTTAACGAGCACATGCATGAAAAAAATCATGAAGGTGGGAGCAGGACCATTAGAGCAAACTTGTGGTCAGCTTTGTGTGTGTTGTAGTGTGTAGTAGCTGTGTGTGAATACCTGTGTAATGAATGCTTGTTTCTCTCTGATCCACTGGTTGAGGGCGAGAGTCGAAAGCTTCAAAAGCTCTTTCATGCCTCCCTCAGTGAGGACGCATCGACCTCTAGATCTGCGGATCTATTGATCAACCTTAATTTGACCCATTTAAGAAAGCAAGAACTCCCTAATCGAACTTTGGAGCACGCACTCACACATGAGCATGCACATGCACATGCACATGCACATGCCCATTTTAGGGGTTTGAGAAATTGGGATTGTCATCAAGATCAACACACAGACTGGTGTTCTACATCGACACAGATCTATCGAAATATGTTTACAGATCTATTGAAATATATTCATTTATGTGAATGTTCTGTAAACACAACATTCACATATTGTAGCTGAATTTGCCAATTTATGCATCCAGCAGTTTGTCGCATCAGAAATCAATGTTGATGAGAGCCTTGTGACTGAACCAGTAAACCAAAACAATAACTGAAAGATCCTAAACAGTGTCTCCACCCAGTGCTGGGAACGATATGTGGCTGTTAATCTGCTGAATGCTCCACTGTGTTCATTAGCTTGCCCTTTCTCTGTGGTTGTTGAGCAGGTAATGTACTGTGGGGTCACACAGAGTTTATTCGAGCTTTTTTGGTGTCTGGTTTTGCTGCCAACCGCTTCCTGGAAACGATGCTGCTGAGGTCTGGTGAGACTGATCCAAAACATTTAAGCTGCAAACAATGAGCTGAAAGCAAAGACTATATATAAAAATGGACGTAGACTTTGGGTCTGGAAAGTGAAGCCAATGCAAAAATGCCTTTGAATGACCATCAGCGGACGACTGCACTGGTTGCAAAATGAAATCTGTTTCTGTAGAGGTAAATCATCTCAGTTGATTTGAAACATCTGTAAACATTTAGCTATGGAGTTTATAGCTTCTAGTTTCAAGCACAGCATTGGGGCATGGATAACGTGATTGGCAGCTAGTACGATCCAATGGGTGCCGGTTGCAGGTGTTGGCAGGCGTACAGTGTCCTGCAGCTCTCAGGCTTATCCCCTTCTCCTCTTAACATGGTTACGTCTGGTTTTATTTCACCAAGATGGTGCTGTACAAAATGCCAAACTCAAGGCTTCAAAAACGGCAGCTCATAAACCAAAGTTAAAGTGCTTTGTAGAGCTGAGTTTACACTGCAAGAGCAGGGGATAATTCTCTGTGGGTACATCACCACATATGACACCTTTACATTATGAATATTGATACTGATCAAATCCATTGCATCTTGAAAGATTTAGAATGATAGCTGTTGTGGAGCCTTTACTTGCAGTTAATTTCAGTATGGTATGAAAAGCTGCAGAAACTGGAACCTTGCTTGACATGAACCCTAAAAGAGAACGGTTTGGCACCTTTGTTTTGGAAATGCAGTAAAAGAGAATGGTTTGGCATGTTTGTTTTGAAAATGCAGTTGCAATCCAAGGGCCAGCTCATGGTACAGTGGTTAGCATTGTCACCTCACAGCAGGAATGCTTCAGAATCAAATCAAAGTTCGGGCTCTCTGTATTGCACTCTCCCTTAGTGGTTTTTCTCCGAGTGCTCCAGTTTCCTCTCACAGTCCACAGTTTAGTTAAATAGAGACTCGAAATTTGCCGTAGGTGTGACTATGAGTGTGAATGGATGTAGGACTCAGTAGAGTTGCTCTCAGACATGCACTGAACCCTGCAGATGCACGTGATCTATGCAGCGGAGCTAACACGTCACTTCCTGCACCTGCACACTTCCTGCATCCTCCACCTCTCACCTGAATAATTCGGGGGATTTGTTGCTGTTGTGGAGGCTGTTGTTTTGTGCAGAGAGCCTCCCGCTGCTTCCTTATGCATGTGTGAAAGCAGAACTGCAGGTAATCCGTATCCAATTCTCCAGATTTTACCTGGAGGTCATGTCTAAAAACGGCTTATGTAAACCCTGCATGATGTTGGCTCCGCCTCTCACTCAGTGTCTTCTGTGATTGGTTCCAGCCTCCCGACCTAATGGGTGGATTTGCAAACTTCAAGGACAGAAAGCTCACTCTAAGACTCTCACTTAAATCAAACAAATAATGATTTTCACACTGGCTCTCACCACCAGTATATCATGTATTGACAGAGAATAAAAAAAGATAAAGGTTATCAAATGTAAACTGATGGATTACCTATCCTAAATATCTCAAGCATGTTTTTCAAGCTGCCTTTTATTGGAATTATTTGATTCCTTGCTCAAAGGCACCATGACTCTAAATCTTGTGATGGTCAAGGGGATTGTATGTATTGATTTTACTCAATAGAAAATCAATACATACTCACATTTATCAAAAGCCTGTCAAGGAATTTAAACTGGCAACTTTCCAGTCAAAAGCCCACTCATGCTCTTCCAAACTCACTGCTACTCCGTCTGCTGGGGAAGCTCTTCCTGCTTTCAGAGCTGTGCTGCCTGCAGCTGTTGGTCAAAAACAGCAGTTGAATTAATATTTTAGAAGAGAAATGACAGGCAGGCGCAAAGGTGATTTGCTCAGAAATCTTCAGTATACATGGTGTGTGTTTTTATTGACCTCCTTCCACCGCCCTGTCAAACCTTGTCCTGGTTTAAAGCGAGAAAACAGCATCGATCCAAAGATAGAGAAGGAGCCGGGGGGCTCGAACTAAACTCATTTCACTGAGGATTTCTCATTTCTCTTGTGTCGTTCCGGCTTCACACACACACACTCACACACACACACACACACACACACACACACACACACACTCACTCCTCTACACTCATGATGATTACGTTAAAGATTTTTGTATCTCATTAATTCCCATGGCAACAGTTTTGGACCTACTTTAACTTTCTTCTCTCCCTTTGTTTGACAAACTCGCTCTCTCTCACTCACTCACACGACCACACACACACACACACTATATCCCTATTTATTTCTGAGAAGTGTATTGGATGATATAGCATGTGATATACTGATGATGCACATTCGTTGTTTAGATCTGCTGCAGGATGCGCTGCTGGATCCTGATTATGTGTGTATCTGCATATAAGTGTGTGTGTGTGTGTGTGTGTGTGTGTAGGAATAAGCTAGTGAGTGTGTGGGATCAGTGGTTGCCTTTAGGGCAAACCCTACACACAGGAATAATGTAATGAGTCTGTTTTGTTTTTTGGGGTTCAACATGGTATAGACTGAGTTTGGATCGAAACCATTAATCTGACATGAAAACTGAATCTTTTTAATCCAATTGTCAGACATGAACCTCGGCGTGAGCTTCTTCAAATAGTATTTCCTGAGAAATTGATCAAAGTGTTGCAAAATCCCAGTGTTGTGATTAAAAATCCTTGCATCTTTCATGCCTCATCTCTCCACCACTTTTAGTGCAAATCATTTCAGTACTTTTTGTGTACTGCCAGGACTTGTAGCATTGAATGTTGGTTAAAATTGGTCCAAAGGCTCATTTATGCTTTATGATATGTATACTACAGAAATTTACATAGCCCTCTGTCCGTACTCTGACTTAATTTTATCCGTATTTGTGCAGGGCTTCTGAAAGCCTAATGATACCTTTAATGGATGCATTGTTTAACAACCATGCCAATGTGAAGGACTGGTGGAAGTATGTAAGCAGTGACAGTTATATTCAATCATTTAAACAGCAGCAAGACACTGCACTTAAGTGTTCTCCCCTTTTCCTTTTTCATCACAACAGGACCTTGTAAACTGTGATAAACAGTGTCTTCTTGCAGCAACACAAACAACAGCCTTTAAATGACACTGTTCGCCTCACTAATGAACACCACACAGCATCATGAGTGAGGTTTACATGTTAGATCATTTTTACTCAATATGCTCTAATAGTTTTCCTTAATGCAGATGATAAACACTGTGCTTTTACTTGTTAACCCATCATTTATAGCTCTGGGGTCCTTTTGCCAAGAAGCCATCAGCTCAGTCAGTCCTGTCACTTCAGCAGGTGGGAGAGAGATTTGTGTGTAAGGCAGTTGTAGTTGCCAAATGTTGTTGGTCAGTTGAAGTTGCTTTGCTCTCTTGGCAGAAGACTTCATGCTATATAACGGCTGTGGTGTGCTTTCTGCACTTGGGTCCAATTTAACATTGCAGCTCACATATGTATATATATATATATATATATATATATATATATAATACATCATCATACAGTATATGGTAGGAATGACTTCATCATGATATCACTATGACATCATATAGCAAAGTAATGCTTTAAATTCTGCAGTCAATAGAATTAGAGACAGGAATTACAAGTTATTTAGAGTAACCAATCATTCATCATTAGATGGTATCCATTTTGATGATGTCAGGAAATGGCATTATTACCATATATAAGCAGCAGTGACCAGTGCCTGATTAGGGTATATACAGAGTTTGCAGGGTATGCACAGCCTCTTTGATGCTGTTTTTCCTGTCAGATTTCAGTGTTGATTTTGAGCTCATGTGCTCTGGTTGAAAATAGTTTGAGATACTCACCTGCTGCACCACATTGAAAAAAAATCAAAGCACTCCTGAAGGTGCTGGGTGGGGGGTATATTGCTCTCAGCAGGGATTGAGGACGTGAGACTCTATAATAATAATTCCATAGCGGTGTCGTTAAGGTGGAATGTGGGTTCTGTTTTAAAGTGCACCAGCTCACAGGCTTGAAACAAAATGTAACCTACTTACTCACTCATCATTTGGTGTGACTGGTTCACCTTGTGATTACTTAACCCAGTTTGTTTTTTGTTGTTTGTTGAACTTTTTCTTCTACTTTTCTGTCTGACTGCACAGACATGTTTGAAGAAAGCTGAGGCTGTGACGTGACACTTTTGTGTCTGGCTCTGCCGCTGACAGTATGACACTATTGACGTGATTGGTGCCCAAGGCATGATCGCCATCCTCTTCTGACAGCACAAAGCACGCGATGACCACTGCTAGAGACTAAACCCCTTTTAGGTCTTCAGAGAAAAATTTGTCAAGTCTGTGTGATTAGAAAGTGAGAGTCCTGTTGTCAGGCAGCTAAGCCTCATGGTCTAGTTGAAGCAAAGACATCTACTCTACATGACTTGCAGTCAGACCTGTCATCTGCAGACAGGCCTTGCTGCTGATATTGAGCTCTCCTGCGGGGCACCAGAGGCCAAATGGGAAGAGGAGGGGCTGAATGGTGCAACTGCAGAAAGGAAAAGGGCTCAGAGAAAGTATTTGACAGCTTGATTTGTTGTTACTATGTAGTCACGATTGCAACTGCACGTTTTTCTTACATGTAACATCCCCAGGGAGTTCACCCTGGAGTGGTGAGTTCTGTGGTTATGGTCTGAGTGGATTTTGGGTTGTGTAGGAAGGGCAATGAATCTTGGGACATGTTAGCCCCGAGAAGGATCCACCCATTGGGGCCTTTGTTGCTTGGCATGTAGACAAGAGGCAGAGAGAAGCCCCCAGCCTTGTAAGCCAAAGCTCCAAAGTATGATATACCAAAACTAATATTACTAAAATGCACTGATTTACATGTTGTGCCCTTTTAAGGCCCAAAATAAATTTAAAAGGACTTGTTGTGGTTTGAGGAGAAGTTATGTGTTCTAATGATTTCAAAGATTTTCTAGATGTGGCTATAGCTGCTTTCAGTCTTTCAGTCCATAAACAACATAATTTCCGAACAACAGACATGAGAGTGCTGACAATCTTCTCTTCGTCTTCTCTCAGTGAATACGTGTAAACCTTTGAATTGTGATAAGGAGAGGGAGAAATGTAGGTGAATTGGATACACCGTAAAACTGCTTCATCATAAATAATAAGTTAAGAGCACTCAAGGATGTATATTCTTTTTACGTGTAAAGTTTTCATTTTGGAAAAGTGTGTAATGTCCTCGTACAGACGATTTAAACACCTTTAGTGCCCAGCCATCCAGTGTGTGTGTGTGTGTGTGTGTGTGTGTGTGTGACTCCACAAACATTATTGAATCGCTCTGTCTTTTGTCAATGCAGACAGCAAAAGGCAGCTGCGTCAGTTAGTCAATCAGTCACCCACGACTCAATATTGTGCCATTAGGGCCACAACTCACTCTGAGGTGTGTGTATCTGTGTCTATATGTGTTAGTGTCCTGTACATGTAAATGAAAATGCATTTCACATTTCACCCAATGTTTTTGTGTGTGTTTTTTTAAATCTTGTGTGTCTCTGTGTTGTATTGCATGAGAAAGGTGTGTGTCGTGCGTGGTGTTTGCAGACATGTGTGTTTGTATTTGACAGTAAGCTCCATATTCCTGTATGACCTTTGGAAATCTTGGTCCGCACGCTGCTGCTTTGCTATAGGTCCACACACATACACACACACACACCTGTCATTCTGTGAGTGTGTGTGCGCGTATGTGTGTGTGTGTGTACTGTGCAGACCCCGAGAGAATCAGAAAGGGGGAGAGCGAGAGCAAGAAATGTCATAAATGTTTCACTTGGTGGTTGAATTTGTATGATTTTTGATATTATTCATGTATAATTTATGGCGATGTCATGAATCAAGTTAAAGTAAAACACTAAAAGGGAGAGAAATGGAAATAGAGTTGTCAGTCCAGCTCATAGCCCAGAGGTCAAAGGTCATTTAATTAGTCACAGTTTTAATGAAATAACCCTTAAACTGCTTTCTAATGCCTGTTGAATGTGCTCTATGAGTGGCCTCTCGCTTTGTGTGTATGGATCATGGCTCAGATCAATATCTGAATCCGGGCATTCGTCCATCACAGGATCAATAAGGAATACATGAGCAGGTAATTGAAATGCATTCTCAAAGACCACGAGAGGTTAGTACGGTTCAAAGGATGTCCTGGGCCAGAATAATTAAAAATGTCTTTTTCATTAGCGGCTAACCTCAGAAGTATGGATGAGGTCACGTTGTTTTTTTTTCTCTTATTAGTTGGTTATTTCCTCATGTTTTTTGGTTCTTGCTTCAGTTATATGCTGTGTTTTTTGATTCCCTTTACCATGGAAGTTATGTTTTCTCTGCATTTGTTTGTTTATTAGTTAGCAGGATTACACTTAAATGACGGGATGGATTACCGCGTGACTTGATGGAGAGATGTGATATGTGTCAGGGAACAACCCATAAAATGTTGATGCAGATTTAAGAATTTATTTTCCAAAAGCGCCAGAAATTTGGTTATGCCAAGTTTTCTATCTTTCTTTCTAGAAATTACTTGATTGGTGCTAAATCATTAAACAAGGCGGCTAATTCCAGTGCTGACATGATTAGTTTTGCTGAGTTTGACGTATGCGCCGTCTCATTTGTAGCCATATGTTCCGGAGACGTTGATGTGTGCAGATGGTGCTGTTTTACTGCACTGGTGAATGTATAAATCAATAGAGCCAGGAAGAGGAGACTTGTGAGAAGTGAGGTTAAAGAAAATAGAAGGAAAAGACAAGTGGGCTGTTTAAAATGACAAAGAAATGTCCAAGATGGAGAGGTTACGAGAAAACTTTGTCATTCAGAGAAGAGACAGATAATAGGAAATGGAGGATGAGTGATGAACGGGGGAATGGCCAGAAGAAACATGAAAATAAAGGAAGAGAGGGATGAAGTCCAGCATTGGAGAACAAATACATGTGTCTGGAAGAGCTGAAGACCTGATAGTGGTGAAGAGGGGGGGTGAGAAGTGGCAAAAGGAGGAATGGAGGTGGAGAATGGATTGATGATTGCTATGGTGTGTAGGAAAAGATGAAACCTAATTAGAGCACTGTAATGATGTAAGGTGAAACGAATAGATGGAGGCCATTATGTTGGAGATAAAGAACGGAGACAGACCAGCTCTTTAATGAACAATAACACTGATTCTGAGCAGGGTCATTATTTCTGGGGAAAATCCTGCTAAAGGTTGTTGCAGATTGAATGAAGCTCAAGCAGAGGAAGGCGATGAGGAGAATAAACAAGGACAAAAAAGAAATATTAAGAAGAAAGAAGCGATGGATGGACATGGATATCAAACTGGCCGGGAAAACAAGCTGTGTTAAAAAGGAGAAATAAACATGATAAAATGAAAGATGAGTGATCCATGATAATAGGCAGTGGAGAAGAAAGACTGGGTCCATCCATCCATTGTCTTATCCAGGCTTGGCCAAGTGGGGCATCCCAGACGTTCTTCGCCCTGGAGGATCCTGAGGCGTTCCCAGGCCAGATCGGATATGTAATCTCTCGAGTTCTGGGTCAACCCTAGGTCTTCTACCCTTGGGCATGATTGTGTTCTTTCACTCACTGGAAGACAGTGTGTTGAAGTAAGTTCTTTCAGGAATAGAAACATGAAGGGCTTTTTTAAAGACAGAGTGACTCGAAAGAAGGAAAAGTGAGAATTTTTAGCCATACAAGCAACTATAATGTCTCAAAAGCTGCCGGACGGTGGGCCTTTAATTCAGTCCATGAATTTCTTATGTCAGTGTGTGTGGTTGGCATGCAGCACATATCTTCTGTTCTTGCCCTTGGTGTGTTTCGACCTTGCTCCACTCTGCTCTGCTCATCAGTGCCATGGGAGTGTCGGAGACATGCTGTCTCATCTAATGTGACACTTAGGAAAGATCTACATCAGGGGCTGAAACGAGGTCTCAGTCTCAGTTTGAACTCTGAGCTGGTGGGTGACACAATGTGTAGAGTTTACTTACTGTACTAGTAACTTGCTTTACAAGTATGTGTGCTTTTACAATTGTAAGTAGACAACTGAAACGCAACTAAACAGGGGGTATTACCCATGATCCTTAGCATCCTGAACCTAAGGAGCTGCTGCTGTAATGAATCCACCAAACTCTATTTAGAATTCTTCATATTTTAACTGTCCTTCAGTGAATATTGGAGATGAACTCTGGTTTTTAATGGCTTCTAAATCTTTTTAACTGATCTACAGTTCAGCATCACTCTTGTACTTGCTTCGCCTGATTCTGGCAGTTTAAACTGCGACTATCATTCAATTACACGCTTGACACGGAAGATCCTACCCGCTCACCAAAGTTACATAGAGCAAGAACAGACATTCAGGGTGAGGGGGTGTGTGAAAGTGAAGCTATTCTTTCTACCTTAAGTCACTGACTCATCAAACTAATGTGAAGCTGCTATTTTAAGGTCAAAAGTGACAAAGTTTTGCTTTAAAGGGAATGGCACTCAGTTGAACCATTTGGAACAATGCACCAGACACTGAAACCTTTTTTTCCCCCATTAAACTAGTAAAAGTGGATTTGGACACACCATTAATGCACTTCCTTTATGCACTTTAGTCCATTAGATTGTTAAAAACAGAGCCCAGTATGTCACAGTTGCTTATATGTATCAATTTCACCACCATTAGCAGTTTATATTAAATAACTTCCCTATATCCTTGATATAAATATCAAAAAACAAGCAGATTTATGTGCATACAGGGGACCTCATCTTTGAGTGTCTTTTCCTCAGTGTGATTACAGTACATTCTCAAACCCTGCTTGCCATTAGTATGCAGTATGGATGTCAGATACATATTTGGTTACAGTGTCGGGGAGACAGAATGAGCAGTTACACCAAACAAAGCCAAATGGGGGGATGTGCCATTCCCACCCACTCTGATTAACTGAGTGATTTTGGGGAAAAGCAGCTCAGGGTCGCAACAACTCTCTCAAACGGCTGTGTTTAATATTTCAGTGCTTGTAATTTAATGCAGGGCCTGGTCAGGAGCTCCGGAGACTCGTATATTTTACTGGTGGGCAAAGGCACAGTGACACCGAGGAGATATAGGGAGCTGTGAGAGTAGGGCATCTGCATCCTAATTGATTTGAGGCTGGATATATTTTTAAATTTATGTGAACATAAATTAATTATTCATGCGGCGGAATTTGTTCGTGCATTTGAAGCTGCTGTGAGATATTGTAATTACTGTAAATGTTTCTTCTGTGTTTCTATAGAAACAGAGCGTGCGTCAGGGTGCTTATTCTCAATCTGTGTGCTGTTAGCGTCAGCAATGGTGTTTAAGTGAGTTATTTCTGACATAAATAGTGTGTGTGTGTGTTTGTGTGTGAGTGGCTCCCTGCAGTTAAGCCAGATGGTGGTGTCGAGAGCAGACTGCTGAAATCACCTGCTCTGACACCACCAGGCCACAGACACACTCTGTATGTGTGTTCGTCAATGTGTGTGTGTGTTTGTGTGTGTGCGTGCTAGTGGACGAATCAGAAGGTCAGGGTGACACAGGGACGAACCCCACCTGTTCGCAAGACTTTCAATCTAACTTTATCTCTCCTGTTTTTTCCCCTCTCCTCGTCTCTCCGCAGCAGAGGGGCGGTTTCACCCATGGCTGCACACACTCAAGCGAGCGTGCTCAGCATAACGAGCAAAGACACACACACACACACACACACACTCTCAGACACATGCGGGCAGCAGCAGTAATTAACAGCTAACTGCGAGAAGCCATTATCATTACAAGAACGAGGTGGGATCAGACACTCCCACCTACATAATGGACAATTAGTCTCGGAATCGTCGAGTGTCCGGCAGAAAACTCGGCTGATCTCAAAGTCAACTAGTTCTGCTCTGTGTTTTTCTGAGAGGATGTTCTCTCACAATGGAGACCATAATAAGCAGGTTCGATGGGGGCTACTTTGGTAATTTGTACAAAATAGGTTTTGCTGCAATTTTGTATGTTTTTTTCGGGACATCACCAATGGTTTGTCTGGAGCCCAGGGTCATGAAAAAGTCTCCTTAAATAAAGCAGACCAATTTTGGGAAAACATCGACAAAAGGTTCAAATGACTCAAGCCATTTTCAGTGTTGTTAAATCAATTGTCTCAAAATTCACAAGAAGATATAAGATCTAATACAAAGATCTGTGTCGAGGTTATATAAAATGCTATTTCGTTCAATTCTTCAGTTCTCTAAAAAACAGTGAAATGGTGATATTACTTAGACAGGATCAGGTTGTGCTTCAGCTCTGAAAACATAACCTCCTTGGTACATTTTCAGTTCCCTCATGTTCCTTGTGTTTGTTACTCTGTCTTAAGACTTGTCGCTGCCCTGTCTGGATTCTCTACCTCTACCTTCACTTTTGACCTTTGACAGCCTTTGTGTTTCCTTTTTTTTTGCATAAACCCCTGAACGGTGCTCCTCTGAGCCCCCGCCTTTATCCTGTTTCCCTGCAGACAGGTAGTTTTTGTAGGTGTAGCTGTTTATCTACTTGTTGAGCTGTCAGAATTCAAGCCGTCCAAAAAGTAACTTACAGGTTATCTTATCATACTTGCGGCTACAGTATCAGTTCCACTTTGCCATGGTGAAATGCTGTAATCTGAGATGGAGTGCATTTGAAAATTAAACATTGCAAGCTCGCCTGCTGGAGATGAATGCATTAGAGGCCAGACAAATTGGGTGAAATTGTCCCACTACTCTGGTCTGGGCTAATGGAGCTGCTGTGAGGGGCTGTGGCCAAACAGTGCTGCACGGCTGTGGCTGAAATTCATCCCTGCCTGCACACCCGTGCACACCAGTACCAAATATTCTTTTTTTTATTTTCCCCATACATCACTTTCTTTCTTTATGTCAGTGTTGTTATAGAGTATAGAGTATGAGGCTACATGCAAGCGGCACTTTTAATCACAAATGATCTCTGTCTACACTCCGTATCACTTTTAATCCCTGTGCATACTAACGCATATCACATAACCACTGGCATGCACTGGGTATCCATGTACCATGTGCCACGTAAGGCTGCAGATGTCAAATATAACAGCTCGTGTCCTCCAAGCCTGCGCGGTGGAAAGTTATCTCGAGATGTGAAATAAAGAGCTTCTCAGACCAGAGTTGTCTTTGGGTAAAGCTCTGCAGTGGGGTTTCACACTCAGCATGTACGCTCAGAGTGGGACCTCGAATAGTGAAAGAAGAAGGTTTATATACAGTGTGATAAACAGGAAACATAAGCGACAGCATGAAAGCTGAAGCCACCTATAGTCTGGTTGCCACAGGAAACCGCTGTTGCTTCTGCAAGAAACAGTTCGTTTCCTAAAAGCACAAATGAGGGCCAACAAGAGGATCATGAACTTTTAGGTTGCATCCGTCCATCTAGTTTCGAATCGTCTGTCTGCACGTACACCCCAGATGATTGGAGGGTTTTACGTATTCTGTGCATCTCACTAGAGGCCTATATATATATATGAGTCAGGCCTGTGTCTTACTGATTCTGTGGTTATGCTTGAGAAAAAGACTAAAGTGTAAAAAAGAAATGCACACTGTCCATATTAGTCAGGCTGTATATCTCCTTCAGATCCTTTAGAACCTCCTCCTCCTTTCTTTATCCTTCGTTCCCTCTGCTGCTTCTCCTGTTGTCAGCCGCATCGTAAATATGAGCTGTTGTTTTCTTATCTCCTCTCCTCCCTCTGCCTCGTCCTCTATCGATTGTTTCCCCTGTTAATTAACAGAATTTATTCAAACACTGATTACTTTGTCGCAGTTGTAGAAACATCCTCTTGCTTTGCTTCTGAACAGACCTTCAGACATGAGGTCAGAATAATCAGACTGTGCTCAGACCACACTGGAGGGCTGATCCGATCTAGATTGCAGCTACAGTAATGTATACCTGCAGTAATAGCCAGTTCTGCTGCAAAGGGGGGAGTTTCCTGAGCGTTTTGGGGCTTATGTGTCAGAGATGTCTAACAAATAAAGCTTTTCTAAAGGGGAGATGAGACATTTTGTGTGTGTTTGTGTGTGTGTGTGAGTGAGTGAGTGAGAACCCTGTCCCACACCCTGCTGTTTATCCAGTGATGCAGTGGTCAGCCAGTTCAGGCTCCAGCACCTCACACCGAGCACAGTTCATCTCGTCAGCGTGTCAGGAATCACTCCGGCCTCTAAACTAAATGCCTGAAGCTCAGTGTCCCAACAAGTGACTTTGCTCATACTGTATCTGTCTTACGTTTGAGTTAATGAATTTAACCTCCCCTCACATATGGGCCGTCCATCTCAAATCATCAAACTTTTGGGCCTCACCTTCATGAAATTTGACATGCTTGGTGGCGTGATGTTTAGTTTTGTGGGATCCAGATTACTGGAGATATGTGCAAGTTTGATGCTTTTGTAAAGCTTTTCTCCAGCTCCACGTCTGTCTAAACAGTAAGTTATCGTCAATATGAAACATAACAGCATTATAAGGGATTATAACAGTTAAAGTTGAATTGCAGAAAAACCTTTATTCACAGAAGTTAGCTTATGATTTCTTGAAGACCTCCAGAGAGTTTGCCCTTTGGTTTTTGAGTTGTTGCTGAGAAATCATTTCTCATCTGAAGTGGCATCCCGTATGTAATTATTAGTGAACAGTGCGTGGTCAGGCACATGCAAAATCCTGATGCACTACTTTGTTGACGGCTCCTAACCCACTGGGAGTGTGTTCAAAGAAATTCACTGTGTTTATTTTTAAACTACATTTGAATGTAGAGGTGGTAATGAACCTCAAGAAGCAGTGGCCATTCTTCATTTCTGCTCCCTTTACATTTGCCTTTTTTTATAACTGCAACTAACTATGTCATTATCTGTCGCATAATGAGGTAACACAATGCTGATTGAGCCTGTGGCCCACTAATGAAATTATTGCAGTTATGCAATTTATATATCTGCAATAACATCTTTGTGTCTGTGGCAACATTCCAATTAAAATTCTGCTGTATTAAGTTGCTGCTAATGTAAAGCAAACATTTCCTCCTGCTGCAGCTTCATGTTAGCAGTAGCTTACTGGTGAAACACAAGAAGACAACACTCATTTTGTGCATTTCTAGAGAGCAGATCAGTTTCACGGCAGCAAGTAAAAGTGAGATCATGGTTGCTCATAGCGGGTTTATGACTGATACACAGATTTTTACTATGGTGGGTTATCTCGTGACTAACCACACATGACACAGAGCTGTGATCTCAGCTATTTTATTGCTGCACACAGAATACAATACAAAAAGTCGGCAGCTGCCCCTCATGATGACCTATACTGCAGCCAGCCACCAGGAGGCAACCAAGACAGTTTGGCTTCACTTTTCTTCTCGAGACTGAAAGTGGCCATAGATAGGCACCCAGAATCTTCTTCCCTCAGAAGATAATTGCAAAAGAAACAAACCAAAGACTCTCTTCAATTTGTACTGGCGATCTGGGATTTATGAGCTTTTTTTATCAAACTTTTTTCATCCCACTTCACTGTCTGCAAGACTTTTTTTATGTGCATACTTCAAAAAGTGATGAAAACATTTCTTCTGAGCATTGCTATTGCTCCAAAATGACCCATTTTACTTTCCCTAACTATGCAATTAAGTCCACTTATAATTAAAAAAGTCTTCCAGGGCTGTATTAGCTTCACACCACTGATGTTTTACAGAGTCAGCAGAATGTCAAGCGGAGAAAGATCCAAAACTTTCCTGGCCCATCATCAGATTTAACAGAAAATCTTGTGACGTGACATTCAGTCGCTTTAGCAACATGTTCTATTTATTCGTTTTTCCGCAATTCGCACCATTTAGGCTAAAAGGGTGCAGATTTGATAAATCAGATAGAGCTAACTGCTAATGTGGAACATTTACCGAGCTAAGAATCATCCAGATGGGTATTTAACGTGTCCCGTTCAAATTGCAGTGGGACCTAAAGTGGTAATTGGGTGTAAGAATCTCATTTAAAGTCCTGCACTCTTCTCTAACCAGGCTGATCCCCCCCATTGAGCTCCCCAAATAGTCAATAAAGACAAAGTGAGGAGCGGACCACCCCCTAAACTGTGGTGATACCAGATGTGTAGAAATGAGCTTGTTGACATTATTTAGAAGATGAAACATTCAAGGGGGAGTGTGAGACAGCAGGTTGGAATTGTGCGTCCCCACAAACAGCGCTGTGTCCTCAATCTTTGTGCGTAGGTGTGTGACCTTGAGCTGAGGCGGTCCATTCAGCTGTTGATTGCCAGACCTCCCTGGCGTTGCCGCTGGTAATGCCGTGAAAGGATTCAGTGCCAAGCACGAAATTCGTTCCCCCTCCGAATCTAAACCTCTCCCCCTTTCGCTTTTTTGTCTCCTCTTTCTCTCAACACTTCCATCTCCTTCCCTTCGCCCCTTCCTTCCCGACCGTGAAGTCCTCTGTCCGACTGCACTTAACTGTCAACCTCGCTCATCTTTGGCTAAGCCTGTGCCACAGTGTGTTTATAGGAGTGTGTCTCCACTAATTGCAACTGTTAAAACTCTCGCCAACCTCATTGCTTCACTGTCCCAGTCATTACAGCTGTGACAGCGAAGGTCTTTCCACATTCATTTGCATTTTACAGTCATTGTTTGCACTTGTGCATGTGAAGGACATAGAAGCTGATGTGTGTGTGTGTGTGTGTGTTTGTGTGTGTGTGTGTGTGCGTGTGCGTGTGTGTCTGTGTGCGTGCATGTCACAGCTCAAGCTAACTCCTTACAGCGCAGCCTTTGATTTAAGCTGTATTTTATCAAATGAATTAGGTAGTTATACCAATTAAACATATACTTGATCCTATGGTGCTAAATAGTGCTATTGGAACGGATTTGACAGGACTCACAAAACAAGAGGGCATGCAATAGGTCAAACTGAGAGTAATCGCCCTCTGCTGGATCAGGAGACAAACTACTTCACGCGGTCTTACGCACTTGTAGACTGTATATCCCCAAAATACACAAATACATGAAAAGTGTTCTATAAATAAAGATTATTAAAGACTTTTGTAGTCATAGGACCTGTGAATTGAAACATACTGTACCTAAAAACTTTAAATCCACCTGTTGAGTATGTGTTCCCTTATGAAGCATGTATAAGTAGCATATATAAACTGTTAATAACACACTATAATGTAGTTATTAGCACTTAGCAGAGCCCAGACTGGATCACTATACAACTACTCAATGTAATGGTCCTTATTTTAGGAAATCCAGTTTGAGTAGTGACTTGTTACTGTAATCTCCACTTAACAGTCTGATTTATGCGGAAAAACCCTCTTATCTAATTGGTTCAGTTAATGTTTTCCCTGTGAATAATCTGCTGACATTAGGCTCTTGTTTCCTCCATCTGGCTGACAAACACACACACACGCAGAGTGCATCACCCACTCGTTTCATACCCTTAATGACAACGATAATAACTTTCCTTTATCATTAATCACTGTGGAAACACCTCAACAGCACACAGGCCTGCCTCTGCTCTCTACTCTCTCTTTGTATTCCTTCTTCTTCTCTCCGATCATCCCTTCTTTCAACTCTACACACGACAGATTAGCTCAATTTGCACTCCAATCAAAAATAAGTGCATCGGTCGGTATTAATGCCCAAAGATTTGCAGCATCGAAATTAGGGGGTTTCCGCTGCGTTGCGTTACAGCTGCATGAATTTTTCATTTTATTTTGTGAATCCTGAGAGCAAAAATATTACTGTGCACACAGCTTTCTGCTTCATCCACATTTGATTATCTCTTCCTAAAGATTGAGTTTACCTTCCACATCTACTTTGTGCTCCTCATGTTATCTTGAAATAAGTGTTTATGACTGGGCATACTGAATATTTGCATTATGAGTCTCCCATACTTAGTTATTATTCTTACTGTAGTTTATTCCACACAACATTAGTACAAATGACACAATACATACATGTGGGGTATTGTAGAAAACAGTGATGGCTTATATTAACAAACAACACCCCAGTATAACAGGAAATAGTACAAAGCATATACAATCTTCCATACAGGTTACATTATTCAACTTAAGAGGTAACAGTACACATGTTAAAAAAAAAAAACTTTTCAGCATTTTTAATTAACCCAAGAACTCTTTCGCCGTAGCTTTGTTGCTAGGCGACAGCTGTCAGGGTGGGACAAGTTTTTGACGCAATAAGAAGACCAGGCCGTCTCATTTCAATTTGGCCAACATGCATCCTTCCACACCTCAGCAACAGAGGCTGCATTGTTCCATGGCCCAAAGACGATCTTCAAATAAATGAGAAAAAGGGAAAGAAATGAAAAATAATCTTACAGCTTTAATCTGAAAACCAAGATAAAACAAGAATATAAATTTGAATCTGAGACCACTTTGGCCACATGCAAATTCACATTTTTTCTGCTGAATGTTTCCTTAGCTGAAGAATTTCATTAATATACAGCTGTAGCTATTGGTCATTTAGCCCCTCTTTGTAGTCATTTCCATTGTTCTGTCTTCATTTGGTTATTTTTCCACCTTTTTCTATTTGTTGGTCTACCTGTTGTTGCTTTGAGATGCTCTCTCTTCAATTTGAGTCTTTTTGTCGCGGCTTTGTTGTTGTTTTGCATCATGGAGTGAGTTTTGCATCTTTGTGGTTGTGCCACTTCAGTGATCCATCCATTTATGACAGGCTCAATGGTGAGAGGAGAAACAGAGAAAATAATGCACATATATATATATATATATATATATATATATATATATATATATATATATATATTTGTAGAGGGAGAAATGAAAAGTGACAGTGAGAAGAATGTGGAAAACAACATTGGCCGTTACCATGGTGACTAATGGGATACTATAAGTTATTATCCCTGTATGGCATGAAGAGTGGGTGATGCTATGAGTGTGTGAAAAGATACAGATGAGTGTGTGTGTGTGTGTGTGTTTGTGTTTTAACGAGTGAGAGTACTTGTGCAGATGGAGTGGAAAAATGTTGGTGAGTGTGTTTGCACTGACAGGTAAAGTGTGTGTGTGTGTGCGTGTGTGTGTGCCTGCATCACT
The DNA here is from genome assembly GCF_024713975.1 of Paralichthys olivaceus. Classification (NCBI taxonomy): domain Eukaryota; kingdom Metazoa; phylum Chordata; class Actinopteri; order Pleuronectiformes; family Paralichthyidae; genus Paralichthys; species Paralichthys olivaceus. Next base: position 7,591,728 of record NC_091114.1, read on the forward strand.
ACCCACTATTAATATAAGAGAGAGATTAGGAGGGATTAATGCAACTTCCAATTATTGTTACCGTGTTTGCATTCTCTGTCTTTATTCCACCTCTTTTCTTCCTTGTCCTCTTCCTCACTCACGGACTGACCTGTCTCCTTCTCTATCCTTCTCTTTCCTCTAAGCTCTCAGTGACAAGGGGATTTTCTTTAGCCATTTTTATTAAGATTGATGTTATTTGACACACTAGAGGGATGGAGGGAGGAAGAGAGGATTGAGGATGAATGAGATTCGGTGAATGACGAGGAAAGGGCTGTACACATGGAAATGTACAATTAATGAAATGAAAAAAGAGTAAAGAGAGAAAGAGAAAAGATGAGAGGGGAAAAGAGAGCAGCAGGAGAGGACAAAGATGAACAAAAGTGATTGTGGGAGATGCGGGAAATAAAAAGGAAAGGGAAGCAAGAGAAGGACTTGCATCACCCGTCTGATAGAAGCCCAGAGGATAAGGGGGATGTTTGCGATGATAAACTCTTCACCCTCAGTGACTTTGGCTCGCACACACACACACACACACACACACACACACACACACACACACACATTCTCCTCATGTGCTTCTTGTTGGCCAGATGTTGCCACAGACGTAATCTGAGCCATTGTTCCATTGTTAAGTTAAGAGCAGAGTTCATTATCAGCTTCACCACTCCACCGCAGCAGTAACTCAGTCCAGGTTTATTTGCTGGTGCAGAGCAGATAATGAGACTACTCACTATCACTTGCAACAATATGTGATGTATTTTTGTTTTCCCTGCAGCCGCTTGAAACATGAATCTGCACATAAAAATCCACATAGCAGCTTCGTGAGTCAGATATTTAACAGATCAGAAGTTGATCCAATCTGTCATCGCCTGATGATGCACAGTTCTCCCAATAATATCTCTCAGCAGTATCATTTTCCCCTGTGGGTGCTCACACTTATTTTGCCTGAGCACTCTCATAATATGCACACAAGCACATTTGCTGTGAATATGTAACTTTAGTTCATACTGTTACAACATAATCAGAAATATTTCCAATTGACCTTTTAGTACAGTGGCTCTAATCTACACCTGAGTCTTCTTGCAGATTCTTCTAGACTTAATAAGGTCCTTTCACACCTCCCTTGTATGGTCCAGACCTTTGGACCTTTAGTCGGAACAAAATTAACAAGCGTAAAAGGCGCCTCGGACCACGATCCGGTTGGCTGGACGAAAATTTAGTCCGACCAAAAGAGGTGGTCTCGGTCCTGATCAAATTCCAGTTCAACGGCTGTGGCTCAGGTGATAGAGCGGCTTGTCATACAAAATGGTGTCGAGTACAGCCCACATAGGTGATGAGAGGACGTATGTATGTCTTAGAAAAGTCTCATGTATGACCAAAACTAAATCAAATGTAAACAAAGTAACAAAGACATGAACCTTGGTTCGAAACATGGTCCAGACTTCCAGGTCCTGTATAGCGCACACATTTCCTAACACATATTTGCACACCAACTGGCAAAAATCAGACTTATTTTTATCACAACATAAATTTCCACCTCCAGAGATTTTTATGCCTCCGGCCACTGACACTCAACACCCTTAAAAAGAAAGCCAGTACACAGTCACAACACACACACAACCTACACACTCACACACGTGCTCAAACCCTGCACACAGCCAACCGCATCATATCATGCATCATCTCCCATATTAATGTCACAGCCCATTAAAACCCTTTTAACCCCATCTGAGTGATGTCCTCGCCTACACAAACTTTCACATGTTCACGCAGCATGACGACGAAGGGGCAGAGACAGGGAAAAATAAGCTATTTTTAAATAAAAGGATAGAGAGCGAACTTTGGCTTTAGAACGGCAGCGTTGTGGTTTCAGTAGTGAAACATTTCAGATCATCACCTCATAGAAAAAGATTTACACACAGGGAGAAACAGACGTAAAGGGAGAGGACCAGAGTTGAGTTTTATCTCTGGATGCAGGACAATATTAACCCACACTTACTGGGGACCCTGTGGTGGATTTGTATGCTGCCAATGAACCAGCCAGACTCTTTTGGGAGCAGAGAACAGCAAGACTTCTCTGCTCATTTATTTCCTTTCACCTTCTCTTGTTTCTCACATTTTTCCAGGGACGACAAAACCATCTTGGGGTGCAGCCTCATGACGAAAAACTGTTTTTTCAATGAGATGGAGCTTAAATAGGAATAAGGAGAAGAAGAGATGTTGTGACAGAAAAGCTGTGTAATTATACAGACTTTCTCTCAGTCTTAACCTCTGTGACCTTGGCTGGAGGCTTGATCCGACTTTCTGCACATCATATGACTCAATCTGACGTAGAAACATTACATGCAATTCTGTGTGTGCATGTGTGTGTGCGCACACGCGCCCGCAGCATATTCAGTACTACAGCATATAAGAAGGATCGCTATTAAATAATGAGACTGGGCTTATATAAGTCAAACCGGGATTAGTTTCCCTATTTAAAGGTCACCCCTCCTATACACTCCTCTCTGCTCTGCACAGAAGGTTTTGTCGAATGTGCATGCTTGAACAGTACACCTGCATTTGTGGGTGCACTGTTGCATGCATATATGTTTATGTGCGTGTGCAAGTGTGTCTGTGCACTGTGTTTGCTGAGTAACAAGCTGTGACTGAATTCAGGGGCCACCTCCCTTTGACGACGTGGTCCAAAGCCAAATCGAAATGAGACAGTCTGGTCTGCAGGCGCTTTCCGTGTTTGGCGTCACCAGTTTGTCACGCCCCTATTGCTGTTGCCGAGCAACAGAGCTGAAGTTGGACCCGACGAGAAACTTTGAATGCCCCTTGGTTTTTTGTTAAATGTTTGCAGGCACCATAGTCTATTTAAAAAACGGCCAGATTTGGCCAGGAAGGATCCACCTGTTGGTCCTTCTTTTCCCTGCAATAAGAAGACATGCTTGTTGGACGCATTTGAAGGGGCCTTCGAAATGGGACAGCCTAGTCACGCCGCTTTGTTGAAATCAGTCTTCAAAAGAAGCCTCCTGGATGCAGCCCCTGAGACACAGCTACTCTGTACGCATGTTTGTGTCTTAACAGCTGTGATCTCTGATGAGGGAAAACGTTTGTTTGTTCTCAGAGTGATGGATGAGCCCAGTGGCCAATCAATGATGAGCACATTGCTGTAGGGAGAAACACAGAGTGACCACCAAGGCACTGACCACACACACACACACACTTACACACACACACACGCACACACTGCAGACAGTTTGCAACTGTATGAAACTAGTAACACATTTTTGTTCCAACATTGGTGCAAATGGGTCTTTAAATGCACATGTTTTAATGTTTAATTATTTAGTTTAGTTAAACGAGGTAAAGGAACAAGTGCATCAAGTGGGACGCATTCACAAGCACCAGTCTCTCCGTCTTTGGGTTGCATCCACTGAAACCAGAAATGCCTGAATGTTTCACGAGATACATGAGAATAAAACGTTCACAAATGCTCTTAATTCTGGGTGTTACATCTCAACATGACGTCAGTGTCACAGACAGCTGTCAGTCTGTCTGCAGATCGTATTCACTCTGCTCTTCAGATGCACACACACACACACACACACTAATCGTAAACGCACTGATGCATGTGCAGCATTCTGCAGCCACTTTTAACAGTGTTCGGAGGGGACAGCCGGGCCGCATCCCTGATGTCTTTGTTTTCGTTCCACTGAGCTTCATTTACCATCGCCTTCATCTGCACTGTGCTCCCGAGCGCAGGCAGCACTTCGCAGCACTCTCTAACATGCTCGGACAGCTGTATCCTCGGCCCAGTGGGGCGCGTTCACTATCGCCCTTAAATCTGCCTAATTACACATCTCATCAGCTCTTCAGCCGCTCGATAGCTGTAATCCCGCAGCCACACACCCTCACACTCTGCTTCTCTTTCTCCACCTCTTTTTCTCAATCTCTGTGCATCTCCTCCTTTTCACGGATTTTTATCTCAGCCCCTCGTTTCTTTTCCCCATTACCTTTCTCTTTTATTTCCCTTCCCCCTTTCTGTCCCCCTCTGTGTGTGTTGCGTCATCCTCCCCTCGCCTCATCTCTCCTCTAATCTTGTCCTAACCAAGTAAACCAAGCTCTTTGAGCTCTGTGTGCCACAGGCAGCCAGCGCCACTCTGCTACCCTCTCCCCACAATAACTGCTCCCTCTTGGGTTTGCCTCCCTGCCTCGTTGCCTCCCCCCTCCACTACCACACAACCACCAATCCACCCCCTCCGAGCCTGGAGCTTCCAAAGCTGTAGCCAAAGATCAGTCACGCATGTGCATGCACACACACCACATGCATACACTCACACCCAGCAAATTCTACACACACAGCACAGCTCCAGTGAATTCGCAAGGAACAGTCCGCACACACACACACACACACACATACACACACACTAAAGTTATGACCAAGATCAGTCACACTGGCTTTATCTTGTTCGCTCTCACTCTCTGTGGAGCAGAGACAATCATTTTGTTTGAGATGGAGGGATGGAGGCAGGAGGAAGGAAAGAGGCAACTGGGGGAAGGAAGAGATGAAATGAGAGATGATGAGCTGGAACGGTAAGAAGAAAGAGGAACTCATGGAGACAGGGAAGATGGAGGAGATAGAGAAGGAGAGGGGGAATTTAAATGATCATAAATGGGTTAATATAAAGCTTGTTTTACACACTTAATCCAAGTGAGAGAAATTGGTCACTCCACATTCCTTTGTTCACAGAAGTGCCGATTCACAGTTGGGCAATGACAAGATAAATGTGCAGTCTTTGGGGCGTATATAACTCCAGGTCCAGCCACCACTGTGTTGTAGCTAGATAAAATGTTTTTATCTGCAGGGGGATGGGATATTACAAAAACCAAAACACTACCTGCACTCTTCAACTCACACTTTCCTCAGGGTGTTCAGGGGGTTGCAGGTGATTCGCAGTGAAAACAGTGATGCGTTCGCACTTGACTTCACTCCATTCAGCTTTTTACAACTCAGTGCAGAGGTCGTATGACTTGTGAAGGCAGAAGTTGACGTGTGAAAGGATAAGACAGGTGGGAGAAGAGAGGGAAAGGCAGGACGGACGAATGAGAGTAGGTGAGCCTGTGAAGATGTTATGAATCAAATGTCATTTAACCCTGAGACGATCATCAGGACTCTGCAGTGTGTGTGTGTGTGTGTGTGTGTGTGTGTGTGTGTGTGTGTGTGTGTGTGTGTGTGTGTGTGTGTGTGTGTGTGTGTTTGAGTTTGGTGATTCATGGCGCCAAATGACAGCCAAGCGTTGCTGATGTGATATGAATCAACAACCATGGGCAGTGCCCTTACTGCTTTCAATAAGCGGGTCGAAGCTTGTGCGTGTGTGTGTGTGTGATGTGCTTTACAGTGGGTGTGAATATGTGTGTTGTCGGCCTTCATCTCATCCCCCCGCGCCTCTGGCACACACTACACTCAACAGTGTCCTAACTCACTTTAGAGGCGAATTTTATCAGTCTGGTTTATTTAACGACTGTTTTCTGGGCAGCTCATTTGTTTTCCTCAACACTGTTGATTATTGTTTAGGCGTCTTTTCTGTTTTTTTATTGCTGAAAAATAACAGATTGTAATTTCTCTGTATGGTTCTTGTTGTCAGGTTTTCAGTGGTCTAACATTAAATAATTGAAAGGAAATTTTTCTGACATTCGTTAAAATATAGCATACAAGGTTAAATAGGTTTAGGTCGTTTATATCATGTTAACGTTCATTTGACACTTTTTTGTAATGCTTAAGACATGTTTTGGTGACATGTATACTGTGTAATATCTCTGGGTGTTGTAGTTCTTTCTCAATAGCATCCCTCCTTTTCTCTCCTCTTCATCTTCCTTTTCTTCCTGCTCATTATATTGATATCTTCAAGCATTTCAGCTTCAGAGACAGTGTTGTAAACATGCAGCACTCATTTATCAAATTATCTGATGCAACACAAACACGCTCAACACTCTGATCTGAACACCTGTCGGTTGGATCGAAAGCAGAGAAAAATCCCGATCGCAGCTGTCGCACAGTTTGTGTGTGTGTGTGTGTGTGCAGCCACAAGTTAACACACATGTCTGCTCGCACGCTTACATGTGCCTAAGCATCATTGTTAGTGTCAAGAAAAGTCAGGACAGGTCATGGCATGTGTGCATGTATGATCTGTCACGATGATTAACGTCTTACAAGATAAAGCCCTGTTGTTGTAAGGAACACACACGCACATACATAGATACATACATGTGCAAGGATCATTAAGACACAGCTTTAAAGTCACTGGTTTGAAAAAGGGAATAATAAATAAATGTGTCCAGACCGTGAATTCTGTATTATCAAGTGTGCAGTTTCAGTGGATGGATCAATTCACAAGATAAGCACGTGCTCCATCTTCGACAAATGTTCCACTTTAGTTTATGATGATGACTCAGTGGTGCATCTTGTGCTGATGTTCAGATTTACAGTGAAACTTTCATTTTGCTGCCTTCAGTGTTTCCCTCTGGTTTTAATTTGCTCAATGAATGGTGCATCTTCCATTAATGCAGTGTTGTCATTAAAGGTTGCTCTTAACTTGGCTCTGAAACTCAGACTAATCGCTGTTTGTAGCATAAATCTGGCAACGTTGATGTAAAGCACTGTGCACCCTGTCGCCATTTGTGTATTTACTCTCAGAATTCATGGTTTGACATGTCGAGGGAGTACCCTGCTTCTCGCCAAATGCCAGGCCCCCGCAACCCTCGAGGGCTAAGCAGTAGAGATAATGAATGGATGGATCTATATCCATGATTTTACACTGTATACTTCACAACTACCTTTCCAGTACAATACATTATTCCCTTTTACTACCATTAACTATATTTGTGCCAGAAAATACACATATTGTACGCTACAAGGGCCCCAGATTTGTTTACAGACGAGGGCGACATGTTAGGTGCGATAAGGTCCGGCCGAGAGGAGGTGTGAAAAGAGAGATTGAGCGGGTGGATATGGAGAGGTGCTAGAGACGTGAAGTGGTGAGCTTGTGCGTAGGCGGACAAATGGAGAGAAAGAGACAGAGGGCGACGACGGTTTAACTTATGCACGTAGAGGGAGACGGAGAGGAGATAGGAGGATGAGCAGCAGGTGAAAGAGGCTGACAGAGGAGTGGGTGTAGATGGAGAAGGAAAGAGACAAGAGAATAAGAATGGAACAGGAAAAAGGAGAGGGGGCATTTTAAGCATCATCAATGTCTCCTCATTGATTTTGCAAACTGATGATTATAATAACTTTAATAATAATAACTTTATTTAAAGAGCACTGTTTAACATAAAGTACAAGGTCCTGCACAACAAGAAAACAAAGGGTTAAAATACAGAAGGAAGTAAATAAATAATTATATGAAAATAATAGAGATAAAAGAACAGTAATAACCTGGCACCTCAAGTAAATTAAGGAAAATGCCTAATCCAGACCTAGATTAACATTTTATCTCCTTCTTTCTGATCTCCTTATTGCCTTGTTTTCTCAAGCAAAATTATTCCAGAGCCTTGGGGCCCTGATAGCAAACGCTCTGTCTCCCCCCCACCCCCCGAGTTAAGATTATAGATTAAGTGAGAGCAGACCATTGCCCAAAGATGTGCAGAGGTATATGGATAGGGAATTAAAAGCTGAGATATAGATATTTCAGAGCTTTATATATATATGTATATATACTATATATATATAGTCTGGGGCCTGACCATCACTAGCCTTAAAAGTGATCAATAAAATCTTTAAATAAATCCTCCAACAAACAGTGAGCTCATATTGCTTAGCTCGAGTGAAAAGCCGAGCTGCTGAATTTTGCACAGACTGCAATCGTTAGATAGCTGTTTTCTGATTAAGACCAGAGTAAAGGCTGTTGCCGTAATGGAGGCATGAGGTAATAAAAGCATTTTTGATCGTTTCTGCATCTCTTGTTGCGTGATTATCAAAATGATGATTAGATCCAAAGAAATAAATCTTGTTTTCCAACATCAGAAGAGCATAGATGAAAATTGGACCTTGATGCCCAACATTAATTTCTACTTACTTTTTTGAGTTAAACAGTTGATCCCTGACCACATTGTTTAAATTACAGTCTAAGTAATAGTTTGTGATACGAGTGAAGTGTGATTTCTGACCGAAGAGAAGAAAAGAAAGAAAGAAAGGAGGATGGAGGAGAGAGACTGAGGCAGAAGAGGGAGACAGGAGAGTTGGTAGCAGGGATGGGTGGTGCAGGAGAAAGGCGAGCCGAGTATGGAAGTGACAGGTTGTTGTCACTGTAGTGAGACCCTGGAAGATGGATGACAACAGGGTCAACAACTCCCCCTAACACTAACTGTACTTGTGTGTGTGTGTGTGCCTGTTGTGTGAAGATGGGGTCAGCAATTTGTTCGTCCAAGGCTGACTAACCCTGAGTGTGTCTGTGTGTGTGTGTGTCAGCATTTGGAAAGTGTGCGTGAGTACATGGTCAGCAACATCAAGTTTGTGTATTTGTCTCTATGTTGTGTTAGTGTGTGTGTGTGTGTGTGTGTGTGTGTCCACTGGTGTGTGTCTGTTGCTGTTCCTTTCATTTGACCCAACACAAACTGCCCTTCCACCAAGTTTTCAGTCTCATGTCACTCGCGTCGTATTATCTCTGCTTCCTCGTGGTGGAAACACATCGCTGCCTCTTCTCGGCTCAGCTCACGTTTATTGACAAACTGGCATCGCAGCATTTACAGCTGGCTGCACACACACACACACACACACACGCAGAAGTCTGTAATGACTAGTGTCATTATTCACCCACGAAACACTTGATTCAAGGCCATTATTTCCACTAGGGAATGGTGGGAGCACTGAAAAAATCTGTTTAAATTGTATTGTTGTTGCTGTTTGTGTTCATATGAGAGCATGTTAAAAGAGGTAAAAGAGGCACTTATCGTGCACCGGGGATTTTGTAGCCCTGAGCTCAGCCTCGTAGGCCAGATATTGAATCTGTTTCTTCATCTGGACTGACAGCAAGAGACGACCCCACTATACCACACTACATTATTGATACTACTCTTAATCCTGCATAAACCAACTTTTTGGCAAAGTGAACACAACTATATTGTGAGGGAAATCTTCCCAAGAGAAGGAATGACGTTTTTCTGGGGTTCTCAATTTATATACTGGATGCATTAAGTCATCAGCCTGGTCTGGCTGATGAGCTGTACAGAAAGTTCACTATCTGAGTTAATATCTGAGCTGTCCTTGCAAAAGGAGTATTATAATCTCACCAAGTGGCCACGTACCATTAGTCTTCATGTGGAGCTACTCTATTAGACAATTATAAAACCCACCATGTCTAGATTACTGCGACAATGTTCCCTTTTTACATCACAAGTTTAAGACAATTTTACAGTTTAAGAAACAAAACGAGATTTTTACACCACGTGATTGTCTGGAAAAAAGACAAAAACAATTATAAAGGTTATAAGTCCACTTTAAGAATGTGCGTCTTCGGCCTGCTCTGTGGTCCAGTTAAAAAAACAAGGTATTCTCTGTTCTCCCGTCTGGACTAAAACAGGATGGATTGATTTTATCCCATCTCCTGAGCAGCTTGGACCTGCTACATCTCCTTCAGCTTCATTACAGACTTTATTATCTTAACTTTATTACAGATGCTGGTTATACATGTATCACCAGTTCTCAGACTTGCTATGATGTAATGACCTTCAATTATTGCCTTTTATTACTTTTTCATTCCCTCTGATCGCTTTTTAATCCACCACGAAGCACTTTGCAATCATGTTTCATTGAAATCCACTAAAAATGAAGAATAGGGCTCTGCTGACAGGGCCACCGAGTCCAGGATTGTTTTTCCTCCTTGTAATTGGAGGAACATGAGCTTATTTAAAATTAGCAGAAGGCAAGGAGGCTGGAAATTGGCGCATTTGCTGCAGCTCTCTCAGTTAGTGGCAGGGGCTCTAACTACAAGATAAAAGAAAAAAAGAATTAAATTAAAACCTTTTTAACGATACTTGATTTCATTTTTCATTGTAGGATGTTTTCTGTGTCTGATGGGTTTGAAGGATTAGAGATATTGGTGACCGGCACTTCACAGCTATGTCTCAAAAAACAATTTCTGATTTCTTTAATAATGACCCCAAAGGCAAACAGCAAAGATCTTTAGAGAACAGAACTAATGTCGCTGCTCTTGGAGCCAGCTACCATTAGGGGGGTCATGGTAGGCATATCTCCACTGGCATTAATTCCTCGTATACCTGTGTAGCATCGATGTGTCTTCTGATGAGGAATAAACCTGCATTCTGTGTGTGAACTGTTATACAGGAAATACAGGATGTCTGCTGTGGTGTGAAATGTTCAAAAACTGATGTCAAATGTGGCATTAATATGAATACAAAAATCATGCCTGTTACAGAGCATTTAATATTACTGATAATATGTCTCTATATAGCTGTGCCATCCCCAGAAGGTGTTTTTGTAATAATACATTTAATTAAATGTGGTATGATTGAAGTGTTGACTTTGCTCTTCTCTCATCTCCAGGACTTGGACGTAACCCCACACCGAGCCGACCCAGTAGAAACCAGTAGAGTCCAGTGAGGGCCCGGCTGCATCAGCAGAAATGGCTGCGGCCGCCATGTCTGCTCCTCCATCCTCTCCCGCCACCCGCCTCTCCTCATCCCTCCTCTTCTTCTCCCTGTCTTTCCTCCTGCTCCTGTCGTGTCCCACATCTGTCCATGCAAGTTCAGCAGAGAAAAACTGCTCAGCCAGTGGAGACGCCTGTCAGGAAGGTGGGTTTGGTCTTATCTGTGAGCAGTTTAATGCACAAAGGAGGGATTAACACAATTACATAGGATAGATTTCTGTGCTTAACCCTTTCAGCTAGTGTAGTTTGGCTAAGTAGGAGAATGGGTTAAAAGCTGTGTACCAGCTATGTAATGGATATCAGCAACGTTCATGAGAACAAAACATAATGATGTCTGAAGTCTGTTAAGTTCACCTTTAGTATTGATATTAATTAAAAACACAACATACAGAATAATCTCAGAGGAAACAATGCATCAGTACCATCTTCCCTTCTTGAATGAACAAACTGTATTATTCAATAATCTCCATTACGCCTTCTCTAATAAACAATGATTAAACATGACATTCATGATTTAATGTAATATTTATGCTACAATGTATGCAGTAGATGTATTAAATCATATTGCTGGACCGCATTACTGAATTAAAAATTAGTCACTGATAGTACCCTGCAGATTTAATAGCCTCCACCCTCTAGGTTGTACTATCCACGATTACATATACAACAGAAAGAGAAAAATAAATTGGACTGTTTATGATATAAACAGTCCAATTTGTTATGTTTCTTTATTAAACATAAAGAACCCTTAACAGGATGAGTGGTAGATAATGGATAGATGGAGGGATGGATGGATATCATACAGAACCATGCTTTGGATTTACTCCACAGCTTAACTCGACTATGCTGTAAATTTATCATGTGGTACCAGTGTACCAGTTTATATTTTGCCAGATTAATCTGTGCAACCTGTCCACAAGCTGTGGAAACAACAGGACACAGATTTATTTGCCAACTGCCAGGTGCTAAAGCATTATAAAACACAATACAGAGCTCAGAGAGGGGGGATTAGTGAGATTATTACATAAAATTGTCGCAACCAAATCATGTTTTTGTTACAAAACTCTTGTTTGATTATCCCTTTCAGGAGTGGTGCTGCCCGTGTGGAACCCTCAGAACCCCTCTGTAGGGGACAAAGTGGCCCGGGCCATTGTTTATTTCGTAGCGCTCATCTACATGTTCCTCGGCATGAGCATTATAGCCGACCGATTCATGTCGTCTATAGAGGTAGGCAAAACATGCTTAGTATTTAACTGTTCCATTGTAGGTTTCTCCCATAGACTGAATACATGGATGGAGGACGTGACAGTCCCCCTTTAAGAAAATCAAAGGTCATATATTGGGTTTTAAATACAATTTTCTCGAATATGGTTTCTTTCATTTTAGGTAGTTCTTATAACACTGATGTTTGCTCAAGTGATAATTTTTCCGCTAAGTTTGGTTTTAATTAGTTATTTGATGAAATAAAAAACAGGATGAAACATCATGATTGACAACTGAGACTCACGATTGGTCAAGCGTGTGTATCTGCAAGACTGCGCAGTCTCTGACTCCATATGATGTCAATAGCGCAAGATGGTGCCGCCTGTGTCTGTGATGTTTTGGCTTCATTTTTTAAACAACAAGAGAAACTGGAGATGTACAGTACAGTCTCTGGGTTCTACATGATATCACATCACTCATATAACTTATAATCATACGTTAGGATGTCCATTGTATTTCTGATACAATAAATGTTATTTATTATGACACATGTCTTTTCCTTTTTTTCTTTCCTTTTCCATGTATTCCTCTCCTCTCTCTCTCTGCAGGTCATAACCTCTCAAGAGAAGGAAATCACCATTAAGAGGCCAAACGGTGAGACGACCACGACCACTGTCAGGATCTGGAATGAGACCGTTTCTAATCTCACTCTAATGGCCTTGGGTTCTAGCGCCCCGGAGATCCTGCTGTCTGTTATTGAGGTTGGTGCAATATGACCCGGGTGGTTACACATTAGATTAACAGATACAGAATGTAATGAGAATTCGCTAATCTGATTTTTTATGGCACCTGCAGGTGTGCGGCCACGATTTCGAGGCCGGTTCCCTGGGTCCCAGTACCATCGTGGGCAGTGCTGCCTTTAACATGTTCATCATCATCGCCCTGTGTGTGCATGTGGTTCCCGACGGAGAGACACGCAAAATCAAACACCTTCGGGTGTTTTTCGTCACGGCAGCTTGGAGTATCTTTGCCTATATCTGGCTCTACTTAATCCTGAGTGTCTTCTCGCCTGGGGAGGTGGAGGTGAGGATAGAAAGAGGAAAAGCTTTTTGGAAAATAAGAAAGTTGTGTTGCAGGGAAGGTAAGGAAGTAAAGAGAGGATGGAAAAAAGGTGTGAACCCTATCTCTTCTCTCCTCTAGGTATGGGAGGCGGTGCTGACCTTCCTCTACTTCCCACTCTGCGTGGTCCAGGCCTGGGTGGCTGACCGACGTCTCCTCATCTACAAGTATGTCCGCAAGCGCTACCGTGCCGACAAGAACCGCGGCATCATCATCGAGACGGAGGGCGGGGCAGACGTAGGGATCAGGGGCATGGACGGAGGAGGAGGAGGAGCGCTGGGTCCAGGTGGGTTCACCAAGATGGACATGCTGGAGCTGGACGGACAGATGGCGCTGAACTGTCACGGCGGGATGGACGGAGGGATGACAGAGGAAGGAGGAGCAAAGGACGAGGAGGACGAGGCCAGGAGGGACATGGCGAGGACGCTGAAGGAGCTGAAGCAGAGGCACCCGGATAAAGACATGGAGCAGCTAATTGAGATGGCTAATTATCAGGTTAGGTGGCTACATATGCACACCAACACATGCTAGCCTTTTGGATTTAGGGAAATATAAAAGACGTTAAGGTAAATATGCTTATGCACTTTTTTTTGTTGAAAAGATTTACACCACTCTCATGTTTGTGTGGAGCTAAAGCTGGTTGTTGGAGGTGATTGATTATGTTTCTAATACACAATGGATGAATATCTCAGGATGAAAAGGAGGTGCATACACGTAGAAGACGGCAAATACAGACTTCTCCTGCAGCAGTGACTGTGTCTCACCAGGACAATCTCCTGCTCCTCTCCTACATGAGCAGTTCATGTCTGAAAATGGCTTCACTATCACAAATCAGTTGATTTTATTTTGAAGAGCGCTAGACAAGCTGTTTCAAACTATTCCCTTCACAAACAAATGGGCAGTAGGAGTTCATGAGACCAAAAACTGAATAGGACATTCGAGAGAGCTACAGCAGCACAGTGTGAAAATGAGTATCAGAGGAGCTGCCTGTTTGGAGTGTCAGCTTATAAAGGATGTGTGGACTTGTGCACTTACAGCTGATTCGCTGTAAATTAAGAAAATGAGCCACCTGAACACAACTCTTCATTTCACTCAACTCACTGTCTCCACTTCTGTTGACTTCACTCTTAAAGTTTTGTTTCGCAGAGTTTCCGAGCTTCTCGAGTTCTATATTTACATAATGAATTAGTCGCAGCCACAACGTCATGCATCACTTTTCATATCTGACTCCTCTGAGGGTAACAACAATGAGGTGTTAACAAGGTGACAGTTGTTGAAGGTGACAGTAGAGCTGCTATACAGAGAACATTCAAAATGTTACCGTGCAACTTTCGAGCTGTTAACAAATGAGTTGTATTCCACTGGCTAATCTTTGCATGACTGCATCAGTAAATAGAATTAATCTCACTATTTATGTCGGCCACTGCAAGTGGAGAAATTGAATTGGCTGAGTAAGTCCCTAATGATCTAAACAAACTCACAGAGGAGTTGTTTTTGTGGATATTCCTCATACTCCACTTCTTCATCATGAACCATAAGCAGGACACAGTACTACACTAACAATCTACTAACATGCTGATGTGAACTGTTACTTATAAATAATATAATATAGCTATAGCTTGAGAAGAAAAAAATCACTTGAGGTTAACAAGTTTGCCTTTCGTCTTAGTTTTCATCTGCATTTCACAAAATGTATGAAGGCAGTGAAGGCTTTAAAATGAGATGCAGTTAAAAGCTTTGCAAAAAGCTACAGGAAGTGGACCTCAAGTTACGTGTTGATTTGTTAATGATATCCACAAGTGACGAAACCTTGCTTTGTTCTAAATGTAATTTTGGTTACATTTGGCATTAGCTTATTTAGGGTTTAATGGTCTGTTTCACAGTGATTAATCGTCTCTTGGTTATTTGGCTCTAATCTGAATAAAATCTGTTGAAAAGAAAGTAACTACTATTATATAGCTGTCGTACCATGTTGCAACTTTTACTACAGTTACTTTAAATTTGGAGAAGTGTGTATTCTACTCATTTATCCTCTCCATGAGTCATTGCTGGGTCTTCAGTTTTTGTTAGAGAAGAAAAGAAGGAAAGAAGGGAGGAAAAAGAGCGCAATTCAGAGCTTCCTCCCTATTCCAGCTCCTCCCTTGAGCTTTAAATAAGAATGACAGCCGCCCTACAGATTAAACCTGACAAGGTAAATTGAGGTTCTTGTGGTCATGGTGAATGCTGAGTAAAAATTTAAGTAGTGGGTTTTTTTTCCCCACTGAGGGGTCAGGGGGAATTGGACTTAGATAGAGCAGCTTGGTCAGCAAAAAAACAGATCAAGTTTTAATTCCACTAGTAATTATCGATTCCTTCCATCTAAAGAGATGCAGATTTGAAGGTTTCCAGCTCACTTCCTTTTAATTTAAATAGATCACAGTGTTCCCCAGCTCCGATGCCAGATGTAATCTAATGATCTCCAAAGCTAGAGTGGCCAATTTCTTCATTTTCAATTTGGCGGATCATTAGGATATCAAATGGCTAGTCACCCATACTTTTTTATTGAAATCATTAAGTATAGATTGATAAGGCTCATTAGATTTCAAGTTTGCCAGAGGAATACAGTCCAGTGTGTGTTTCGCAGTGTAGTCTGAGAGAAAGTGGATTTCTACAAGTTCCAATTATTCTTTTTCAGCTTGATTCCACTCATGTACTCATTTATTTTCTATGTCTTGGCAGCGTATTGCTAAGAAACCAAAGCGTTAAACCTTTTCAAGCTCAAACACCACAAGATAAATACACATGGCTCATCTCCAAGTGCAGCAACTGGGCTCAACCCTTTTGAAGTTTGCTTAATTAACTCAGTGAATCTGTAGGTGACCTTGGACCTCAAACCTCCCTGCGGAGGCATGAGCAGAATTTCCCCCGAGAGATTCACTGCTTAACCTTTCAATTGCCTCTGACAGTTTGAAAGTCAGGGAAAACAAATTAAGTCATAAATTAAAACGATAGGAACAATAAATCACTTTGTTGATAAATTTGTTTTGGTGTGTGTTTTGTTGATCAGGTCCTGATGCAGCAGCAGAAGAGCAGGGCGTTCTATCGTATCCAGGCAACCAGGATGATGATTGGAGCCGGCAACATCCTCAAGAAGCATGCCGCCGACCAGGCTCGCAAGGTGAGACACACACAAACACACAAACACACAAACACACAAACACACGCAATATCTTCAGTCGTTTTCGATAAAAGCCTGTAATGTAAATATTCCTCCATTCTACATTTAACTGAAAATTCACGAGACCACACTGAATCTGTTTATCACTCCCTCCAGGAAATACACGTCATTGTAGTTCTTCTGTCACTGATGGATTTATTTGTCTTAGCTTCTCTCCACATCACCCTGTTGAACTGTTCAAATATATGACACTGTACATAATAAGCAAACACTTGTATCAGACCTTTAATGCAGACCACTGTTCTGAAAAATAAATCATATGAATGATATGGTAACAAAAAATATCAAAGAAAAAAGACATTGAATGCAGTTACACTGATACTGTGTTGTTTTTCCAGGTGGTGAGCAGCCATGAGACCCAAGCCCAAGAGGACGACCCTCACACCATCAGGTTGGATTTCGAACCCTCGTTGTACCAGTGCTTCGAAAACTGTGGCTCCCTGAAACTGACCGTAGGCAGACACGGAGGTGACCCCGGAGTTACCGTCAAGGTGCGTGTGGAATGAATGAATGACAGTGTACGTATTAGGGAGATATGGAATGGGGCGCTATTCTTTTGCACTTTTATTCTGATCATACTTAATCAAATCATCTTCTCGCCTTGACACTCCGGTGTGATGCTGGTAAAGGGATAAAAGTGGGTGAGAGGTGAATAGAGGAGAACTGGGAGAAAAAACCTTAGAGAGTTTTGGATTCCAGCTTTTCTCTTGGTTTATCTCAAACAACACATCTTTCTGCAGAGCCTCATTGATCAGGATTTTAACAGCAGGCTGATACACTGAATAACATATTTTTCTTTAAGCCTCCCATGGACTGTGTCAGTGGAATGATAGCTGATCTGCTCACTATTGCTACAGGGGATTTGCTATCTCCTGTATTCCTCCCCTTGTATTCAAATGAAACTATGCTGCAACATCAGTGTTGTCTGTGGAGTTGCGCTGATGGCGTGGCCTGAATGTGGTGCCCTCTGAAGGCTCTAGCTGCCAAGTCAAGTGGCCTGTTTAGCCCTGGCACAGGCTCCTCAGGCGTGGTGTCAGAGCAGCGCTTTAAAGAGGAAGAAATGCTCCCAGCAGAATTACCCAACAAGGCAACATGAACTCAGTGGCCAACTTCTTGAACTGGGAAACATTTCCAACAATCTACCCACAATCACAGAATTGTTTTAATGCCCTCAAATGAAGGTCAAAGAAATAAACATAGTAATTTATCCTCTGTTAAAGTGAAATTCTAAAGAAGTGGTCCTACTAATTTAAACTAGTTTTTGGTAACTTGTAGTAATGGAAACAAGCTGTTCATACAACTCTGATAATAGTCATCTCTTAAGGGAAAGTTGCTGTACAGTATATATGCACATCCAGCAGACGCTCAGCAGCCCTAGCTTCAATTTGGATTCACCTGATGAATCTGCAATATTGTCTCTCCTTTAAACTTTGTTTTGCACTCCATGAACTCCTAAGGGAAAGATCTGTAGCTGCTAAATGTGCCTCTCCGTTAACTAACTAGTTTCTTATTCCATTGCCTGCTGCAGGGCAGGCAGTGCACTGTGGGGTTTTGGAGATATGTCACTGAAAACAGTTGTCTGCTGGAACTAACGTCTCAATATAAAGATGGAAAGCATGTGTACACTTCTTCCCACAAGCCAAAATATAAAGGATGTAAGTGTTGCCATATTGTACTGGTGATGTCTAACCAGAATCTGTGGATAGCGATCTGAGAGTCGAGCCAAAGCCAATTTTAATTCTTACAACACTTTTGAAAGCATTTTTTTGTAGTTTAAGTCATGTGCATTCATACATAGTATAGTAAATAGTAATTAGAGCAGATTATCCCAGAACAGAACAACTCGGTCTGTCATTTAAACACACAGTCATCGGTGGATCGGTGGATGTATCCATATCCACATCACTTTTAATGGAACAGTTTTTTTATTATAATCTTTTTACTTTTTAAATCATATGAAAATGTAACTTTGATATGTAATTTAAAATCACTCGACAATCCTTGTGATATATTTTAAATTCAATGGAGCCACGGTATACAGTAATACAGTAGTCTCAGAGATATCAGCCAGCTTAATGGCTGTATTCAAAATAAGTTTATAAGAGCTTTGTCCTTTATGCACATTTCATGAAGGGCTAAAAATCGAGTGGAGGCATGACGATGAGCACAATAGCAGCAATAACATTGAACGCAGATTCAGCTCTTTCTACAAACAGATTTTCTTTTCAAATGTTAAAAGAAAGAGGACAGAATGTGATGGCCCTTTCCTGACTAGAGGTAAAGTAGATATGTTTGTAAGGCTCTGTGTGCGGTGGAGGAGGGTAAACAACCAAGCAGATGGCGAGAGGACAGACAGGAGGAAGAGGATACAGGGAAAGTTTTGTTGTACTATCTTCAAAGTCATTATTATCAGACTGTATCTGACCACAGGGCTCGGTTTAATGAAGCTGTTTTTCTTGCTCTCTCTCTCACCCTCTGTTCCCATCTTCCCAAAATGCCTCTCCTCTATCTTTTTTCTCCTCTTTCCTTTGTGCTTATCTGGTCTTTTTAACACCTTTTAACTTTTCTGTTTCATCTTTGACGGCTCGTTTTTTCTTCCCATCTCTCTGCGTCGCTATCTCCCTCAGGTGGATTATCGCACAGAGGACGGTACAGCAAACGCAGGTTCAGATTATGAGTTCGCAGAGGGAACGCTGATGTTTAAGCCTGGGGAGACCCTCAAAGGTAAAAACAACACTGACAGCAACGAGTCATGGCATATTTTCAAAAAACATCTCACTGAGCCTGAAGCTCAAGTAGCAGTGGACAACTGCATATCTTTTACTGCTGGCCTTAACAAAAATATGATTTGAGGATGTATTGTTGAAATCAAATAACTAAACATTTATCTTACCAGAGATCACAGTCGGAGTGATTGATGACGACATCTTTGAGGAGGATGAGTATTTCTACGTCCACCTCAGTAACCCTCGATTGGTTGGTTATCCGGAGATCGGCACCGTCCCTCTGGACAACAGTGTCACCCCTAAAGCTGTGCTGGGCAACAACCACAGCGCCACAGTGACCATCTACGATGACGATCATGCAGGTAAGAATCATGTTAGAGGAAATTCCTCTAACTTAAATGGAATCATGACACAAACTTGAAATTGCTCGGCTGAGTAAAGAAATAATATTCAATGCCATTTTAAACTTAGCAGAGTATTTGCTTAAACTATAACTTTAATAACTTTCATTTGTAAAGTTGCCCTCATTACTTTATATTTAAATTTTAGATTTATATTGGCAAAACACAAAATTGTCAACAGAAGGTTGATGAAGTGATATTACAATTTTTTATAATTTAATAACATTACTATGGGGGGTATATAATGGATAAATAATTTGGCTTTCTTTGTGTTGCTTCAGCTTTGTGTCATATCCTCTTGGTTGTATCACTTTGCTACAGAATGTAGTCCCAGGACATCCACAAAAGGTATCACAGGAATGTTTAAAGAGTTCCAGCTCGCAATCCACTTTTTCATTTACAGGACTTTAATAACATCCAAAGAGAATGGAAGTGCGGGGAGGATGAGTGGGTGTTCACTTAATGCTTTTTATCTTTTATCTAGAGAGAGTGGGTGGTAATCTATTAGCCTCTCACTATATATACCATACACCTTGGAGTGCAAGCTGGTGATAGCAGCCTCATCTTCCAAATCTCTCCTGTGCTTTTCCCCAGGGAAGTAATGCATTCTCTCTCTTTCCTTCTTTCCCAGGTATCTTTACCTTTGAGAGCGCCAGTCAGAGGGTGAGCGAGAGTGTAGGTGTGATGGAGGTGAAGGTGCTCAGGACTTCAGGGGCCCGGGGCCTCGTAGCCGTCACCTATCGGACGCTGGATGGCACCGCCAAAGGAGGGGAGGACTACGAACTATCATCTGGCAAGCTGGAGTTTCAGAACGACGAGACGATGTGAGTACAGAGATGTTGTCAGTAGCTGTAGATATAAATCCAGAACGTGTTTGATTAAACTAAAGAAAGTTTTTTTTTGCATGATATCCCTAGTTGCTCTATAATGCACGTCTACACGGTACAAAACTCAATTCACCTTCAATTTAAAAATATGTTTTTTGTAATACTGAAAAACGTTTTTTTTTATTACAAATGATACAATCCCCTTTCTCTGTGCTACCTGTCTGATTCCCACCCGTTCAACAAACACCTTGTAGGTTGACAGAGCGTTTTAACATGAATTCACAGAGTAAATAGCTCAATTATGTAGAGAACAGTGTAATATTGCCACTCTACAAGATAGGCTACTCTGCATTCTCCTTCTTGCAAGCGCGTGTGCGTACACTTGCACACACTCACACACACGAAGGTGCTTTTGCATCCTTAGGCGCATGCATTTTTAATATGCTGATGTTAGCGGTGTTAAATTGACCAATACATAAAGTGGTCGGGAACGCAGTTTTACTCAATGCCTCCTGGGGCCCGTAAAGCAAGTGTTCTGTGTGCATGTGTGAGAGTGTGTGTGGAATTGTACATCTCTGTGCATGGGAATCAATTAAGAGTTTCAGAAGGTAAAAGTGAGGGTGTTCATGCAAAGTGAGGACATTTCACACTTCCTCAAGGGGCTGTCTGATTCACAAGGTTAAAGTCAGTGTTAGGACATGTGAACACTGTTAAGTGTTTTATTCTTATGACATGACGATGGTCGGCACATTTATGCCCGTGAGCATCCTTGCAAGTATAATGGTATAGATGTGTGTGTTATTGTGTATACATTATGTGCTTGGGGGTTTAGGGGAAGCAAATGTTGGCAAGGCTGTTCAAAAAGTTTGTTTCTGGCTCGCCCTCGGAGAAAGACTAAGAAGATGGAGTGTGTGTATAATCTTATACCGCAGTTCTTGTAAGAACCATTTTTTAGTTTTATGTGTTGATTGCAAGATTGTGTGAGTGTGGCATTAGGTTTAAGATAGATAGATAAATAGATAGACAGAGAGAAAGACAGATGGATAGATAAATAGAGAGATATGATACAATAGTTTACGATTCAATAGTAAGTACAAAAATACAAAATACACACTCTATGTGCAAGAGATGGGATTAGGTATATACTCTAGTTATGAACTTTGAACATTCTTTATGTCATTTAGGGTCCTCACAAGTAAAGCAGTATACCAGTGTGTGTCTGTGCCGTACAAAAATTCAGATAATGGCATCATGGACAAGAAGTTCTTCATCTGATACCAGCCAGCCTCTAGGTAGAAGTGTCATTACAAGGGCAGTGTGTCTGTGTGTGTGTGTGTGTGTGTGTGTGTGTGTGTGTGTGTGTGTAATCACGTACTACTCCTGATGAAATCACTGCTGCGAGTGAACAGTGAGGCCATGAGGGGTTGAGAACGGAGCGAGCAGGAGCTACAGTGGGAGGGAGGAGACGGGGAGATAAGATGAAGATATACTGCAGGATCAAGGCTGCCCTCAGGTACCGCAGTAAGAGTCCGCCGCTTATGTGTCACTACAGGAAACTAAATACAGGGCTGATGTGAGCGGAGTGGAGATTGCAGCCGATTAGATTAGCTGAAAGTGAAACTACTGTTGCAGCGTTAGCTACAAAAGGATTATGGAGATATTTTACCCCAAATGGAGTTAAGGTTTGTGGGTCGAGAGTAAACAATGAGATGGGACATGGACCAAACTGAAAAATGTCAAAGTACATGTGAAATACATTTTCTCAATGGTTTTCGGATGGTTTCCGTCTTGTTAAGGAGATAAGCGTCGCACACTGATGTCTACTCAAGTGTTCTTTTTCTGATTTGGTTTTAATTGAAAGACTGACTCATGATTGGTCGAGTGTGGGCGTAGTGGGAGGACCTCCCCACTGTGCACCTGTAACCTTTAGCAGTTTTTCCTGTTGTTTCCCTCCCCCTGTCCACCTTTTCTACAGTGCTCTGTTTGTCCCTTGTTCTTCATTCTCGTGTGAACTCCCCCTTTTCACACGTCAACTCTCATCTATGCTTATGCCTTTTCTTTTTAACCTTCTCTCCATCTTTTTACAGCCTGCCATGCTGTAGTATCATTTCACTCCATTCATCCATTACACCTTCAGATGTTTCCTCCCCCTTTTCCTCTTTGTACATTACACCCTTTCATCCTTCTCCTTGTCATCTCTATCCATCCATCCATCGATCCATCCATCCACTTTTGTTTCCCAAGAGGTCCAATCAGTTCCTGAATTAAGGCTTGAGGTGGATTACTACCTCTCTCATTATCAAATATCCCACAAGCTTTTTCCCCTCGTTTTTGCCTCATCTCTCTTCCCTCATGTCTCCAATGTCTCCCTCCACTCGTTCAGTCTGCACTCTCTCGTGAAATCTCTCCCCTCTTTATTTTTCTGTCTTGCTGCTCCTGCTTTGTGCTTTCTTTCTTTCTTTCTTCTCCCCTTCATCTCTTTCTCCTATCCCTCACATTTCAGTGGGTGTATATTTTTAGATTTTCTTCTGAGTTTTTATCATTCCTCTCCACTCCTCCCTAGCTCCCTCCTTTCTTCACCTTCTCCTTTACCCTCACCTCCCTGTCATCTCCTGTCTTTCCCCCTCCCTCACCCCTCGCTCCTGCAAACCCGTGACTGCTCTTCATTTGCATCTTCCTCCCTTCTGCCTGCCACCTTTTACTTATTTCCACAGACATTTCCTCACCCCTTTCCTCCCTTTTGCCTTTCTCTGCGTACCTTACACTTTTTCACCTTCTCCACCTTCTATTTCTCACCTCACCATCTTTCTCTGCACTTTCATCCCTCTCCTCATCATCTCCATCCATCCATCTCTGTCGAACTCTTTACTCAGACAGAAGGGACCTACTGCCAAGGTAATTTAGCTGGATCACAACCCAGACATAACTCAATGTCCACACACTCCCTACACTCAGTTCCGTCCCTCCTACAGTATGTCACTCATCCAGGATCCTTTCATTTATTACTTTTTGTCCATTAAAGCAACCCAATATTTTTCTGCCACTTGATTATTCTGTCTGTTGGAATTAACTTTTGGAACAATCTTTTTTAAAAGTGTGAGAAAACTGCAGCGTGGTGGTGGTTGGTGGGGGTAAGCCAAGTGATGCTGAACATTCTTGGAGAAAAGCTGAAAGTCACTGGAGCTTAACTGACAAGAGCTGAGGGGAGGAGAAGGAAGTGGAGAAGGAAAAGGACTCCTATAAATTCAGGGGTCAGAGATCCCGTTTCAGTGAAGTGCTACCTGTACATTTTTAAAGTTAATAGATGCTTCCCAAAAGCACCATAATGAAGATTCTCTTAAAGATTACATATTCTACTCATATTCAGGTTCATAATTGTAATTTGGTTTAATACCCTCTTTCATCAACTGTTCTTTGCTGCAGCTCCGCCTTTCAGCCTCTGTCAGAAATGTCTCTTTAAGGCCCCCCTCCCAATAGGGTCGAGTCACACATACACATGCATCAAAGTTCACCAAAGTTGAACTGCAGGTGAAGCCACCCAGTGATTTGCCTCTCCACAGGAAGCAAATGTTTTAATCGCCCCCTCTCACATATTGGAAGTGAACAGGATGTTAAGGTTAACAACTGATACATTAACCTGACGCTAAAGCCCAGTGTGCTCTGTCGTGATTGGTCAGCCGGTTCCAGTGCATGTCGGATATGTCGCCATCCACTATTGCTTTACCAGGTTTCGTGAGGGGGCATTAGGTTAGATAAGATTAGTGGCTATGCATTATGCAATTGTGGTGCATTTAAGGACAAAAAAAACTATAATACATTAGAGGACAGAATGAAATTGAAATAGCTTAATATGTCTCCTTTAGAGGTAGATGGATGAGTGCCTCCCACCAAATTGTGAGTTTTAGAGCCTAAGTAGTCCAGAATTTGCAGACAGCAAACCAAATGTTTTATTAAAGCTTTCATTGTTTGTTATTCATATTTCTAAATCCATTATCCTCGGCACCACAGACAGCTGACGTCAAGAGGGTCTCAACTCCTTTAGGTAACTAAGATTAAAAGCATTGAGAAACATATAACACTGCTTGTTAAGCAGCACGCAGCCCCGTCCGTCAAATTACAGGGAAAGTAGTGCAGGTATGTTGAAAATAAGTGAGCCTTAAAACGTGGATAGAATTGGACATCCCAATTCCCAGAGATAAATGATTTTTTCAACAAGCTAGGGACAGAGTCGAGGAGGAGGATAAGCGAGGGATTTGTAAAGCGAAGGATAAGAATCGGAGGGAAAACATATATGTGTGTGTGGGTGCTTGTGCGTGTAGAAGCCAAAGGCAAAGTGAGCAGTGTGTGTTGTATACTAAGTGTGTGTGTGACACAGAGAGAGAGGCTCAGCAGGACCAGTTTATTCTTAGCCTTTGTCTGACCTGAAAGTCAGAGTCACAGCCAAGACACAGACAGTTAGGTGTGTGCGTGCGTGCGTGTGTGTGTGTGTGTGTGTGTGTGTGTGCGTGGCTCTCTCCCCTGGCTGCTCATTACAAATTTCAAACAGGTGTGCATGTATAAGTGTGTGCATGCACTCCCTACATTGCAAACCATCTCCAGCTTTTTGGATGTTTTTGAAGAAGTGATGCTGCATTTAACCTTTACTATGTGTCCCTAATTGAACTTGAGGATAAACCATGCTGACCAAGAGTGTTGCAATAACTATTAATGTTGGCGACTTTACATTGTAGCCAAGGGGTTGCAAAACTGCGCTGGCCAAAATGCCAAAATCGAGGCTTCAAATGGCTGACGCATGGGTTTCCACTTGCTCAGATACAGCCCCATCCACACATGGCAAGCTGTGCCTAGTGATGGTTGCTAAGCAGTATGAATGCTCAACTATAGAGAAATCTCATGCAATGCAAACAACAACACAGTTCAGTAGGCAACCCTCAGTGAGACAGACTCTGTAATAATGTTTTCTGATGTAGGGGGTATTATCTACTGTTGTTGTAATCCCAGCATCCTGCCACGTTGTGTTATGTTAATGAAGCCCACACAAAGCATTATTGTTTTTGACACCGCTGTCAGAGGAGCTGCGATTGTACATCAGCTGCTGGTGAAGAAAAAGTCAACTCGTAGGGTTTAAAGAGCCCATTCTCTCTCTGGTGAGAGGTTTCTTGGAATTAAGAGAGAGACGGAGGAAATACAAGGAAAGTGAGAGTGTGAGCCTGTGTGTGTGAGCGTGCATGGGTGTGTGCGTGCGTGTCGCGCTGCTTGTAAAGTGTTTGATATTTGCAACCTGTTTCTCCGTCTGTCACCAGAGTAGGGTGACTAACCCAAAGCTGTTCCCAAAATAAAACATTCTTTGAACTCCAAATCCCCCAAGAGCCGAGCACTGTACGTGTGTGTGACACCGTGTGTGCAAGTGTGTGTCTTTCGGTGCGTGTACGTATAGATGCATTAGTGTGTGTGCTTTCCACAATTTTCATTTTCGAATTTCTCAAATGTCTAACTCCACTAACCACTTCTCCATCCTCCAATACAGCATGTGTGCATGTTGCTCATATCTTAACGTTGCAGCGGCCAGTTTAGGTATGACACATTTATTTTCCTGTCACATGGAGGATCACATCGTTAAATCCTACACATCATTCCTGTTTTACAGTCTAGAGCTGCAGCACCTGAAGCTTCGACATTCAGTAGGAACATAGTTTTTCATTGAGCTTTTCAGGACTTTGCCGTAGAATCTCCTCCTCTGATGTCTTCCTGTCTCTCCTACACACCCCACATCCTTTCAGGTTCAGAAAACGCAGCCTGCTAATGGGCAGATAAACACTTTCAACTTCCCTCGCTTTCTCTGTCTCCCTCCATTTTTCACCCCTTCTCTTCGTTCCACTGCAGAGCGTCAGGATTCCTCCATCTCTGTATGGATGACAGGGTTTTCTTTTTCCGTTCTTCTCTCCGTTTGTTGCCTTAGCAACTTTTGATCCCTCCGCACCATTGTAGGCGCAACAAAGAGGAGACGACAGAGAGGGACGGGAAAATAGGAAGAAAGATAAAGAATCAAAGAGAATAATTACAAGAGTAGAAAAGGGAGCTTAGTTGTTGTGTTTGATTTGTGCTTTTCTTCTACAGATTTGTTTTCTGCTGCCATGTGTCCGTGCTGAAAGTTTAAATATTGAGATCCATATTTTATACCAAACATTTTTCCTCCTCTCTCGTTTTCTCTTATTTTTTTTATTCTGTAACATTTCTATTCAGACCCAAAAAACATCTGCTACTGTGTGTTTGTGCGTGGGTACAGGTCTATTTTTTGTTCTTTCATTTTTAAAGGAAAACATTCATTGGACAAATGGATTATGAATAGAAGATGAGACAATGCCTGGCAGAGAGAAAGAGATAAGGATGGAAAAGAAAGAAAAAAATAATTTTGTGCTCTTCTCTCCCTCCCTGCCCGGCCTCGTTTCTCCTCTTTTCTCTCTCCTCAACCCTCTCCCCCTTCTCTTCATCTCCTCTAATGTCGGAGCAGTCAAATTTAAGTAGCTTAAGTCAACATCTTTAACAACTTTAGAAGCTTTTCTGTGTGTGTGTGTGTGTGTGTGTGTGTGTGTGTGTGTGTGTGTGTGTTGTTCTCTAGATGTGTATTAAAATCACACACACACAGACACACACATACACAGCACCTCTGGCTTCTTCTAAACACAATTTTTACCCATTTTTAATCCCTGCTTCTGGCTCCTCTCTGCTTTTGTCTTGCATTGTTGCCGTTTTAGAAGTCTATTGATTTGTGCGTCTAAGATGAAGCCAGCGACCTGACACTTAAAGTTGCAGTTAAGGATTTATTGCTGTGGTTTAGATAGGGGTATTGAAAGGTAGAGTTGTCACTATGCATGAATACAAAACAGCTGTAACCCTGCTGCCTCTGCCTCTCTGCTCTTTTTTCCTCCCTTGTTGTTGTTTCCTCCCTCCCTCCATGCCTCTGTTTCTTTGTCACACAATTCTGCCATTTAGCATCCCTGTCACTCCCTGTTTCTGTTCTCCTCCAGCCTTTCCGCGTCTTCTCTTTTTGTACTTCTTATAGCCCTGTGTTTGTTTTCTTAGCCCTGCAGTCCCAGTAATTTTCTCTGCCAAGCATGCACACACTTGCACAAATACACCCTATGGTCAGAGCTCCATGGCCACACCACGACACACACAGAAGCACACGCACACTCTTGCCGGCATATCCCTGTGATCAAACCCCTGTAGGCTGCAACACACACCCTGTAATCACGGCTCAGAGACCCACCCTGAGCTGCAGCAACAGGCTGCTGGTCCTCTGCCCTTCCATGCCCATGATTAGAGCCTCAACAAGGGAGAGAGATACCCACTATACCCCCCCTGCTACACCCTCCTTCCCTGGGGCCTCCCTGTTCAGCTGGCCCACCCTGCCACACTGAGACCACATTAAAAGGCCTCAGTGCTGGGTTCATTGACCAAAGAGGTGCAGTGGAAGCTTCAGGGTGGGTCAGCCTGGGTGCCGCTCTTTCATTTATTTTGTCTGACCGCAAGTTTTAAAACGCTCTTTCACCAGACTGACTGAATCAGCTACTGTGAAGAGTTGCACGCAGAGCATGGTGGTGCTTTTATAAATTCATTTATTACCCTGTGATTATTCCCGTTAGAAAATGTACCACTTTTTTGCAGCGACTGGCCTCAGCTTCACACCAGCGCTCTTGTTTTTGAAAGAAAACTAGGTTTCCCATAAATCCAATGTTCGGTCTGTGTGAGAGGATAAACATGTGGGTTGTGGTTTTTAAATTAGTTCGTCACTGCTTCCACCATCTGCCATTGAAAAGGGCTCAAAGCATGTAAAGAACAGCACCCTCTTTCTTCTCCGTCTCTTAATGCAGTCCATGAGGTAGACAGTTTTCTCCCCCAATTTCAGATTTGTATTCAGAAAAATGTAACCTGATAGGACAGATGTCTGACTCAGTGTTTTAATTCATGTCGTTGGAAAGACAAACCCTTAATATTTTATCTTAAATGTTTGTGTCAAACTTGAACAAACTTCTAACACACACACACACAATATTCTGTCGATCAACTAATTGTTTTAGCTTAAAGTTCCAACTGTTTTATTCACATTTGACTCGATTTCACGTGCTGAAGAAATTTGCCAACTAAAGCCACTTTTCCATTTCACTCCTGTTCCATTGATCCTCTTTGCTGACATATTGTATGCATGGCCTTATATTACTCAACTACCCCCCCTCTAATTGGTCAGAGGGCCTTTTCCAATTTACTTAGAGCAGTATCCTCTGTTTGTGCATGATTGGATTCTGCTCTAGTGTCAAACTAATGAAGTGAAGTGAGGTGATGATGACGCCTCAAACTCAGTTTACAACACATCAGAAGTGGTGAATGTTATCTGAGTAGCAAGTGCAATCAGATAATGAGCGTTAAGATATCAGCTTTTTATTTATTTAATTTGAAAAGAAAAGGTGTTGGATATTAATGATTTGCTATATGTTGTCTCTAAAAGCAGGTATATGCTGATTGTAGGTGGTGACAATAACAATGCTCAATCAAGTCTCTCAATCACATTGATTTTATTCCTTAGCTACATTTTGGCATTTCAATAACTGTGCAGCGATCATCAACGTCAGTCGTGATTCACTGATTTAGGGATCGCTCGATATTTGTCCTCATTGCAAATTTGCATGTTGAAGTGAATTATTTGAATCACCACAACCCTGCTGTATTAGCTCAGTTTTGAGCTCTATCACGCTGCTAATGTCCCACAGAGGATATATAGGTTAGTAAGAGCTTACATCAGCCGAGTGGAGACCCACCCAGAAGCAGCTATGACCTGTTAGGGGTCTCGGCCCAGAGATTGAGAAACTCAACTGACATGATGAATGCACGCTGCCGTGGAAGAGTGATGAGCCAGTTCTTGACTGCACTAGCTCAGGGTAATCTGGTATGATACACACACACACACACACACACACACACACACACTCATGTCAGAGTGATTAAATCAGTAATAGCTTGCGGAGGAGACATTGTGACTTACACAAGCTCTCCATCTCAACTCACATCTCTCACTCTCTCTCTCTGTACTCTTTCCAGTAGAGTCTTCTTCTTCTTCTTCTGCCCTGATCTCCCTCCCTCATTCCTCAACATCCATCTGCCTATCACTTCATCCTTCCTCTCCTTTATTAATATCTGTTGATACCTTTTCTGTCTCCCTCTTCCTTTTTTTAGGAGGATATATCATCCCTTACAGTCACCGTCTTATTGTTCACCGATCCGCTCCTTCTCACCTCCTCTGCTGTTTCCTCCACTGCATCACTGCTTCAGACCACTTTATCATTTACCCACCATCTTCATCATCCTTCACTTTATCGTTTCTTTATATGTTTTGTGTATTTCTGTGAGTGAAGAAGTTTGAATAATGTGTGTTAGTGAGTAAGGGGAGGAATTAAGATAGTTTGTCCTGCACATTGTAAAGGTCAACTCTGGGATGACTTTAAATACACACACCTGTTCTGTGTGTGCATGGGTGCACAGGTTGTGATTATTGATTTCTTTAGTGTGCCGTAAATGCATTGCCAATAAAGCTGAGTGTAGAGACGACTTTCATTTCTAAAGGTCTTTAAATAGAAATGCTGTAAAGGGGAGAATGGCAGGTGAAGCGTAAACTGGGGAGAGAGATGCATGAAAGGGAAAGAAAGACATTAACAAATATGCAGCTTGGTGTGGTCTGAAGGGTGAAGATTTTTCTAAGTGCCTATATGAAGGAACCACACAGATTTGGAGGAATCGTTGGTAGTCGTTGACTGTAAGGTTATCGTTGGTTGACTCTGAAAGGGGCTTTGTAGTTTCTCAAGAAAAAATTATTTGTAATATAACCACTTTTTTATCATTAAATTAACTTGATTGTCTTCAATATGGTCCTAATACTAAACATGTTGTTGAGTCCAACAAGTATAAAATATTTTGTGGGGTCAATAGCATTAAGTTTTGTGAATTATGTAATGTATATTACATGACCACTTGATGCACAGTGATAATTTTTTGTGGTTCACTCACTCTTGTCACCCTGATGGTCTGTGAAAAAAAACCCTCCAAGTTATAAACACACTAGTGCAGGTGTTGTGGGTGATGCAAGAAAAAAAGCTGGCTGAAGGGGACACAGGAGGAGAGTGAAGGTGTCAGAGGAAGATGAATAGGTCTGGGAACAGTCAGTAAATGAAAATGGAGAGAGAGAGAGAGAGAAAGACAAATGGACAATAGAGTGGGGGTGAGACAGAAAGACAGACAGAGGCAGAGTCAGGGGAAACAGAGTCAAATTAACCACTGGGAGAAAAAACAAGAAGCGGAAGAAAGGGCAGGTGGAGAGCGGTGGAGAGCGGTGGAGAGCAAGAACAGGAGCAAATAATGGCAGGAGGGGGCGAATTAAAACAAATGGGGCAGGTGGACAAATGGAAGAAACAATGGAGGAAGAGAACGGCTCATATTTGGTGAGGCAAAGCATTGGTACCCTGGGTGGTGAATGGAGGGATGAGACGAGGGAGAGAGAGAAATGAGAAACGAGTGGAGGAAGATTGAGGGGCGGGAAGTAGAGGGGTGGTAATTTTGACTGTGGCAGGGGCAGTGAAAGAATTAGGGTGTGTGCATGCGAATGAGTGAAAGCCTTTGGCAGTCTGCCACATGCGGCCTTGGCAGCGGTTGGCATGACGATATATATATATCCCACTGCTTAAAGGCTCTCACCTTGATCTACTGTCAGTCAATCAAACCAAGGTGCCATTATGCACAAAGCAGATTGTCTATAGTTGTGAGGACCACAGCTAATTTTATTCATTCTCTCAAACTCCTGCAAAGCATTGAACTTTAATTTAAATCCTAGTCGATCAAGACTGGTTCCTGCTGGTCAAAGTGGGATACTGGCCCATGGCCCAAAGCTCCAGGCTTATGTGAATATCTAGTGATCTGTGCTAATTTAATTGAAAGCTTGTTCAAATATCTTAAAAGAATTACGTGTAGCATATTCTTAACTATTCCTGAAGTTATCCGGAAGTGCTGCTTGTGAGAAAACAAATGTCAGTCAGTTTCTCAGCATGTTTTTTTCAAC
The DNA here is from genome assembly GCF_024713975.1 of Paralichthys olivaceus. Classification (NCBI taxonomy): domain Eukaryota; kingdom Metazoa; phylum Chordata; class Actinopteri; order Pleuronectiformes; family Paralichthyidae; genus Paralichthys; species Paralichthys olivaceus. Next base: position 7,622,995 of record NC_091114.1, read on the forward strand.
ATTTCTTGTCAGCCCCCATTCAAATTTCAAGAAAATGTCCAAATGAGCCCAATTGTAAAATCAACAATGAAAGCAAGGAAGTACGCAAGTTTCTAATTCGTAAAAGATGCAAAACTGTATATCACCTGATTTCCGGATCCTAATGCTTGTAGTAATGTTGTCAATAAAAAAATAAATATTACGGCTTTGTCAGTCGTTTCTTCTCACACCATCCTTTTGTAATTTAAACAGTGTGTCCTGCATTATGCTTCCTCTACCCAGGCACCACCCCTTGTCTGAATGTTCTTGTTATTTTCCTTATGTTATAAATGAGTCGGACCCAGATATTCTCCTGCTGCGATTTATATGTGACATACAAGCTCTGGAAAGTGTCTGGACCAAATTTTCTGGATATTTTCCATTTTTTTATGTCTTACAATTTTAAAGCCTTACAGATTTATTAAGGGGGAGCAGAAGAAGAAAACTAAATGTCCTAATGTCTGCTACAAACAGTACAGAAGCTTATGGACCAGGTTTTGTCTGTGCGTTTCGACATTCTTCAAACAGCTTGGATCTGCGTGGCAGCCCCTTATTTGACAAGAACATAAATATCTGATGACAATTGTTAAAACATACATGAGAACAGACGAGACAGGAGAGAAGACGAAACAGAGCGAGAGGAGGGGGGATCAAAAAGAATGTGTGCTTGTCAATCATTTATCTGTCTTTGTCTGTTTGTCCTCAACACTGCTTGTTTTCCACCCATGAGGAAGAAAGAAAGAAAGGAGGACTATGGAGTGCTTACGATAAAATGTGTTTTCTCTTAGTTTTTTCTAATTTTTTACGCATTCTCTGTAGCCTCTACTTTCTTTGAAATATTTCCCCCCCCCCTGCACTTTCCTCGCTCTAATCTCTTCATCTGTTCATACCTATCAACTAATCCACTCTTCATCTTTACATTCACTGGATTGCCTCTGTTATATTTCCATATTGTTTGTCTCAATTTCCATTTTTGTTTTCTCTCCTGAACCCCTCTTTCTCTTCCTCTCTTTTCACATTTCCATCCATCCACATCTCTGTGCATCTCAGCGCCCGGTAATAAAAAAAGAAACTAACGGTAATGTATAATTGAACACCACTGAAAGGGTTTGTGGCAGGCGGATGAGCGGAACCGACATCCGTTAACGTTTGAACAACATTATGACCATTGTGCATCTTGTTCATCGCCATGGCAAGAGCCAAATGATGGGGTAAAGTTGAAACGCTGTCAAGTGAAATAGTTGGGGATTAATGATGTTGTTGTGAAGTAAGATTTAGTCCAGTTTTATTGTCAAATTGATGTTTTTTTATTAAACTCTGACAATTTATTTTACAAATATAGAATCTTAAATTTTAGTTCACTTATGACAAGCAACAGTATTTGTTCCTGTTCAGGTGAAGGTTTCCCGCCTTATTCTCAGATCGTACCATGTTCCACGACTGAACTGTTCACCGCTTCCTCCTTGGAAGGAGACAAAATGGCTGTCAACACAAGCTGTTACATAAACCATTACATAAAGTCAAAGTGTTCAGTCAAAACCCCCTGACCCATGATGAGCGAGCCGCATCAAAAAGACTCTCAGCTGATTTGCGGATTCATGCGCTCTCGTGAAAGTCAGTGAGCGAATCCCTTCGGACGCAAAGGCATGCAGTGATTCTCCCTGCCCAAAACACCGTGATATCCCTGGGATCCTAATACTTTCCTCTCTCGGAGGGAAAAGTGCCATGTAGAAGTGGCAGGATTGTGGGTCTGTATGATTGAAGTCGTGAGCCTCAAATGTTGAGCCGCACCGGGCCTTCATTCCTGACTCCCCACACTGCGAGCGTGAAATTCCGCTTTTTTCCCCCATGAATAGAATATGAAAAGTGTAAATGAATGTGTTTCTGTGCTTCCTTTGAAAACTGCTAAGTGCAGTCTTTTCCTCATGAGACCCTCCCCAAGTAACATCACATTCATACAGAGGCAAAACGAGTGGTGGTGGGGGGGGGGGGGCAGCATTCTCAATTAGGCCACAGAAATCAGCAGATTCGAGCTGCCTCTTTTACTTTCCCGATCAAAATGTGGCACCAGAACTAACCCAAATATTTATAGACTCTATGTCATATGTTTATGTCTCCTGCATCACCCAGTACCCATTCTTGCAAATGGGGCGTATTTGAATTAGAATGAATAGAGCGAGAGTAGCTGTGGGGGAGAGATCTTGATCAAAGAGGATATAAATGTGTGTTTTTGCGCACACACGGTCTTACACACTCACGTGCAGATTGCGTGCTATGCTGCGTGTGTAATGTACATTATATGTACACTGTGCGTCAGTTCCTATCGGTTCCACTCTCCTTTTAACCCGATGGGAGAAGTCACTGTAATGCTTATTCTTTGCTTTCTCAACCTCCATCTTTTGCATCAACCCTCATCAGTACGCCCATTTCTCGCCAAAACCAGAGTTTCTCCATCTTCTCGTTATTTCCGTTCCACACATAATCCCATTTTTCCTCTTTCCTCCCCCTTCTCCTATCTCTTCCCCCTTCCTCCTTTTTTTTATCCCATTACTTCTTTCGTAACCCATGTCATTTTCTCTGCCGCTCGTCTTCTTTATCTGAGCCTCTCATTTCTTACCCTTCATTTCTCTTCCCTGTTTTGCTCTGGCCATTTCTTGCTACCATTTCTTCATCATCCTCTCCTACATCCCCCCTTTTCTCTCTCCTCTATCCCAGTGGAAAACAGCGCAGTAGCTCCTCTGGATTACAGTACATCATGCAGATTGGTGTGCGTGCATGTGTGTGTGGTAATATGCATGTGATTTCTGACATTGCTTAATCCTGCACAACCTCATACAGAGAGGAAGGCATTAGCATGCACACACTTTGTATCCAAGGCTGATCCGAAGACACACATGTACGATATATGAGGTGTAGAAGTGGTCAATGATACTCAGTGTTTACCTGTCTCAATGGTTTCCATGCCAACCATACAGCTCCCTAACTTTCTAACAAGCTCCCTCTCATCCCCTCATCCTCTCATCCTCTCATCCCCTTATCCTTTCATCCCCTCATCCCCTCATCCTCTCATCCCCTTATCCCCTTATCCCCTCATCCTCTCATCCTTTCATCCCCTCATCCCCTTATCCCCTCATCCTCTCATCCTTTCATCCCCTCATCCCCTTATCCCCTCGTCCTCTCATCCGCTCATCCCGACAACAGAGAGTCAAGTTCGCAAAGGAACTTCCTCCAAGTCACACATTTTGTTGGTCAGAGTGAAGCTGGATTTATGTTCTCCATCAAGGTGTTGCTGTTCTGTTAGAGCCTCTTATGCATCTACTGGATTACAGCTCAGCGCAGGGTTTCACACACTAATTGTCTTTTCATACCGGAGATGACTGTTTCATATATTTTTAGGTCATGTTGAGCATTCAAACTCTCATGAGCATTGTTCCTCACAGTGGCTTTGCTGGAAGATATTTACATGACAAATAACATTAACATTGCGTGCAATTTTTCTAAAACACAAATTAAGCAAAGCAGCAGTCTACTGGCTTAATGGTTTCTTGTCTGTATTTTTCAGACTGCTTTAACCAGTTATCACTTGTTGACAAAGTTCTATTCAGAAACCTATTGGTTTACCTCTGCACCATTTAGAACAAGTTGAAAACACCCACTGAAATACTGGCAAGAACATAGATTTAAGTTTTAAAAAATGTGATATTAAGTTTCATGAAATCTTCAGTTCACTAGGTCCAATTTTCCTGTTGTGTCTGGAGCTGTCAATCACATGGCATCGTCCTCCCCAGTGGATGGGGTCACGTCATTTTGCTCCAACTTTGGTCTCTTGTGTAAAAGCAGCTGGCTCATCAATGATCCTCAGATGATTTTGCTGATTGATGACATATTTCTTGACTTCCATGTCATGTTCTGTCATTTCAGTTTTGATTGTCTGTGTACATCAATCAGATTTTTGCAGCCAAGTGCCCCCTATCTGCTCCATTCAAACAAACACCAGCTGTGCTAAGCCGTTTTCAGGCATGAAGTCTGGAAAATGTCAGCAACATTTGTTCCAGACATTTTCTGGAGTTTGCCTTTCATATATAAAGAACGCAACCTGGTGGAGAAGCAAAAAGTGTCATTCGTTTGTTTTTTAACTGAGGGTCACCTTTACCCCTGAATATATTGAATTTTCTGTGTGAGAGGCAGGAGAACTCTTTATCTTTTGTTCTTCTACTCACACCTCTACAGCATTTTCTTGCTCACTTCATATCCCGGCCACTTCCTCATCTTCCTTTTGTTCTTATTCTCTTACCCATTCTCTGTCACATCCTAATCCTCCTATTTCCATATCTCGCTCTCTCTTCTTCTGCCTCAAATCATCTCCTGCACCTACCCATCTCTGTCTCCCACACACACACACCAGAGACACAACTTTATTAGTCACCACAGCAGGAGACCACTTAGCACGAGTGTGTTTGTGGGTGACACAGAGTGTGTGTTTGGTGGAGTTTCTCATTTTGAGTTCCATGATATGATTAAGAGGGCTAATATCTCTCCTCTTAAGAGCTTTATATCTCGCTCGCTCTCTCTGTTGGCCTCCCTCAAATTGTTTTGTGTGTCGCCTCCGCTTAGACGAGAAGAGCTGAGTGAAGGATTTCTTTCAGCCTACCTGCTCCTTCTGAAGTGTGTGTGTGGGCATATGTGTGCGACAAAGACAGAAAAAAATCAAATTTTTCTTTATTTTCATATTTGATCTTAATATTGTAATTTTGCCAATTTCCACTTCATATAATCTCTAAATACTAAAAAGCGGCTGTAGCTCAGAATCCCACTGATTCTAGCGTCAGCAGTTTTCAGACTGATAGATAGCGACTGTAGTTACTGTGGAACAGCATTTTACTGTTTAAGTTCAAGCAAGGTGAAGCTCATTTACTTACTACTTACTTTTACTCAATAGAACGAGAATGACGCTTTACCATATGACAAAAAATGTGTGTGTGTGTGTGTGTGTGTGTGTGATTTAGAGGCTCAGTTAGAAGCAGAAATTGCAAAACAAAATGAATATAAATGAGAATCAGTGTCACTCAATGAGAAAAAATGAATTGTTTGTTGTTGTGGTTCTCTAAGATGATTTCTCTCTCTCTCTTTCTCTCACCTAAAAATACAGTGGACAGTCTTCCATTGCTTGAAAACACACAAATGGCCGCACACACATAAACACAGGGCATCTAGTGGCTGTAAATCAAAGGTAGAATTGGAGCCAGAAGAAAATGGAAAGCGACGGAGACTGAAATGTAAAGAGAGGTTTTGTCCATTAAGTAATGCGATGAGGTCACCACTAACCAAATCAAAATGTCATTCAATCATTCACCTCTGTGAGAAGTTTAAAGTCAGACACACACACACATACGTTGCACAGCAATATGAAATGCATCCATTAAACTTATTTACAGCCTTCTTGATTTTCTTCTGGGTTTTTCAATCATCAGTGCCTTTTGCTGACCTTTTTTCACTCTCTCACACTTTTTTTTTCCAGAGCATTTCTTTGTGTCTATTTCTGTCTTCAGTGAAGCTGTTGTGTGTGGGTGTGTGTGTTTTGTGTCAGTCTGTTGACAGATCAGGGCACGGAGGCTACCCTCCAACTGAGGACTTTCTGTGGGAGCAGGTGTCAAAAAGTAACAAGGTAGAAATATAGAGACGCAGAGAGACACAGGGATAGTAGAGAGGTGGGAGTGATGTGATCTATTGCATTTAGGATTGTTTCTGCTGGAAGAACAGCATAAATTCAACAGTTACAAGGTTGCGCTCTACATATTTTCTCTCTGGTTTTTTCTCTTTTTGTCAGGTGCTTATTCTATGGGATGCTAAAGCCGTTTTTGGATCATTGAATGTCAGCGGATTTTATAAATATGTGGAAGGAAGTGGTGCATGTCCAATTCTGCAATAATTTTTGTGTGCACTTACATTTTCACAGCATCTCGTGTTTGTTTTGTTTATAGTGATAATCTTACTGAAATTGTTGCCTACCCAGCAGTGGAGACTGAAAACACCTTGTGGGTACGACACAAAAGTGAACGGCGGATTTCTCAAGTTGGTCTGGGGTTGTGTCGGGTATGAGCTGATGCTACAGCACATAAAAACAACAGTGCTATATAATCAGGGCAAAGGAAGGCAACGACAGTATGGATGAAAGATAAGAAGTAATAAAATGTGTCATAGAAGATAAGTGAAAAAAAGATAAAGTAAAATAATGATGGACATTAACAGGACTATAAACCAGACTCAAGCTGAATTCAAAGGAGTGATGTTTTGCTTTTATTAGTACCTGTTAAAGGACTAGCAGCTGCTAGAGAAAACTAAAACTAAAAACTTCAAAATAAAACTTAATACTTGGCATCTAAAGCCAAAGCCTCACAAAGCTGTGGACCATCACTGATAATCCCCAGGACCAGTACTGCTGACGCTCAAAGTCAGGGATGTTGGAGCTTTTCACAAGCACCCGAATCCATCCAAACACTTCCTGTTTTAGCCGAAACAAAGATCCTTGACATCAGCTGCAAGTATATTGAAATCTATGGCTCAAACAAATAAGAGACAGGGAAAGAGAGATTTGTGTTCATGTGAGGAAGAGAAAATAATAATAAAAAAGAAAGAAGGAGGAGGAGAGGAAGGGGCTAAAAGAGGCATAAGGAGGAATGAGACAAAGATGGAGAGAGGGAGGCACAGATGGGAGTGCTGTTATACAGCCAGCACCAAGTATGAATAATGAAAGCTCTACAGTCAGTGAGAGAGTGTGAGTGTGTGTCGCCTGCAATGTGTAAATTGGCTAGATTAGTGCACACATACGGTAATGAATCCCCCAAGCGTTGGTTGGAACACATTTACATGTGTTTTTGTGTACATTGAGCCGAATTGTTTGCGTTTGTGTGTGTTTTTGTATCACCAGTGAAGCATGAGTACATGTGGGGGTGGCGGGCTGTCATACAAACCACAATCTCTATAATGAGTACGATGTGCAAAATGAAAAACACTGAATAAGGCTAAGTATCCACTGCATGTGTGTGTATCACTGTAGATGATTTGTCTGTGTTTGAATAGGCAAGATAAATTGTGATGCTTCAGTGTGTGTGTGTGTTTACGTACTCCTTGTTCTCCCTGAATGAAATGAAACTGTGTATTGACTCATCACCCTTCCTAAATCTCATTGATGTCTATGCATTACTCATACTCCTCTTTCAGCATTTTCTCCTGTGTTGAATTTCCTTTCCAAACTCACACTCACACATACGCGTGTGAACATACGCTAACATTTTAATGTTTCCAGTTGATTCAGCAACCCTCTGATAAATGGGCTCAAAACACATGAATGCTCAAATTTAATGGTAGTGTTTCTAACAACCCTGAATCATGAGTTTGCATGTAGTTGTAAAGTGCTTCTCTCCTCTTCTGTTTCCCATCTGACCAAACAATATTTTGATATCATTTGCAACGTTACCTGGAGTCGACGTGACGCCAGAAATAGCAAATCCATCCAGTTTCATCCACTGTTGCTGTGACAGCTCACCAATGAAAACAATGTTCTTCCACTTCTCTACACCTCCATCTCTCACATCCATCTCCACGTCCTCCCAGGTACACACGCCCCCATCCTCCCTCCACCTCTCCCTCCTGTTTTTCTCTGTTGAACCGAGGCTTATTTGCGGCGTCAGAGTCAACATGGCTGACAGTGAAGCATATGATGACACAACCGGGTGGAAATGAACACTCTCTGTCTGTCAGATACAGATGGAGTGGTGCAATAGATGCAATACACTTGAGGTGAAACGGGCGAGAAAGACACCAGATTAATGAGAGTTATTTAGAAGCATCAACACTATGGTTCATATATCACACGCATTTAAAATGAACATTTTAAAATTAAGATAAGGATGTATACTTGGATGTATCCTCCTTAGAAATCACGCAACAGCATGCGAAAGTAGCAGCTCAAGGGAGACATTTTTAATTTTTAATATTGTATATACACAAGGCTGTTTGTTCAAAAATGTGCAATTTAGAGTGTGAGTGAACGGCTCCTGAGCTGCCTCAGTTCAGGGGATGAGAGGGGTGGAACATGATATTTCCCTCAACCTCAGTCACTACCTCCTCACAGTCCAGTTCCATCCCACCACTGAGCCGGCCGTCACGCTCGGAACACACCAAGCCTGCCAACATGGATGTAAACATTGTGTGATTGAAATTTCTTATAGCACTGGCTCTTTAAATGTTTCATGGAGAAGGAATAAAGCATCATGGGACTCAGGAAGAATACTAAGAATACTGAGCTGAAATAATGATGTCATCTTTCTTCATGCTGTTTTTCAAATGCGCCTTTCTGCAAGTGATTAATATACAGTTCGACAATAATATTTTAGATCTTTTGTAGATGATGAACAGCACGACAACATTTAATATTACATTCGTTGAAGAATATTTCAATATTATGTACTCGTATCATCACATTTCTCAGTCAGTGTGCGCTCCTCTTTATTTCTCACTTGACCTATTAAGATTTGGTCATGGCATGCATCCCCTCAAAACTCTCAGCGCTGCATTTTGAGCCTCTCTCCTGGGTGCTCCTAATTGAAAATGTGGTTGAGCTGTGCGTGGCATCACTGTCAGCCGGTGACAAATTAGCAGCCTGGTGTAGTGTCTCACTGAGCCATGTCGGCTTGGGCTTCAGCCTTCATCTTTGCAGAGACTCCTTATTATCTCCTGGACACAGAGGAGAGCAGATTTAATCTGTTCATTTTTTATGTGTCATGTAGAAGACCTAACTCTTGTTGCTGTGTTTTGTGTCTGAGCAGCAGAAATGACCTCTGACTAAAGAGTGACGGCAGGAAACTTTCAGTGTTTTGATAAGTTGTACAAAACCCATTTGCTGTGAATGACTTTTTGTTATGAGGGAGCGCACAAAACAAAAAAGGTTAACGATCTGGAATGCACTCATTCTCGTCTCTCATTTCTCTCTACAACAGGAAGATCATCGAGGTGAAGATTATTGATGATGAGGAGTACGAGAAGAATAAGACTTTCATCATCGAGCTGGGAGAGCCGGTTCTGTTGGAGATAGGACAGAAACACGGTGAGTGTGTGCGTGTTTGTGGCTGTTGTTCAAGGAGGATATCAAGAATTCAGGAGCAGGAACAGGAACAATTGATGAGTGTGACAGACACAACAGAGTCCCAGGCCTCCTACACGCCTATCTCCTATAAACAGGGCAAGACCGGCATCGATTGCCTGAGGCCTCCAATCTAAACTCAGATTTAGTTGGGAAACATTTTACTTGAACCACTAAGGACCTGGCTTGGATTTAAAAGACTCAAAATGTGAAATTTTTAACATAACATCAACATATCGTCATAACTTGGATCTCACTGGAAAAATAACCTGTTCCAATCGGTATTTGGTTCAATATCTTGCCACTGACTTTATATAAATAAGTGATATCCTGTACAGTTTACAAATAGCCAGATACACTCCCTGTGTACTGAGGTCATAACTGTAAAGATTTCACTGAGCTAAGCAGCAAGAAATTAGCAGAATGAACAATATGTAGTTCATTCCTGCCTAAAGATCTATTCAGCCCTGTAAAAATGAAATATCAAATTGTTTTGTCACAGTACAGTGTCATCTGTCTCTTTACTGTTGACACGACTTTAGAGATAATCAGCATTTAGTGACATTTGAATTAAAGGTTGACGCCGAACATATGAAGGATGGACAGGACACTGGCTGGTTAATCCCCTGACTTTACTGCAACTGTGAGTTTGACATTTGTGGTCTTCAGCAAAATGTCTTCTCTATTGAATCGACTGCCATGAAATTTCTTTGGGTATGACACTCATCCCTTCAGGGTGCATTATAACAACTGGTGACACTGTAATTTTTCCCCAAGTGTCATCATCATGTCAACTTTTCAGTTTGTTCAAAACTTTGGCTTATTATAAAATATCTGCAAAACCTATACAAGTCCTGTCCAGTGATGTAGTGGTGATTTTCAAAGCGACCCGTCCAGTAAATGATAAACGTCATGAATTTAAAGACTACACCTGCATATTTACTTTGGCAAATAGTATTTGCACATTGCCACTTAATTTCTGATGCAGATTTTGCATCAATACTGGCCCACAGCCTGAAGGGTGAGGCAGCTACTTACTATGCATTTTGAGTCAACCTTTCCTTTGTCCTTCCTCACAAAATTGGACAGTTATTCTCTCATTCCTCTATAGGCCAGGAGTTTCTTTTGTAAACTGATGTAAACTTGGAACAGATGATTTACCACCAATAGTGTCGGCCAGAGTCTATTAACATTGTATGATTAACATTATTTGTCAAGGGGCAGTTTGCAAATATTACTAGATAGATGGTGGTGGTGGAGAGGGTGCACTTGATTGTCCATGATGGATAACAGCTTATACAGATACTAAAGCACTAACTCCACTGCATGGTATTGTCATAATTTACAGTGCTCTGCTATTAAAAAGTGTTCACAGTGGTTGACGTCTTGTCGTACAATAGGCAGCATCGTCCCGAAAGAGCCAATCCCAGTTGACATTAGGTGAGAGGCGGGATACACTCTCGACAGGTAGCCAGCGTATGAACAGCCGAATGCTTATTCCAATAGACATGAATCTGCCAGCCACTTCTGTTAACCTGCCAACATGGAGGTTCAAGTCACTACTCTTTCGAGCAGTAGAGGTTGTTCACAAGGTTATGGTCACTTTTCAGATTCCTTCATGTGTACAGCAGTGGCTGTTAAATAGAGCCTCCACTTACAGGCTGAGTTTGAAACCTCATTCTGCACAGTGGTCGACAATTGATTTTTTATCTGTCTCCTTCTTAACATGCAGACTCTTGGTGGGTCCACACTCTAGATGGCAGACATGAAGAGGGCATGTTTCATTACAGAGAAATATAATTAGTTTTGTGACACTGAGCTGCTGGATTGACATTTACACACTCTCTCACACACACACACACACACAAACACTGTATAACGTACTGTACAGTGTTTTCACTTACAGCTGGTCGGCACTGATAACAGCTGACTCAATTAAAGACTGTCACTGACTGAGTGAGAAAGACATATGGAATGGTCGTTTCGAGGGTCAAATAGATAAAATTCCTTGTGTATGCGGATTTGTGTTTGCAGGGGATGCTTGATAGCTCGGATTCCCGTGTGGCACATCAGCTTTTGAGGAATATAACATTCACTTCCTGGGGCGAGGCAAATCCCAGCGTAACTTAGCATGGTGAACTTTGACCAGCAATATTTACTTTACATGTATATGTGACCGGTCCTTATCTCCGACATCAATGTCACGCATGACAACTTGGCTGATGACTCACTAACTGCTTTTTAAGAAGAACAGCACTCCCTGCTGTAGATGCATTGCCACTGCCACTGCTGTATCACTGCACTGAGCTACAACCACAGATGAACGACCTGTCTGTTATATGTCGAGTGGTGGTTTTGATAGTTGACTAGTCGAGTAGTCAAGTAGTCTGTGAAACCATTATTAACAACCGATTGCATATATTTTCAAAAATAAAATCCAGAGCCCTGTATTGAGCATATTTATGGGATAAGTGTGAGTAAATAAATTGAGAGTTTTGCACCGTAAGTCTGCTAACCCACAATCTCTGTGGTCTCCCAGGCGACTCCAATGAGAACAAGCCATTAGTGGGAGCAGAGGAGGAGGAGGTGGCGAAGATGGGCTGTCCCAGTCTGGGTGAACACACACAAGTAGAGGTCATCATAGAAGAGTCCTACGAGTTCAAGGTAAGTGTGTGTGTGTGTGTGTGTGTGTGTGTGTGTGTGTGTGTGTGTGTGTGTGTGTGTGTGTGTGTGTGTGTGTGTGTGTGTGTGTGTGTGTGTGTGTGTGTATCTACACTTCAGGTATGGTAAAATAAATGTGAGTGAATGTGAAATTATTCAGGATATTTTAGCAGCTCTTCTGTTATAAAGTTCAAGTCTTGATGAAATTACAACATTCACCAGTTTGGTCTCCATCAAATCAGTTGTGTTGAATATCCCCTATAGAGTAAAGTTGACTTGAAATGCAAATCAGTTGTAAAATGATTTAAAGTAAATGTCAGCCGCCCCAGTCGGGAGGATGAATTAATCATTTTGTTAGCTTGTAATGGAGTCTCTAATGAGAAGCTTGTCATCATGATGCAAAAAGGCAAAAAATAATGTATTCAAAGTGAGCTGTTATCTTGTTCCAGTACACAACGGGCCTTAGTTGCTGATACAGTCGACCAGTAAATTAAAAACTATTTTGACTTAGTCATTCAATGAATATTGCAGCTATTGAGTGTTCAGAATTTGGTTCTTGTGATTTCGCCATGGAGAGTTGTTGCACTGCTAGAGCCTTCCATGTTCAGCTTTCATGACTTTGCAGTCTCTTTGTGTGTAATCTATCATTTTGTTTGTGCCTTTAAATGTCATCAATCATACCATATGGTTTACTTCATTATTTAATTTGTGCATTTGTCCGTTTCTAACATTTTGTGTGTGTGTGTGTGTGCGTGTGCGTATGCAGAAAGCAGTAAAGACGCTTTTGAGAAGCGCTGAAAAGGTTAACTATCTTTCTCCCTCTTTAATTTCCCTTTGCATGTCTACCTCTTCTGTCTGCTACTGGACCATGGATACAATTGCATGGGCAACTGCCTGTTTTCCCTGTTTAGCTGAGCTGGAGAGAAAACCTTTTATTTTAGTGGCTGCATAAATATGAGCAGTTTAATAGTAGTTCAAGTTTGAGTAAATCAAATCTAAACTTCTTTACAGGAAACAATATCCTGTGGGCACTGATGTATTAACTTACACTTGCATGGGGGGTGGGGGGTGTTGCCTTTTACTCAGGTTAGAGCAATGATCCTCAAAATGTCTGTGCACGTCCCTGTATTGGACAATACATAACAATCTGTTGTCTCTGGAAGTTCTCTTATTGAAAGTGCTGATATTGTGGTGGGCTTTTTTTCTATGGTGCTTTTCACTTATTAGATTGTAAACCATGCAGGCTCCTCACAAAGCCCTGTCAGCTGAGTTATGATAACGACTGCGGGTGTGATGCTCCGTAGCTTCTATAAGCTGTTTTGCATCAACTCCTCTTCCTCGCTGCTTTGAATATAAGAAAACCTCAGCTGGTCTGCCTGAAGGCTTTCCCCTAGATTTCACAGGGAGCATCAGTGGAACTTTCAATTTCACAGCATCGTATTAATTAGCTCATCCTATACCTCGAATGCTCAGCGTTATGATTTTTTTTTTTTAATGTATCGTAGAAACGTGGAGGCTAATTGAAAGGCTTGAAATCAGCATTTTCCTCTATCTGTGTGGCTGCGAGTGAATTAACCACTTGAGGGTTGTGTCTTTCCTCTTCTGCCTGGTGTGTATGCACTTGCATGTTTACTTTTGTGTGTGTGTGTGTGTGTGTGTGTGTGTGTAGAGTACGGTAGATAAGCTGATCAAGAAGACAAACCTGGCCTTGGTGGTGGGAAGCAGCAGCTGGAGGGAGCAGTTTGTCAATGCCGTTACTGTCAGTGCAGGTAAAGCTCTCTCTCCCACAAACACACACACACACGATTCTATCCATTTTTACTTTATTTTGAAAAGACGATTGATAATGTGTAACGACATTTTGTCAAATTTGTTGAATTCATTTATTTTTAAATTTATCTATAAACAGCTTTCACCAGTTTTTTCTGCCCACTAAAAACACTTTATTGAGTTTGTTGAGGTGTGATGAGTAAATATCAGAGTGCAAACCTGTGCCAAGGCTAAAGCCCTATCTCACTTGAGAAGAACAATACCTAGTTCAACTATTTCTTCAATCTTTTGAGCTTTTACAGCATTGGGATAAAGTTATACTCAAGTTAAAATGATGTCTCTCGCTGTCAGTTCAGTCAATCTTAAACTACTTGTCTCCTTTTTTCCCCCACTCCCCTGTCTCTTCCTCCTCATTTCAATTGTCTCACTTGCCATCTTCCTGAAAGGTGATGACGATGAGGAGGAGAGTGGCGAGGAGCGGCTGCCGTCCTGCTTCGACTACATCATGCACTTCCTCACCGTCTTCTGGAAGGTGCTGTTCGCCTTCGTCCCGCCCACTGAGTACTGGAACGGCTGGGCCTGCTTCATCGTCTCGATATCACTCATCGGCGTCCTGACGGCGGTCACCGGCGATCTGGCGTCACACTTCGGCTGCACGATAGGCCTGAAGGATTCTGTGACCGCCGTGGTGTTTGTGGCGCTGGGAACATCAGTGCCAGGTGAATAAGTATATTTGTACATAGTGTGAATATTTATTATTAGCATTCAGGAAGCACTAGAGTGAAACAAAATACATTGTTGTACTTCTACAACATAAAAAAGAAATATGCATTTATATTTTTCTGCCTTTCTGCCATGGGACTGTCACACTGATTAGTGTATGGGGGACTAAATGGTTTATCTGAGGATTAACCAGCTGTTTGTCAATCTCGTCTTTGTGAGCACTATATACATTCCTCCACAACTCTGAATGCAACCACACACAAATCTCAATAGTCTTTAACATAGACTGTGCATACAGATGGTCCACATGTCTCCTCCCACTGTCAAGAAATTCAGTCAAGTATCCTGGATAGAAATGTGATGACTAGGGGATGGAGCCTCAGTACAAGCTCGTCTCAATACAAATAGTTAAACGAATATCGTCAGTCAGTCTCATCTGTCAATCGTGACGTGATGAACTAACTTATTAAAACCAAACTAGAAAAATGTAAACATCATTGTGATGAAAACTAACTCAATTGACAGAAACCATCTTTGAGAAAAATGGAATTGACATGAATCTTTACTTTTTGGTTTGATCCAAGTCCTGTGCATTAATATGGAGGAGGCAATTTAAAAACGTTATCTTTGGGAAGCCGTCATGTCGTCCATCTTCATATGCAGTCTATGGTTACAACAGCTGCTGCAGGCCGAACAAAACTCTTTTATCAACGTGTGTGGGCTACAAACCCATGACATGCACCTATTAGCAGTCAACGCAGAATTTTAAGGAATCTCTTAGTAAAGCCTGCTCTCAAAACACCGTTTAGCAGTTGAGATGGATAATCCCAGCCCTGGAGCATAAAGCTGAGAAGGTGTTTCCACAGATATGTCCAAAACTGTATCCTCTTTTCAGGAATGAAAAGTGATGCACCATAGCTGCAGTATTGTAACTTATGTTTCCTCACACTAAAATTGAACAGTAAGTAAACGTAATATAAGATGCACATTTTCCTCAAATCTCTGAGGCGACAGTCAGGTGAGTAAACAAATAGAAGCAGGCCCTGATCCTCTCTCCTCCATCTCATTTCATCTGCAGCCGGCATCTGTGTGGAGGCTTCAAATCAAAATTGTATTGTAAAACCCCGGCTCCATCAGAGCCTGTCTCCACCCGAAGGGGAAGCATCGTCCCAGGGCTTTAATTCAATTCCCTCCGTCTTTCCTCTCGTCAGCTGTTTTATTGAAGCCCGCAGTATGATTTATAGAAATAGCTCCTTTGCGACTCTTGCAGGTGATAACTTTGCTGCCTTGGTGCAAGGTCTCTGGAAATTAGCGTTTGAATCAATTCCTCCAACAGCAGTATTATATTGTGTGTTGCAATTGGAGGCTGTAAATCCAGGCTTGATATCCATTAGTGTGTGTGGCCTGTCACAAGATACATTGACGATACTTTGTCTGCGTTGTATCTTTTCTTTTTCTCGTTTTCTTTCTCTGAATCTTTTTTATTTTTCATCACATTCACTTTCTTTTCCCGAGCCTTTATCCGTTCTTCCCTCACACTCTTATATTCCACCTCACTTATCTGTAACACTTGCTCTCGTACCTCTTTCTTCTCGCTCTCTCTCTTCTATCCTCTTATAGGGTTGTTGTGTTTCCACGATTGTATCATCCATCATACCCAGGTGTGTGCTTGGGTGAGAATGTGTATGCTCGGCCAAGGTGATGCAAGTTTGTGTGCGACAAGTCCAGCAGGTCACTCTAACTTCCACTGAGAGTGCGTGCTCCGGAGTGTGTTTGTGTGATTGTGATCCTCTTAAAAGTTGTTGGAAACATTTACTGCAGCTTCCCCCAGTCTCTGGTGTGCACCTCCTCCAGATGTTATAAAAGCATTTCTGCATTATTACATCAGAGACGCACTCAAGGATTATCAAGCCAATTTACACCAGATTTGCAGATTCAGGCAATTACAGGCAAACGCTGATCGGATGCTTGCTTTGAAGGCTCTGAACCATTAAATGTTTCTGGCTGTGAGGAAAAACTATGATGCTGAGGGTTTCTAAATTTGGGTATGATCTTCGGGGTTGTCAGCTGCAGCTTCATCACTCAGATTAAAACCCACATCTCATGTGCCTGTGTGTCAACAACACACGCACGCTTTTCATTTCTTTTGTGTGGTCTGTCACCGGCAGGACTGCCCGGAAGAAAGAAAAGTTTGGAGGATAATTTTCATGAATTTCGATTAATCTCACTGACATTGAAATGAGAATTGAGACTCATCTCACCAGCTCTTCTAAAAATAGAAATAAGCCAAGACAGGCGCACAATTACTGGCAGCTGTTTCCCTGGTGTTTCCTGCCAACTCAGTTGTGTAGTCGCTGCCTTTTAAAAAAAAATCTGAATCATCCTCACACCAAAGAGCTTCACTCGTGTATGCCTGCAGTATTTATTACATCTGTTCTATGATGGGTTGATGTCAAGTTGTGACTTTTCTGGAAAAGGATCTGATTTATATGTGTCATTTGTAGAACATGGGTAGAAAATATATTTAACCCAAGTGGATGTAACTGAAATGAAAAATACTTCCTCAGTGGCTGTGAAAAAGCAAAACATTCTTCATATAAGACTCATTTCCATACCATTGCTTTACATTGTCTCCTTGTGTTGTTCTAACCTTGGGAGTGTTTTCATGTCTTTTGTCCTGTTTTAATTTTTGTTACACTGCTTTTGGAATCATTTAGTTAGTTAGTTTGATATCCTAACTTGATTAAAAAAAAAAAAAAATACAAGGTTCAAAATGTACATCTTAAGAAAGTCTGGATAAAGTATATCGACGCCATCTCATCTCAGAAGTTACACCATTGTTGAAATGTCTTTCTTGTTTCTTATGGCTGTCTCACTTGAACTATTCAAGTGCTTCACTGATCCACTGCTAGATAAAAGTATATATAAAAGATAATGAAGTATATTTGAAGAATATTCATATTCTTTCCCATCCAGACACTTTCGCCAGCAAAGTCGCTGCCATCCAGGACCAGTATGCCGACGCCTCCATCGGCAATGTGACAGGCTCCAACGCTGTCAACGTCTTCCTCGGCATCGGCGTGGCGTGGACCATCGCGGCCGTCGCCTGGCGCACCAGGGGCAAACCGTTCCGGGTGGACCCGGGGAACCTGGCCTTCTCCGTCACCCTCTTCACCATCATGGCCGTGGTGTGCGTGATGACGCTGCTGTACCGGCGGAGGGCGACGGTGGCCGGCGGGGAGCTGGGCGGGCCGCGGACTTGCAAGTTGGTCACGTCGCTGCTGTTCGTCTCCCTGTGGCTCATTTACATCCTGCTGGCTTCGCTGGAGGCCTACTGCCATCTACCGCAGTTTTAAACGGAGAGGAGAGGGGGGGAGGGAGAGAGACCTACTGCCAATATGAAGAAAGAGAGAAAGAGAGGAGGGAGGAATGTTCAAACGAAGGAATGAAAGAGAGCTGGTTATGCGACGGTAGTTTTTATAGAATTAGCAGATCTACACATGAACTTTTTTTTTCTTTTGAATAGATTTGACAGTAAACCAGTAAAAACTCCAGTGTCCATAATAAATATTTTTGTTAGCATCACTCTTTTAGACATGGAGACCCACCCCAAACGTCTGGGATACATCAACCCTCTAAATTAAGAATAATCTAAAGACCTGATATTAAATCGTAGGTTTTAAAGAGCGCTTTTTGTTTTGTTTTCAGTATACTGCCAAACCAGTAGAAGAGAAGAAGACGCAGTCAGGCTCTGAATGGAAAGTTGAAGTAGGGAGGAAGGACAAGAGGCAACTAAACTGAATCAAATTGAAAGTCTGTACATGAACGGAGAGATTAGAGAAATGAAGAGTAGATTGGCAAGAACACTCTACACCCCCTCCTCACTTTCTCTCGCTCCCTGTGTCGTAACTGTGTCTCGTTGTTGCGGGAACAGTTGGATTCTCCCATGATGCCCGTTAAACTTTATCCAGTTCTATCAGTGACTTATGACTTTTAACCTCTCCTCTGCCAACACACATAACATATACACTTATATAGACTGATTCTGCAACAGAAGACAACCTTTTGTTTTTCTTTATTCCATCTCTTCTGGAATACACTGTGCTTCATCCCACACACACACACACTCACACACACACACACACACACACACACACACACACACACACACACACACACACACATACACTGTACACTCCAATTCCTCCTCGCCAACAAACACTCACAAACAGACTGTACACACCCCTCTACCCCTCCCTCTTGCCTTACTCTTACCTCCCCTTGTAGGATTTTGTCTTAAAGTTGTGATAATGAAACTCCGTAGTCACCACGCACCGAGCCTCTTTTTTTGTCGAGCCAATCCCGAGCCCCTTCTCCTCTTAACGCCAACGCCAAGTGTTGTTAACAAAAACGTACCCTGTCCCCTCCCCTCCCCTCCCCTCTTTTTTCCCCTAAATTTTCAATGGCGTCACGTGTTGATGTTGTTACCGTGCAATTGTAAAAACAAAAGTATTAATACAGTGTGACGAGATAAATTACGAGGAGGAAGAGAGTTGTCGAGAAGAGCAGTTGGATGTTGGATTCGCACCGGGAAGAAAGGGAGGATGGCTTAACGGACGAAACGTTAGAGAAGTTCCGCCTCAGAAGATCTTTTTGTCCTGCAGTGACGAAGCATTGTGCGCTACACGTTGTGACGTATGCTGTTTACACGCTGCAGTTCCCTGGACAACTGGAGCAAAGCAGGAAATGATGTAACAAAAAGGACCAATCAGAACTGGCTGTGACCTTGATGATGAATAACGACGACCTAGTGTTTCTAGTTGTACATGATGATATTAGAAACATTTAAAGACATTGATATTTCATTTATGTTACGTCGCTCTCTTTGTGAGGAAACCCCCCCCCCCAGAGGAAGATAAGAAATGCCCTCAGACCCTTTTTTCAGTTCAAGGAGAAGTTTTAAGGAAAATCCATCGACGGAGAAACATAAAAACAGAGATGACTCACAGACGGAGAGAGAGGAGTCGAGTCCTCTGAGGGAAAAGCATGGCAGCTCTGAAATATCGTGTCTTGTTCCGCAGCTGTTGTAACTTTGGGACGTTTCTTTGTACTCTTGAAAAAACACCAGTCTCTGTTATCCAAAGATTTGATAGAAGAACATTGTCGCAGATCACTTCACAGGTAGACAGCCATTATTTGTCAGTGTGCAGTTACCACAAGCTGTAGTTGGAAAGAACAGGTACATTTCAGTTCTCGTTACAGCTAAACATGCTCGACCATAGGTATTTTTTTATGGGTTTGAGTCTTTTATCAGAAATATGTTCTATTTATTTTGTTTTTGTGAAAGTTTAATTAATCCAGGCATGGTGTGTGTAAAAAGTGAAAGTCCAAGTAGCTGGAAACTATAATTTTATGCCACATATATATATGAAATCATCTGTTTTGTCTTTGTTTGTCTGTCGCCCTCTTTTCCACTGGTCAGAAAAAAAAGATGCTAGCATCTGGCTTCTGTCAGTAGAGATGTTTAAATCAACTCCGATCCTCAGTCTGACTTGACACTCGGAAGAACGTGCTAATTTGTTGAGAGAGCAGACGGAGAGCACCTCAGTTTAATCGACGTCTAACATGACACACGCGGAAAACAACTGAAAGGCAAAGTCCTCCACTGGCAATCAGAAGGGAGTCAATCACCTTTTTTGGGGTTATTTGTTTTAAAAAAAACCTGCATGTAGTTTCAGTGTAAAAGAGGTATGAGTAATTGTCGAAGCCACATTTACAGTATGTTTGTCTTACTCCTCCTGTCCTGCCCCAGGGGTAAAGACTGCAGCTGGACAGAATGGACAGCAGACGGCTTGTCAGTGCAGATTATTATTAAATGCATTGTTATAAAGACGCCATAGAAGGAAAAATAACTGCAGGGTTTGAGCAGTTTCTTTTTCTCTCAATTGCCCACGATGCCGATTGCAAAGCTGAAGGAAAGTCCTCCCAAGAGAAAACAATAATTAGGCTTGTTTCTTTGTTTTACTGCTGTTCACAAAGAAGAAAAAGAGGAGTGAAAACAAGAATTTACCTGCCCACCGTCCCCGCTTGTTTAATATGCACAAATTACCGGCTGCTTTCAGCCCAATGGAAATGCTGTGTTTACAAAGTGTGCTCAGCCGTGACCGGGATTAACAGACACCGGCTTGTCTGATGCTGCCTCGTCAAGGTCGACGCTTGTGCAAATATGTGGAAAAAACAGGGATTTAGAGCGTAGGTGCATTGATCCATGGGAGTGACAACGTCTGTATGCATTGAACCCTTTTCCTCAAATGTCACAACAGTTCCCTTCACTTTCTGACAGCTATGGAAGAGAAAAGAAAGCGAAATATTCACATTTTTCTTTTGAAGAAAATCAATGAAGATTTCTGTGATTCCCTTAAAACGCCTCAATTCACTGATGAAAGGAGTTTGGACAATTGCCATGATGCTCTTGCCCTATTTCAAAGGAACTTCTTCGTTAACATCGCTGTCTAGAAACAAGTTCCCACCTCACAGAGAAGTTGGCTTTGAGCTCCTAGGGATACTAAAGCAAGGATTTTTAAAATACTGAGGTCCAGGCCTCCCCCAGCGCAACTAAACCGTCTTTGAAAGAGTTTGGCCATGACAGCCGAAAGAAAGTTTGAGAAGTAGGGATGTAAACAGGAAGTATAATGTACTATGGTTTCAGTGTCTTGCAGAGAAATCAGACTGAAGTATTCCAATTGATTCTAATAAGTTTTAATTGTAGAATCTCTAAATGTCCAAATGAGCAGGATATGACCTCAGATTTCTCACTGGTTGCTACGGTCTTGGCTGCTGATAGATGTTAGATGTATTCAGATCCTCTGTTTTTAAACGTAGGAGCAAAAGCCCACACGACGGAGGTCATCAGCCGGCTTGCAAGTTTTGACATGACACACATGTTGTCATGGCTCCTGGCCCACGGAGACGCCAAAGACGCCTGCCAGGCCCGACTCCTTTTCTCAATGACTTAAGCGTCTGTGTAACAGTTGCCAGTTTAAGAATGAGTGGGCAGGATAATAGTGCTGCTGACGCCACAGGAACACAAGAACGCCACGACTGATTTAGACATGTCGTCTTTTTAAAGGTTGATAAGCCTTTTGCTGGAGGACAGCTGAGTGTGTGTGTGTGAGCTTGTGTGTCTGTGTGTGTTTTTGTGCGTGTGCATGCTCTCTAAGTGAGTGTAGAAATGCAACCATATTTTTAGTCTCTTGCCTGTTGCTTAGTGACCATCTATCTGCAAGCCGTTGTCTTCTTGACTGTTGCTGGTGTGTGAGACGCGTGCGTGTCTTACTTTTCTTGCTTGCCCTTTCTGTCATTGAATGTGAAAACATAGTTTCTCGCTCACTCTCTCTCTCTGCAGGTCATTATCAACATATGTTCCTCATCATACAGCGTTCCTCATCCCCCCTTGTTTGCATGTGACTCTTTTGTGTTCACGCCTACATGCATTGTGTCTGTGTGTGTCTGTGTGTTGCTGTGTGTTGGTTATAGTAATCTCCTTATAAGGGCTCACCCGGTGAGTCCCTGGCCGAGTCCCATACGCTAGATTAATGAATTAGATGCCAAAATGTCCGGAAATTGGATTCATACGTGCGCACCTGTTGAATAAGATTAGATGAGAAAGTGTGTGTGTGTGTGTGTGTGTGTGTGTGTGCACACAGTATGTGAGGCACTGTTATAACTAATAACATTCACATTTACACATTTTTATACACATGCATTTATCCACTCAAGAGATGGATATTCAAGTCGGTCAATGGAATTACGTAAACACGCTCAATCGCCGGTTGGCTGGCTGCAGTAAAGGTTATAATTCGCCCCATTGGACCAAACTAAAAAGTCAAAATACACATCAAATACATTTGAAGTCATTCTTATCACATTGATGTTTGGTTTGAATTAGTCGTTTGATGCTATAAAACTGGATGAATCGTCTCACGATTGGTTGAGAGTGTGTATCGGCCGGATCTCGCTGCCGTCCTCTGATCACTTACTGCACAGACTCGAAATTCACAAGATGCTGGCGTCTGTCTCAGAGATATTTTGTCCTTATTTGTGGATTTTATGAGGAAGAGCAGAGGTGTTGTCCGTCTTTATATTGAGTCAATAATTAAAACAGCCCGCTCAAAACATCCTCACTCCATAAGGTCTAAAAGTCAAACTGTGACATAACTGCATGTAAATGAAATATCTGTGAGAGTAGATATTAGTGTGTGTGTGTGTGTGTGTGTGTGTGTGTGTGTGTGTGTAGGGGGGGGGTGACATTAATGTAACTGAATCTTAGAGATTGTTTGTTAAAAGTATTTGTACTCAGATAAACCTGAAGGCAGCATTAGTAACAAGAGACATTTTTACACTGTAAATAATCATGAAATCAATTTGCATGTTTCCGTGGGACTGATTTTCTAAGTGAAGCTGAATGTGAACTCAAATACATTCATGAACATTATCAGGTGGTTATAACACAGTGATGAGGTCACGTCTTTAGAGCTGTTGCTGCTGTTTATTAGATGTTCAGACTTTTATGTAAAGAATTTGGCTTCTGAATACAGGAAATATTGAACAAATTCAGTATTCACATTTTTGTGCTTTGTGTGTATGTGTGTGTGTGTGTGTGTGTGTGTGTATGTGTGTGTGTGTGTGTGTGTGTGTGTGTGTGTGTGTGTGTGTGTGTGTAAACCAGCCTCTTTATAATGATCAGCATGTTTCTTTTCTTTCCTTTCTCCCTCTCTCTCTATAGAGCCACTCTGTTGCTGTCTACCTAACAAATCTATATATTTTATCACTTAAAGCTGTTATTTTATTTTTAACTTATCACGCAGTCCTATTTATGAGGTCACAAAGTGCTTTTGATATAAATAATTGGTATTATACTTTTTTCCATTTATTTTATTCTTGTTATATTATTATTGTACTTTTTGGTGTATTTCATTGTTTTGTGTTGTTATGGTGACTTGTTTTGTAAAAAAAGATCCCTCAGAGAGTAGAACAGGAAATTAGCAGAGAAAAAAAATAAACTGTGTGCTCTTAACCTTTTTACAGTGTGTGTGTGTGTGTGTGCGCTCGTGTGTTTGTGTGTGTGTATGTGTGTTTGCGTGTGTGTGTGTGGGGACACGTGCATCTCTTCATATCATTCCATCCATGAGTGTGTCGATGCATGAATTCAACTCATTCTGAAATACAGTGTTGATGTTGGAAAATGTGGTAGTACAGAGTTTAAGTATTTTTAAACGCCGAAAAATGACATGACACGAAAAATGAAATAGATGTTTACAAAGACCGAACTTTTCTTTTCTCTCGCTCTTTTTTTTCCCCTCCAAGATGAAATAAAACTTGACTGGCAAATGCTCCGAAGTGTGTGTGCGTGTGGTTTCTACTGATGAAGTCTTGACTCCCAGGGAATATTTTTCTTAATCAAGAATCTAATTTCACATAATTAGCAAATGTGGAATTGTATTTATATTGAATGGATTAGTCAGTGTGTAATTTAGTCCTGGCTTATATCTGTGTTTGGAACCGTCCCGGGAAAATGTTGGTACATTAAACATCAGTGCTGCAATTAGACTGGTCTGCATAGTGAACCACAGCCACACAGAGGTGCAGCTGCTGGGGGCTTCAACCACGCAGCCACATCCGCTCTCCGGCTCATTTAAATGTTTTTAAGTGTGAAATGTCCTCTTTGTGTTTCCCTCCATCTCAGCCCAGCGGGGGAAAAGCTGTCATAAACAGAAAAAGCAGAAATGTCACGCTCACGAGACGTTAACTTTTAGAAGATACCAAGTTCATTTGAACAATAACTAGGTTTCACATGTTCCCACCTCTGTCCAAGGATCCCTCACTTGTCCCCCAGGTTTCTATATTTTTGTCCTTCCGTTAAAAGACTTTCTTCGCCCTTGTCAGAAGAACAGAGGTTGCCATGTCTCGAACAGATTATTAAGCCAAATTGTGATTTGTGAATACGGGCCATGAAAAAAACCAGTGCAGATGTGGTGACCTTGGAAGTCTACAGCAGTTAATCGCTTACTGCACCTCTACAGGGCCTCCTGCACCTCATCATTCATATGCTGCCCCCTTGTGGTCAAAAAGAAAAGTGCTTAATCCAAGTTTAAAGCAGCAACGTTAAATCATAACACTGCATCATACCACCTCTGTGTCAGGCCTCTTATAACTAATATAGGAAGTTCACAGTCTACAGAGGATGTAGTATTTTTACAAAGACATTTTGGAAATGATTATGGACTCAAGTGAAGCATATAACGTCTGCAACTACTGTATAAGCACATAAAGATGATGGAGTCCTGGTTGTACTGCAGTGTTGTTCCATAAGTGCAAAGGAGCGTGATGATCCGCTGAACATGTAAATGAACTACTTGCATTAAGCCTGCAGTAGTTTGCATATATCCAAGACTGGGGAGTGGAGGCAGCTGACGAAGCAGGATATTCCAGTCGTCCCTCTCTGTAGCGACACCTTTCCTGGGGTATCCCAAGGCCAGATGGGATGTGTAGAGCGTGAGACATCCTGATCAGATGAGGCCCAAACCACCTCAGCAGCAGTTCTACTCCGGACGTCGGCATGTCCAGATGTCCGGATGTCCGAACTCCTCACTCTATCTCTTGAGGCCGAGCCCTGCAGCCACATGACAGTGAAAACCTTTACTCGTTTGTATTTGTGGTCTCGTCCTTACCCAGAGTTCCTTTCTATTGTTCAGGGTCGGAATTGTTTATTGACGGGCACACGGAAAGCTTTGCCTTGTGGCTCGTTCATAACAAAACTCTATGAAATGCATAATGAGGTCAACCTGCAAACTCCCTATGTTTGTGCATTTCTTTTTCACCACTAATGATCAGCCTCACAGTTAATTATCTCTCCAGCGTTCACCACTGACTGTCTTTAAATCTGTTTTCTAACCTGGCAACATAAGAAGCATATTTATAGCTCGGGCCAGAGGGGAAAGGTTGCTGGAGATTTATACTCTCACGCACACAAACAGATGCAAACACCTGGGACCTGAGCCGCACAACCGCTGGGTTGCTGAGTCAGCTGATGAAAATATTAAACTGCGGTTCCCTGATTTGATCCTTTGGGAGCAGTGGACAGTGGAGGGAGGCGAGATTATTTCCATACTTCCACTTCCAAAAATTGAATAAGGAGGAGGAAAAAAAACAACCAAAGTTTCACTTAGAGGTTTGAAACAATCTATGTTTTGCACCTTTTTAAAAAAAAACTCTGATGCATTTTCTTCCCCATCCTCGTTCCTCTCCGTCAGTTCCAAACAACAAAGTGGCAGCTGTTATTCCTACGGCAACCCCACAGTAACCACGACAGCAAGACTCGTCTCCATCCTCCACTGGAGAAGAACGAGACGAGGAGACGGAGAGTAAACACAGAGGTCCTGTGGGAGAGACTGAGGAGAGGAGGAGCACAGAGGAGAGGAAGATGGAGTAGCAGAGTGTGAGAGGAGAAAGGCAAACAGAGAGTAATAAACAAATGGAGACATGAGGAAGAGTGAGGGTGGAGCAGACACAAATTCATCCTGTGGGATGAGGAAGAAGACAGGAAGTGACACGCTGCATTGATCGCCTCACCTCTCCTGGGTCCAAATGTTTGTCTGTGCGTGTAAACTGGTTTTGACACTTCTTAGTTGGTTAATTGGCTCTGCAGCTTTTTGCAAACAACTTCCTTTTAGTGTTCACCAAACACAGTGTGGCTGTTAATCGAGGGAGGAAAGTTCACATTCAGTCCTTTACAGGCAAAAAGGGAAGCTTGAAACAGGAAGAAGCAACATGTGGATGATTTGCTCAGATCACACAACACACGACACCGTCTCTCTGTCTGAGGCCTGGTAGATGGTGTCTTGTACATCTGGTTGTCGTGTGGCCTGATCCAGATTGAGCTTTTCTCTGTAGCCTCATGGGATAATTCTTTTATTCAACCTTTAACATAGAAATAATAACACCACAGCTTTCACATCTCCCCTGTTTGTGCCACAGCACGGAGCCAGCCACTCTCAGTGGTGCTGTGGTTACTTTAACTCATGGAAGTGAAAAGAAAAGTGTTTATATTTTTGTTGATGGAGTTCCAGATTCTCTGGGATCTTATTGACTTCCCTTTTATAGTCTGAACTCACTGACTCTCTCTGTGCTGCTAGTTCTTTTTATCTTTTTCTTTTTTGTTCAGGCGGCAGGACGACCTGCGGGGAGTAGTTGTGGCGCCTGCGGGGGCGGTGGTCACTTGAGCATTGTGAAGGCGTGTTTGTCCAGTCAGTGTAAGTTGTAGTGGTGCTGACGTGGTGATAGAATCTCCCCATGGTGAGAGCCCCCTGTTATTTACTTTAATGTATGTTTTGTTTCCCAGTGGTCTCATTAGTTCAGTTGTGAACCAGATGCATTGTTTCCACACTGAGGTCATTAGGGTCGTTAAGGCATTGAGGCATTAAATGATGTATACTATAGAAAAAAACTACAATAGTGCATAAAATAATCACATGAGGCATAAGAAGGTTAGAACTTTTGACTATGTTAAGGCACAGATGGACAGATGCCCTCACCGATGGACAGACATGAAATGCAAAAAACGGGAGAGAAGAATTGAAGTAAAATTTTGTGAAATGATGAACGGATTAGAGAATAAAAGCTTTTGTGAAAAAGAGACACATCCAACAGATTTGTTCCTGAGGTTATGGACATTTGGAAAAGACGCAGGTGATATTCGCAACACGTTGCTGCGTCTGGGATTAAACGCACATAATCTCCCAGACCAATTGACTCCTCCGAGACTCTGCTGTCTCTCTGGTTACTGAGGATTTGAGCAGGTAATCATTAAAACTGTGATGGATTATACTTCCAGATGAACCCTGCCCAGCAACAGCAACGTGGACAAAGCAAATAGAAAGAAGGGCTGAGGATAAAGATGGATTATTACAAAAAGACAGTTCTTGGGGTCTACAGCAGCCAGTGAGGGTGTGTGTGTGTGTGTGTGTGTAAATGAATTCCTAGACACAGCTATTAAATCTAACGCTCAATGGAGTTTACTTGGTTGAGCGTGGACGTTGTTGGCTTCAAGAGAAATGACTGTAAAAATCATCGTAAAAATTAAACTTGCAGAAAATACTCCTGAACTAATCAATAAGAGATGAGACATCCCTTTTCCTTTTTAGTGTTGATGACCAGAGGCCTCAGCTCCATGAGAGAGGTTTGCCTTCAAGGCTTTCTGCAACAAAGCACTTGCACATACCAGAATTACGAAATGATCTATTTTGACCCAAACTGCAATTCTTCCCAAAACTTTAACCCAAGTGAGAGTGTTGCCTAAACTGAGACTGAAAACTGAAGCTTGTGTCAGTGCAGGGGCGGCCTGCATCTCCCCTTCTCATTTACTCGCAATATAATCTATATGTATAAATATCTCAAAAGAATATTGTATGGACTTATTTATTAGAAATGTAAACATATAATTTTGGTGAGATGTTGGAATTTATTTTGCAAAAATTACGATTTGAGTTGATTGAATATACAATCTAGATAATGAATACAGTCACAAAATGTTTTAAATTGGTGATATTGACTGGAAGAAGGTTTGATCCTAGCCACAAAGGTGCCTCCTCACAAATAATGTTAAAGAAGTGTCATTTAAGCTGATTCATCAGTGAAGTATTTCTTATATAAGATTGGGAGTGACACAGATGTAAATCTGGTCTTTCTGTGAACTGTTTCCTGAAACCTGCTCTCATCTGGTCTTGCAAGTTTCAGCGTAAAAAATAAAATGATATATTATAATTTCATAACTGACGACATTTTCTCTGTTTTTAACAATAGAAACTTTGTATTTGGTTCCCGTGATTACAGTGACAACAACAGGATTGCTTTAATTTATCATTAATTTGATATTATTTCTTGCCAAGTTCCACATCCACAAATGTAGACGCACTCTCTGTCGGGGCAGGTCTAAAGCATACGCTGAAAGTTAAATGACTGAGTTACAGAAAAAGAAATCAAAGTATCATATTGAAACAACTGCTCCTCGGTGGAAAATGTCAATAATATATTAAAGGCATGGATGAACATTACTCTGAGAATATAATTAATCATTATGTCTTATGTCATACCCTTAAATGGTCTAAATCTGGATAATATAGTTAAATTTGACCTTCTACAGTATCATGAAATTATTATAATTGTGATGAAATCTAATGAATGTTGGGGAGGGAACCACAATGGGCCTCATTGAAACAAAATAAACACTCTATAAAACTGGAGTGGCTCTCAGTAGAGTGCATCCCTCTGCCAAGGCCCAAAAGTCCCCGAATGAGACCACATTTAAATCCACTAAATCCAGATTTTTACTTGAATCCACAAAAAAGTTCTTGTAAATATCAGCCCCCTACACATACCTGATTCTTTTCATCAACATCCATAAATTATTGTTTGAG
Source organism: Paralichthys olivaceus (assembly GCF_024713975.1). Classification (NCBI taxonomy): domain Eukaryota; kingdom Metazoa; phylum Chordata; class Actinopteri; order Pleuronectiformes; family Paralichthyidae; genus Paralichthys; species Paralichthys olivaceus. The sequence continues at coordinate 7,651,783 of NC_091114.1, forward strand.
TTGACAATGTTGAAAACGCCTCACAATGTTAAAGAAAGTGGAAAGAAATCTCTGTTCAGTCCTGTTAAATAACTAACAAACAAAAGCAGATGAAAACAGGGAGGTAATGAGATACAGTACATTAGATTCACTTCTGCAAACACACTTAACACAGGTTTCTACTGGTGATAAGTGCACACACACACACACACACACACACACACACACACACACACACACACACAAACACGCACACACACACACACAAACACGCACACACACACACACAGTGCTTGCAGCAGCCAAATCTTACTGAATCCACATTCCTGATGTTTGCACAATCTCGCCAGCTCTGAATACAGGGGATGTAGTCAGAGCATCTTACCACCAGAGAGCAGCACAGGATTGTGATGCAGCCACACAAAGGCATCAAAACAGTAATAACCAATGATCAATATTAAGTGATTCAGTGGAAAAGAGTAAACTGATTTGGACAAAGTTGACATTAATGAATGGATCTCTCATGAAAGTAAATCGGGTTTTTTGGGTCATGTCAGTCCAAATCGTCCTCTGGGTATAACTGGAATCAGCTTTTGGCCTGCATGATGCCCACATGACAGTTTTTCTCCCCAACACATTGACAGTTACCCTGGGATGTCCCTGAGATGTTGAGGAGACAGATGGGTCCTGTCTCCAGTGACCTGTCAGTGGTTCCAGGCCGACATCTCAGCAGGGCTACGCAGGGTAATCTGATCAGGTTTTTTATTGCTGCTGTTGACTGAGTCAGGCCCTTCCCATTAAAGCCAGTGTGAGTGTGTGCGTGTGTGCGCGTGTGTGCGTGTGTGTGCGTGTGTGTGCATGTGTGTGTGTGTGTGTGTGCGTGTGTGTGTGTGGAGAGGGGGCAGTGAATATGCCTGTGTGTCTGTATACAATGTGTCTTTGTGAGTCCCTGGCTTTGCGTTGGAGAGAAAGATCTGGCTGTTACTCCAGAGAGAGAGAGAAAGAGGGAAGGAGACAGATATTGGAGGGATAGAGGAGGGGTTTGAGATCTTCTCTCTTCCCTGTGTCTCCGTCCCTTGCTTTCTTCCAAGTTTAACCTCTGTGCTCCCCCTTTTGTCTCTTTTTTAAACAGAGTACAAGTCTAGTTTTTTCTGAGCTTACTCTTCTTCTAAACTCCTTCTCTCCACCTCTGCTTTCACTTTTCTTTTTCTTTCTTGCTTCCACACGTTTAACGCTTAGACCAAATAAAGTGGCTTCCTTGTCACAGTGAACACAAACAAGTAAATGCCCGACCATGATTAGATCTCATATTCATTCCAGTGTAGGTTTTTGTGTTGCATGATACTTCCTTAGGCTCTGCTTGTCCACTTTCTCTCCCTTTCCTCCCCCCCGACTACAGCTGTGTGAGAAATCAAGGCAAAGTTCATTCATATCACACATTTCACAACTGGTACACTCAGCGTGCTTTTTGTTAAAATACAATCAGCAACACGTAGCATGCAAAATCTAAAATCGTTTCCATCCTCACTTTATATTTCTGCACATGAGCAACATTTATGTCCCAGAGGAGAGGGACACCTGTTGGAATGAGACACCACATGAGAAAAACACAGAGGAGGGACAGTGTTTGTGTAGATGATGAAATAGAGGGAGCTAGAAAAAGAATGTATTTGTTAAAAAAGACAGAGAAACAAAGAGTGGGGTGAGTGGAGGACAGGGACAGTGCCTATTGACACGACAGGTGCCTGCACTTCAGATGCACCCCAACATGGTGTGTGTGTGTGCGTGTGCATCTTATTATGCACCAGAGAAACACAATATCCTAGCTTGATGCGTGTGTGCCGCACCACTGAAAGTATGCATATGCATGTGCCCATCTTGTTTCTGTTTGTTGTCACCTGAGAGGTTGTGTGTCTGTGCGTGTCTGTGCCTGTGGTGGGTCCAGATCAGATTAATCAGAGAGTCTAGTGGGACTCAGTTACAGCTCATCCCCATCTCAAACCATGTATGTGTATACAATGAATTATGTCTGATTGAATCCTGTGCTTTTTATTTCCTCCTCCACTCTATGGTTCGGATCAAGGAAAAACCAACAGTAAGTCCCTCCATCAGTCAGTCAGCAGGCTGCAGCATTGCAGACATTCCTGCTGGGTGTAGTTAGGGGAGTCGGAGAACGAGAGCGGCTGCCAAAAAATCTGTTGCTCCATAGTGATTTTTTTCTTTATGAGAAGCCCAAGTTGTAATGTTGCTTGGCAGTGGGATTTGGACGGGATCAGACTGTAGCTGTGCAGCCTCCTTAGCTCTCACGCTTCTTAAAAACTTGATCCGCTGCCACTGACACTGGGGGAAAGTTACCTGATGACTCTGGATGACTTCCTGAGAGCCTCCAGTCTGGATGATATCCTCTTTATATAATTCACAATTTCACATTATCATTCATAAAATACGACTTTAATCTCACGATCTGGCTGCCGGAGTAGCACTAGCACTTACTGCCTGTCGCTTTGAAATGAACTCTAAGCAGATTAGTGGTTTCCAATAACTGTGATAACAGCTAACATATTTTTTAATAACAATTTCCGACTGCAGCAGTAATCTGTCACTGTCAGCAACCGGGAAAACAACTAAAAAGCATTAAAAGTGATTCAAAGACTTAAAGGAGCCATTTGATAACACTCCTGCACCCTGCAGTCAAATCGATGGTTTGGCAGTAACTCCACGAATTAAACCAAACAGAAGAAGAAGAAAAACGGGCCCCCTTCACTGGTGGGCCGAGCAGAGAAGAAGAAGAAGACACAGTAGATGGCAGTAATGCACCTTGATGTCATTTATGCTACGGTTCAGTGGTTCCCAACATTTTTCTAGTACGCTCATGTGGGTAAGTTAATTATCTGTCTGGCCAATTGATTGGCTTAGCTTAGCATCATGATCGGAAACAACAGAGGTGATCATAACTCCTTGCACATTCCAAAAAAAGCAGATATCATGTGCCACTTTAAGTGAAGCCAAAAGCATCTCGGTTGGAGTAAATCCCTTCAATCTCCTCCATGTTAGCAGATGGGGCATGGGCTAAACTAAAAAGTGAGACAACGTCAAATACATTTTTCTTAAAGATGATGTCTGTCATTTAAAGTAGTTCATCTTATTAAAGTCATTAAAGTGTTCATTTTTAAAAATGTGGGTGAAACATCTTTGACAGCTGAGACTGCCTCATGATTGGTGAAGTGCTCCATCCCTCGATCATGACTGTACAGGCTCCGGCTCCAGTTGAGCAAGATGGCAGTTCATGTCCGGGATATTTTGGCTTCATTTCTGGACAGTGGTAGGAAGCAGGGACGTGTCGTCAATCTTTATATGCAGTCTATATTTGAGTTTCATATCTTTTCTGCTGAAGGCTGTGGTGCTCAATGGCTCATCAAATAGGTAACCATCAAATAGGACACAATAAACCAACTGCCTGTCGGAGTTGCATGGGCTTCAGTTAGTGTAGGAGCTCATCAAAAGTCAGGATATTTTGACCTCTGCTGCTTTAATATTGACTTTATCTTTCAATTGAACGTTTGAGAAGTAAAAATGTTCAGTAACTGGATCTACCCTGTATGTTCTAGTTCAAAGTTTGATTGCATAAGGAAAAGTGTGTGTAGATATTTAACAAATTTGACACATGTGCACACTGCAGTATCATGTTCACATTAGTTGTCAGTGCAAATCTGAGGAGACAGACAAGCAGGCGAGCAGAGGACTGAACTAAAACACACCCCTTCTTCACAAACTCTGACAACCCTCCTCCTCCTCCTCCTCCCTCATTCACTCAGCTCAATCTGACGCCGTCTCTCTCTCTCTCTCCCTCTCCTCTTGGAATCTTCTCCGTCTTTCCCTCCTTTGCAAAAAAATATGCAGGGAGGAGAGGAGGAGAAAAGAGAGCGAGGAAGCGGGGAAAGTTGGTAGAGGAGCGCGAGAGAGGGGAGAGGAGCAGATGGGAGGAAGGAAGGAAGGACAGGATCGCTCGAGTGCCGCGACAGATGAATAAACAAATATATGAATCAAAGCCTAGAATAAAAGGCGAGTTATAGGCGCGCCGCCGCGGTGCGTGGACGCGGACAAGATAGCGGCGGTGCGCGCTGGAGCAGCCGAGTCCTGAGTGGGTCTCACTCCTCATGTTCTCCAAACTCTCGGCGAGGCTCCCTCAACTTCTCGGTGTCTGAAGAACTTCCCCCCCCTGTGCCTCTGCGTCCCTGCCAGCACCCTCTCCCCGGAAAAGAAGACACGAGGACGGCAGTGGAGGAAGGAGGGAAGAGAGGACTTTTGTGTTCCTTCCGAGGAGTCTAGCTCGCCGCAGCCGGAGTTTAGGCGTCGGCGCCCGGGCAGGCAGTCCCTCGCCATGGCCGGGGCCAAGCCGGGAGTCCATGCGCTGCAGCTCAAGCCCGTGTGTGTCCACGAAGCGCTGAAGAGGGGAGGGAAGTTCATCAAGTGGGACGAGGTGAGGGTGGACATGTTTGGAACTGGTCCTCAGCTCAGAAAACACAGTTTGCTTTCTTGAAATAAGCCAGAGTGTTGTTTATTGATCCAGAAGTGCTCCAGCCTTTGATTCAAAGTCAACACGAGGCGTGACAGCCTGTTTTTGACAGTTTAGGCCCGGTGTTGTGAAGTGACACGCGAGATCTCTCTCTGTGTGTGTGTGTGTGTGTGTGTGTGTGTGTGTGTGTGTGTGTGTGTGTGTGAGTGTGTGAGTGAGTGAGTGAGAGAAGTGTGTTTTTGTGTGTGTGTGTGTGTGAGAGAGAGAGAGAAAAGTGTGTTTTTGTGTGTTTGAGAGAGAGAGATAGATGTGTGTGTGTTTGTGGTTGTTTGTGTGTTAGAGAGAGATGAGTGTGTGCAGTGTACAGGTGTGTGTGCCTTGAACACAGGTGCCCCATTATATTTGCATGGGTGTGTGTGTGTTTTGATCAGATACTGCAGTAGAATTCCCCTGTAGTTGGCAGCAGCAGCAGCAGCAGCAGCTTTAATGTGTTGTGTTGTGTTGTGTTGTGTTGTAGTGTGGTGTGTTGTGTTGTGTTGAATTCTTGTCAAGCCGGTTTTCTTCAGTCTCAGGTTGAGCTCCTACACTCTCCTTTCTTTCCCTTCTCATCTGTCCCTCTGTGTTTGTGCCTCCATTCCTTGGTGGACTATGGAGAGTAGAAAACACCTGCTCAACTGGGTATGGGGAAAAGTCCGTGTGTTTATGGCACAAGCACAGAAATGTCACCTTTTTGTACAAACTTTTTTAAAGGTTATAATTGTTTTTCTCTACTGGTTCTTCCGCATATTGCTTCAGAAGCTGTCCAGCAACGCTGGCATGCACTTGCCTGTGTCATTCACCATAATAAACCTGGTGAAACCTTTGCCCAGTAGAAACACTGACCTTGTCAGGACCAGTAGACCTCATGGGGACAAAAGCCTGGTAATAATAATAATAGTTGTGTTTGTATTTCACCCTTCAAAGCAACTGTTGCTTTGCAACAAGGTCAAATCTATAAATCCAATAATACAAAACACCAGAAGCAACAGGCAAAATAATATATAATATAAAAAAACAGACAGCAAGTGATATAATCTAAAACCAAGGACAACAAATACAACAGTAAATCAGCATTTGAAAATTTATTGCAATGGAAAATCATCAGAGAAACAATAATGACGTAAACGTAAGTAATGAGGCAAAACTTAAGGTTAATGTTAGGGATAAGGTTTTGGTTTGGCTGTCCACAATGAATGAAAGGCAATGCAGTGTCCTAACAAGGATAGTTGTGCACACTGTGTGTGTGTGTTTGTTACACAGACAGGGCACAAGGCCACTCTTCTCCACAGAGAAAGTAGGTGTGTGTGTCCATCAATGATTAACTCAGAGGCTGATGGACTCCAACTGGACTCCTGTGTCTTCCATTTGGAAAGCCCTGTTGTGGATTTACAACAGAGACACATGCAAGATGTGCGTGCCATCAAGTGTTCATGCCTGTGGATCTTCACAATCCTGCAGGGAGAGGTCTGCGTAGTTCAAATAAAGCTATTACAATCAACTTGGCAGATATCAGGTCAGGTGTTGTGTTGACACATGCGCACGCACAAAATACACAGACATGCAAACTGCTGCCAAGGGCCATTAAGAAATGGACAACTTAAGTACTTGGAAGTAAATAACTTCTCAGCAGCAGAGCCCCACACATTGCAATAATGACGCGATGCGCATGTGTGTGCACTAGTGTGTATGTCTGGCCTCCAAAGAAGGGGCTTGTCACGCAAACAGTGAATGCCATGTCCTTTTGATTTCCTTTCTCTCTCTCTCTCTCTCTCTCTCTCTCTAACATGCACACCAGCCCTCTCTGTCTTCTCTCCATCTCTCTCTCAAAGGGAATTCCCAGGAAATGGTTATGCTGGTGATTAAGTGTGTGAACACTTGAAAACATGTGCAATCTTTCTCCCTGTCTATCTTTCATCCCGTCTTCCCCCTGTATTTACCATTTTTCCTCTAGAATACACAAACGTTTTATGGAGGATAAATGGGGAGGGAGAGAGAGAAAGAGAGAGAGAGAGGGATCAAGTTCAGGGTAGGAGGATTGTGGGAGAGATGAGAGAGAAAAAGAAACAAAGACACTTTTGAGTTGGAAGGTAGATGCCAAAATGCTCCATTGTTCTATATGAAATGCATGGCTGAGATGATACAGATTTGATCTTCATCCAGTTGGGTCTTTATTCAGCTCGAGCTAAAATGAAAGGTGCAGTTCATTCAGTGCAGTCATCCTGAGCCATGAGATCAGATTCACATCCTCTATAAATTCTGAATGTGACTGTTGTGAAAACACTGCTTCTACTTGGCCTGAACTTAGAGCAAACTCACAGAGGAACTGTACACTCCACAGTGTAATAGAAATGCTGTGATTGAGATTATTATTTCACTTTTACATCCCCATTTTCTCTCAGTAGTGACTTGAGATAAAGCATTTAGTTATCAGTATGATAACAGGATGTCATGTAGAGCCCCAGGGCTATGGAATTTTGAAGTATAAAGTGTAAAATACCGATATTGAAGAGTAAAATATTTCGTATACCAATGTGTTGGCAGATACATACATCTTTCTGTATATAGATATACATAAACTGTTGATTATCCTTAAGATGTCATTATCAAATCTAACTGAGGCTTGATATTTTACAGTTTAATTGTTTTTGCGCCAAATTAAAAACATAAATCCACATTTTCTGCACTATTTACCTTGTAAGATAAATACGATATGTCTGAAAGGCTCATATGTTGCAATTTTTATCTAAAGTCGTTTAGACCATGATATCGTCACTATTGATTGATATTATCGATATATTATTATATTATTTAATTAACAAATCAATAGAACACAGCACACAACAGCTTTTCTCCATGTTGTATCATTGCAAATTAAATATATTTTGAGTGTTGCACTGTGAGCTGAACCAAACAAGCATCTTGAAGAGACATGTTCTACTTTCTGATATGTCATGGACTCAGCAGTTAATGTTTCTTTACCTGTTAATCCTCTTGCTACTGTCCCAAACAGAAGCTTATTTAAAAAAATGCATATTTTACTGTTTCGTAAGCAATCCGGTGGATTTCCTGCCAATTCAATAGTGCAAACGCTGTATTATGACAAGTCTATCTTTCTTATTCAATCATGTTTATCTTGATTAAAATTCAACCCAATCAATGAATAACTTGTGTTAAATTATGAGCAGAGAACAGTTGAAAGTAGAGCGTTTGCTGCTTGGGTCCATCCTGACACTTAAACATGCATTAACTCATAAAAGACTTGTTATTATATGTTATTATTTTTTAGCCTAAAACAGTCAAAGTCTTTAGGAAACTTTTATTTTTGTACAAATGGTGCATAGAACTAAAATTCCTTATTTTTCCAGAAGACACCCTGGGGACACTGAAAGTTATCTATTTCAAATGAAGCATGACAGATTTTAGCCAAATGTGCTTGTATAAATAGTTTTTATTCCCACATTGATTTGCTCAGAATGTACTATAGTTGATATTCAAGATGAATTGCTTACCTGATCAAACTGTGATCTAGTAAAACCCTTAGAGGAGAGTTTGTGTAGGAGTAAGTCCAGAGGTGGGAACAGAGTGGTTATTTTAGATAATCCAAGATGGGCTGCTGTCAGAAAAACTTGTTATGTTCCTTTAAGGATTTAGCAAAGTGAGAAAAGAATTAGGACACACACACACACACACACACACACACACACACACACACACACACACACACACACACACACACACACACACCAGAGGGTGCCTCAGGCCAGTGCTGTTTGTTTACATGAAAACCCCACTTCTGACCCCATCCCTCTCTTTCCCCCTCTTCCCCATCACTATGTCCAACTTCCATGTGGCTTTATTCCTTCATCTCCTGTCCTCCACCTCTAGTCCCTTTATATATCATGCTCTCTTTTTTCCTTCCGTCATTCATCCTTCTCTTCTCCTGTTGCCTATACTCTTCTTGCATCGAGCAGCCGATGTCACCCGTCTTATCTGTTGGTCTCACAACAAAACCTCTGTTTCTCAATGGCCTTGGGAATTCTACTGGAGGATCATCAACTGACACACACACACACATACTCATGCACACACTCACACACACTCACACACACTCATGCACACACTCATGCACACACTCACACACAGTGACTCATATAGGGGGGAGGAGGAATGCAGTTCAAATTGACCCTCTTTCTCCTGCTCTCCGGCTTGTGTACACATGTGTGCTCATATGCATGCGTGTGTGTGTGGTTGTTTTGTTCTGGGTGTGTGTTTCAACGTTGAACGACTTCCTGTTGGAGCTTGTTGCGAGGCTCCGGAGCCCAACCATTTCCCTCCCTCCCTCCCTCCCTCAGTCACTGCCGCTCCGCCCCGCCCTCTGCGGCCTCGGCCACAATTCAATTTAGACAAATTCCAACTGGAATTCAGTTAAAATTCCTCCTAAACAACCAATTAAACAAACACAGACAGACAGTTTGTCTACAGAGCAGCCTGGCTCTCTGTCAAGCGTGCCTCGAAGTGCTTTGATACAAATCTTAAAGAGTACACAGAAGTCAAATAAATAATCATCCTAACACATAACGTTAACATTTGCCTGCTTTGCGGAGTGTTTGCATTATTATTATACCATCTGAGACCACTTTTCCATTCAGAGCCACTGTGCAGAAAGCTGCTGTGCCACTCCACTGAGCATCGTGCATGAAGATTCTATCAAACCAAGCACTTTATATTCCCTTTTTTTGCAGTTATAAAGCAAAAGGAGACTCCTACATGTTTTATTTGGTCAGAATCATCTGAGAAAAGCATTTCCTCCCCCCCCTCCACATTTCGGTACTTAAATTTGTTTCCGTTCACATTGCACAATTACAAAAAAAAAAGGGGGGTTTGAATAGAGTCGCCCAGCCTCATAAGTTGCTCATTTATTTGATGGAGCTCTGCGAATCTTCGAGAGTAGAAGTTTTGGCACCGCCGCAGCTCCCCTGTAAACGTGAGCGAAACATGACAGACCATAAAATGTAGAATTTCAGGCTTGTTTCCTGTCATTAGGTCTGGGATCGTTTCATCAGGACCTTAGAAGGAAGCTCCAGGCTTCACCTGAGGACGCTGGGGGTATTTCTGTTGTCCACCAGTGTTTATCAGTGATATGTTGTCAAACCAGACTGCCGGTAGATACTTGTTTCCCCTTTTCACGAATGACTTGACGAGGTGTTTTCTGAGCTTCTGCTTTCATCACCCATATCCAATCTAAAAGATGAATAAGCGCGTTTGTGTATTGTGTATTTTGTTCAGAGGGAAATATCTCTGCACTGCTGCCAGGTTGTTGAATAAGTCTAAGTGACCACGGCCTCTGTCAGCACCTCTCCACAGTCAGATATGTGTTTTAGCAAATTCAAACTGAGACGATTGTTTTTTTCCAACAGCAATTTTAACAACTTATTATAACTAAGACAAAACCCGTATTATTCCCAAATTTCTTTGCTATGAACTCCTCCATGCTAGCATTTCACTGGGGTGCTGTGAAAAGCCCCCTTCCACCCCCTCATGATTGTCCCCTAAGGCTTTGGCCTGGACTGAGTCGCTTAAGTTTGCTGATTTATGTCATAAAATTCAAAAACAACCTTTTATCAGTATTTGTAAAATGTTAGAAAATGGGAGTTAATGTTGTTATGTTGCGTAAACTGAAACAATTTTAGGTCATATTTTTTGTTCACATGCAACTATTTTGGAATATACAGCCTTGGCGTACACATCACTTATACCCTCTTACAAATGTTTTCCTCTATATTTTGTCCTCTGCATGTTTGGACGTGTTGAGCAGCTGCTTTTTTGCTGTCTTATGTTTTTTAACTTATGGCCCCGACAAAACAGACACTGCAGCAGCCTTGAAAGATCATAAGCAGGTAACAATAACCTCTGCACTGTTCACGAGTCCGGATTAATGGCAAGAAGATTTCATAACAGCACTTTACACCTGCAACGTGACAGCCCATTGTCCTCTTTAGAAACGGATCTCTGTCCTAAGTAGACGTGCTTTGTCATTTTGACCTTTTACAGGATAGCACAATGGACTCTGCTTTCATTCCGCTTGTGCATGTGTGCTTTTATAAAGTGGTTAGCTTAGTTTCACGTTAGATACATGGAAGAAGTGGACCATTGTGTTGGAGATAAGGGATAGAGAAGGAGGAGGGAGAAAGCTCGGGCTTGTGCGAAGTTGTGACGCCATGCTGAGAAACACCGCTGACATCCTGACAGAGTAGTGAGAAGCAAGGGCTGGATGGAGGGAGGGCAGGGAGAGGAGAGAGGTGGGAGGTCAACCGCAGCCACATGTGAAGTGTGGGCCTGACATCTGGACGGCTCCATCTCCGCTCCTCCTCTGCGGCTCTGTTCACAATTTCACCTCAATTTACTACACATGTAGCCTCATTGGATGTGTGCAACCTACATGTAATCATATCTCATCTTTCCAGCACTCTCTCTCCCTGTCTGTGCTTGTGTCTGTCTGCTTCCCATCTGTTTGGATTCACTTCCTCTTTGATTTTGACTTTTTGATTTCTGCCGTGTCGACTTCTTTATACCTCTTCTTCTTTTCTGGTGTCTGCCGGGTCTGGTTTGATAAGACCTGCTTTTTTTTTTGTAACAATAGAACATGGAGAAAAGCAGCTAATCCTCACATTTGTGAAGCCTGAGCCAGAGAATATTTAACTCTTCACCTTGTGCGTCAAGTCCGACATCACAAATGCACCGACAACTTGGTGCTCTCTCGCTGTCTTGTCTTGCTTTTACCCTGGTGTCATGTTTCCATCACTGCTGACTGGAGCCAATTAAAACCCTTGTCTACAGAGTCATTTGACCAGGGAGTGAATGCTGATTTTTTTCCAATCCTATTGCAGACAAAAGCCAAATGTTAGTGGGTGTTTATGGGTTTTTTTGACCAGTGGATGAGGGCCAGTGTGCCGCAATGCAGAGGTACAATTAATTAGCCACACCAGTAAACGCTTTTCCACATTACCTTTGGAATATTCGCTTTTCTGAATCATAATAAGATTTTTTAGATTTTGTGAAAAATTCCAAATCTAATTTGGTGCTTTTCTTTGACCAGCAGCACTTTATTTATTCTTAACAGTCAGTTTTACTATACTATCCAGTTGCACTTCAAATTAAATTTAAAATTCAAAGCAGGCAAATGTTTCGTCTGACTTTTATCTCCCTCCTTGTGATGCACTAGCTAATAAGTGTAAGATTGATCTGGATTGCTCAGCCTTCACCATGCTGATAATATAATATTGCGCAACAAAGTTTCCCGGGAATTTCTAACTAGGGCGTATTGTGACTTTGAAGCACAAATTCAAGTATCACACTAAGAAAAATGTAGGAGGTTGTAATTGCAGGATATGTCTGTGTCTAACGGTTTATAGACGGTGCCTTTTTGTATGATATTCTATAGCCTTTTTCCCTCTCTGGCCCCACTCCTCACTCCAGAGTCCAAAGGTTACCTACTGTCATCAACTTTTACCATGTTGCCAAAGCAGCAGCTCAAACACCCTCGCACCGAGTGCACGCTGGCCTTCTTTTCACACACACACACACACACACACACGCACACGCACACGCACACACACACACACACACACACACACACACACCACTCCTACAAGCTGTCCCTGAACACACACACAGCACAGCCGACCAAAGGTACACTCGGAGCGGCCACTTTTATCAATTTCTCACTCATGGCTTTCTGACTGATATCTTACTATAAAACACACACATCAATTTGTGTTGATGACAGGATGTAGGAAGATAGATGTTGGTCTCTCTACACGTTTATGCTCTCATAGATTATGATTTTCAAGAAGTCTCATTAAGAAGTGGCTGTCTGACCTCGGCCTCAGAGGGTGGTCCATCGACCGTGCGTGTGTGTGACAGACATTGTGGTCGGGTAATGAGGGTCAGGGCATCTGGAGGGGGTCTGGAGTGGGAGACAATCAATCAATTAAGGAGAAAGAAAGTGATGGAGAGAACTGACATGGAGAGGAAGAATGAAAGGAGAGAGGGAGAAGGTGCCTACATATGGCGGTTAATTAGGGAGTGGGGTGAGGTGCAATTATAGACCATACCACCCACTCTCAAACAGAAAACACACCGTAGGGTGCATGTTCATGGTACATAAGGTGTGTGTGCGTGCATGAGTGTTGAGGGCATGTGCTAATGATTTCCTGTTTAGGTTTATGACATTTTACACTTAATTTCAACTGCAAACTGAAGTGACCTTTTATGCGATAAGACATTTAAACACAGGAGCTACATTGACCTTAGAAAGAAAGAAGTGGATGAAAACATGGCGTAGAACTAAAACTAACCTTTTTGATACATTTTTATGAATTGTTTGGTTGACAGAATGTTGTCAAATAAGGAAAGCAGTTTTTGTGATTATTTCAAATTGTTCTTTTGTCCAACCAACAGTTCTGCTGCAGAACTGTCGTTTTGTGTCCAGCACATCGACACTGGTGTCGGCACTTCTCGCCAAAAGCTCTAGAGCCCTGTCGTCTTTTCATGTTGACATCTTCGTCTTTTATGTGTAGCCAGAAATATTTGTATTCTTTTCCTTTCACGTGAGCAGGGAGAAGACGAGTATTCTGTCACTGAGAAGGGAGGGCAGTGATATGATAGACTGACGTTTGCAAATCAGTTTTTTGACATCAGGTTTAGAAATACAAGAAAGGCGTACTTCCTCATAGATGAGATGCTAGAGCCAGCAAATGTTGCATTATTGCATGTTTTATATATTTAATCAATTTTTTAAAATAAAAGGGACTTGATAGAGTGTATGATTCAGTCATAGACTTCCGTGTGTCAGTAGCTTAAGGCAACACTCGAAAGTAACTGGCAGGTATGCAAAACTCTGCAGGCATGACATGCAAATACATGTATATGAGTGATGATGGTGTCTTTATCCCTGCGGCCACAGAGGTGTATGGGTGATTGTGGATGGGTTGTTATATAACTGGTCACATGAGTCTGTAGATCACATTCCTCTGTTTGTGAGTCTGGTTCAACTGGAATTCCCCATCTAAGTGTTGTGACAGTATCGGAAGTGGATCTATAACCAGTTGCAAGGGAGGGATACATGTAAATAGGTATATAGAATATTGTTGTCCATGTAAACATGCTTGGCAACCTGCTCAGGTAGATTATGATACCCTATGTATGGTACATACTGTGTTACCTGACAGCTGTGTCAACACTATTTTAACATTAAAGCATTTTTGTTTGTTCTTGCACACACAAACACTATTGATAACGTATCTTCACTCTTCTAAAGATCTGTATTTGTTACTAATGCACTTGTACATGTATGCCAAAACTGGATAGAGCTGCTATAAGCTCCTCTGGTTTGTCTCTGAGAGGACGTTTCTGCAGGAAAAGCAGCTTACAAATCCAAAATTATTAAATACTTATTAAAAGCACATACAATACGCTCTTTCATCAATCTCAGGTGAACTTGACTGTTGAATCTCAAGTGAGGCTTTAATATTGTATTAGAATTCCAGACTGGGTCCCGTACTATGATACAGTGCAGTGCAGTGTGTGGGTCTACAGTTACAGGTCTTGACATTTACCAGGTGCCATCAACACATGTGTGGTATGAATGGGTTAAACTCTGGGTTGAAATCATATTCATTATCATGCAGTTAAAACAGGATTTGTGGGATGTGTTTCTTTGGCGAACGTGACCTTATGACCGCGATGTATCTTTCTTTTCCCTGGTTCTCTATTCCTACGTTTTCCCTGTTGATTTACTGGACTTACTGTAAATAGCAGACGAAGCGTTTGCTGCAAAATAGCCATTGCTTCCATAATTTGTCCACCGGAATAACATTTCAAAACATTTTAATGTTGCGTAGCCAAATTAAAACTCAACATCAAACAGAGGTACAAATGTAATTGTTCTGTTTGCAAGCTGTAAATAATACAAGTTGAATGGAAACTGGCCTGTTGAATGGATTGGTTAAATTGAATTTGCCAGAGGAATGTGCATAATGTAGCCCAAACTATTTAGTGAATGTAGCATTTACTACCCAGTAGTTTTAAACCAGGAATATGATATGCAGATGTTTCGCTGTTTATGCATTTGATAAAAAGCACAGTTATCTCTGCTTATAAGATTTTGCAGTTGGTTCTGTTTGTATCACTTTGGAAGCGGAACCATCTGGACTATTCGCAGTTTCTATTGTTTGCCGAGAATTAAACCTTGCAGACACAAGATAAACAGACACGAGTCATTGCGGCTGCAGATTTGCGAGCTTGGGTTTCACTGCCGGTTTGTGGAGAACTGTTGGGTGCTGACATTTGACATCAGGTCGCAGCCGTGAGATAATCACAGCATGAAATTGGAGTTGGACAGTTTTCCACTGGTTCCAGCGAGTAAGCACTCCTCACAAGTTCAGTCATCTACAGTAGCTGTCCAGTCCACCACACGTTTAAAGTTCTGCCGACGTTGCACCGGGTTTTTATACGAACAAATCTTTGTAACTTCATTTTTGTTGGCCCCGAGTCAAGTGTCAAATAACTCTCTGTACATTTACCAGCATGTCTGCTTCTACCCCTGACCTTTTGTTTCTTTTGCTTTTTCAACACTCACCCTTTCTTCATGCTCCACTCCTCTCCATCTTCTTCGCATCCTCTCTTCTCTTCCTGATCCCAATCCTCCTGCAAACCTTTTCTGTGTTAGCAAACCTCGGAGCCTAAACCTAAGGTATGTTTAAACTTCCCCAAGAAATAATACCATGGGGACTTCTTTCAGGAATAAGTCTGACATTTTGTCTGTGTTTGTTTGGAGAAAACTACGGGACTAATCAAATCAAGTTGTATTTATATAGCGCCTGTCGTTAAAGGCAAAGATGCAATACAGGGTGCTTAACAATAAAGTTAAAACTAAGCTATACAAAGAGCAATACAATATATTGATAATATACATAAACATAGAATGAAGAATAGTATAAAATACAATAAAATAAAAAGCTAAATCTAAAACCAGCACTTTCAAAGCATAGAAATGACTTAGTTTGACATCATTGTAACTGATATTTTAATAAGGTTATACAACTAAGAATGCTTTGGGTTTGTTTTATATACAGCTGTTAATGGGTTATCCCTCCTGTTATGGCATGATTTGTAACATTCACTACAGCCCTTCATGGAGTCCTGGAAAATGTGTCTTGGCTTTAGTTCAATGACTTTATTGGAAATTAAATTGCATCATATTCATGCAGTGATTCATGTTTCAAAAAGTAAAAGCTATGGCCATTTTTACATCTGCTTTGTTCAAACCACGTGAACGCCATCCACCCCACATCACATAAGAATTAGTGAGTGTGTGCTCAGTGGTTCAGTGTTTGTGTGAAGCGTTCTTGTCGGCCTTTTTCTTCTGGTAGTATGTTTGGGTGGCTCGTGGGTTGCCAGACACAACCTGTCTCGCTTTTTCCATCAGATGTCGTTGATGATGCTCATGACGTGTACTTGAGTCATCTGTCGCTGTAGTAAGAAACAATCTGGAAAAGTCTGGACGATATGTTTGGAGGACCAGAGTATGACCACTGTAATTACAGAGCCTGTGTGCGTGAGTGTGTGTGTGTGCCGTCATGGCATCTTGCGTATGACTACATGATGATGATGCTAATGACATGTTGCGTTATTATGTTACACACAAATGAGAACTTCATCGTGGCCTAACTGGGAGTTGTCCAGCATCAAAACAGCTGCTGAACGACAGGTGCACACAGGCACAGTCAGTCTGTCTACAATCTCATCATGATTGGGCACCTTAAAACAGCATGTAAAGCCACTGCTGTTATGAGTGACCTATTTTGCACCACACTGTCTTTCAATATGGACACAGGAGACTTCAAGATAGATTGTAGCTGCACCACAGAGTAAATTAAAACTGTCTCTAACTCAAAACTAGTTTACTTTTAATGTTCTATAGAGTGTCCCTTGAAATAATTACAAACTGAACATTTATTTTGTTCCTGCATAAGAGCAGAAGTTCATTTTTTGTTGGCATCCCTATATTGTGCTCACTAGGTCATTTGCATACAGACACATTGCAAAAAAAAGAAAAGTAGTCAGACGGGAAAGAAACATGAGCAGTCAGACAATCAGACAGGATTGTACTTTGAGGGGAAAACAAAAACTAACGTTAAAAGATTGGTTTCTGAGTTGGTATGCTCACTGCTTTCACACAGCAATGCTTTCTTACAGATATTTCAAGCGTGCTTGCTTGTTTGCAACCCATAAATGACCGTCTGTCTGCGGCACCATCATATTTTGTGCTGTGGCTACTGGTTCTAAAACTGGAGGTCACTCTTTCTCTTCACTTGCATCTGTGTAATGTGTTAGGTGTGTGTGTGCGCGTGTGTGTGCGTGTGAGATGTTTATCTGTCCGTTGGATGGATCTTGTATTTGTGTCCTGTTCTAACATCTCTATTTCTGTTGTCGTCTAGGAGCCCAACAGCGGGAATCCCATCCTGGTAACCCTGAGAGTTGACCCAGATGGATTCTTCCTCTACTGGACTGGAGGGTCCTCCCTGGTAAGACACACACACACACACACACACACACACACACTGGTAGGTGTCAAAGTAGGCCAAGTATCACAAAGTAGAGGAGATCAAATCTAAATGGGCCCCTCTATAGCAGACCACAGTGGTTTTTAATGCACCATGTTAAGTGCGGATATGTATATCACACTTGTTCTCTGTTTGCTTTAACCTTACCACTTCCCCACACTCCATCTTCATCCAGCTGTTTGGTCTCATCATCCTGTCTCTTTGTGTCTTCTTGTCTCTTATTATGATTTTATCCAGTCCATTAGTTCAGCCAATATGGGTTTTATCAAGTTGTTTTCCCCCCGCTCCTTGTTCCTGCTTCTCCCATGATGTCTTTGTGGTCTTAATATCTCTCTCAATCTGTTTATCTGTCCGTATATTTCCCATTAATCCTCTCCTCCTCTTTTTGTAATCTTCTCGTGTTTATAAGCCATCAGTGTCGTAATGTTTTCGTTTTTATGCAGTGAGGCGATGTAACTAGTCAGCAGCATTTCCACATTTTGATTGTTGTTGTAGTTAGTGAAGTGCTATTAGATCTATTGAGTGTTTTATTTTGATGTATCTTGTCTTACTACATTTTAATTGTCAATCTTGAGAAATTTGCAAAGGTTTTCATGAACATCGTGCGTGCGTGCGTGTGTGTCAGATCGAATTACAATACATAGCAGCTCAATTAACTCCCCACCTCACACACACGCAGTCTCTCTCTTTATTTCTGGCTGTCTATTTATTCAAAAGGCACGTATGGAATGACCCGTTGATGTATGATCATATTTTGGAAGTATGTGCAGGCGGCATGTTGTGCATATTGATATATGTGGGCCAGAGCACACGTCACTCTCATTTCATATAACACACTTTAAATACTCATTTTATACTGTGTGTGTGTGTGTGTGTGTGTGTGTGTGTGTGTGTGTGTGTGGTATGACAATAATAGGCCATCAGTTGCCTGAGGTGCAATTGTGACACTGTTTCGCAGAGTCAATTGTATTTTCATTATAATTGTTAGACGTCTCTACACTCTGACTGCAAACAGCTTTATTAAGGCACATTACTGGAAACAAGAGGTTGTTCACTTGTCACATCATGTATATATGACCAGTCTGTTGGTTATAGATACAGAAAGAGAACACAGGTCATCTTTAAGAGTCCTCAAGCAATGTTTACCATTACTCCGCTCTAACATCCCCATGTTAGTGCACTCAAAAACTGTTTTAAACATGAACTCCGGAGAAGTTCCTGAGAACTGGGTCCAGACAATCTCGAGAGTTTGACTTTTCTACGTCTATGGCACCGCTTTATAATCCTGAGATGTTTTAGTTTTTTCGGTTTTGTGTCTTGTGTCAGAAATGTCAACGACTGCCCCACTCGCTCAATCCCCTGTGGGATCTCCTGTTTTCTCACAGCGGCTCATTTGTACGTCATATAGTTGTTAGTAGGGGGCTAACAGGAGAAACTCAGAAGAAAGTCTGCAGCCTGTCACTCGGACATTTGCCTTCTCACATATAGCCCCTCTGGAGAATGTCAGGGATTCAGTGCATGTCTGAATGCAACTAATTAAGCGATTTTGTTGAAAACATGTCACCTTTGGACGGTGGATCCCTATTTCGGATACAGTGTGATGACAGAAATCTAGATCTATTCATAATAGTAATAAAAAGCAGGGAAATAGCAGTGACAATGCCTCCTCTGTTGCCTTAGGTGCCACAATATTTGACTTTTCTTCCACTGCTTTTCATCTTTGTTAATTTTGGCATGGCTCAGCTGGTTCATGTTCGCAATTCTAACCTCAGTAGCGGGAATGCAGCATTTGAATGTGCCACAAGACGTCCAAAGTATTTTGAAGGAAATTGTGGGTATTTTATTCAAATGCTAAAAAAGACATGCATATAGTGTATATATTGTTGCTTTAAAGTATTTTACCCTCAGGCATTACTGTGGTGTTTTTGAACTGTATTTCCCAGAGATCACTTGTCAGTCAAGCGGTGTGGCTTTTTTCTTCAGCTTCTCTGTGTACTGAGTTTCTACAATGACGCTGGTCATAATCTGGAAAGTAGACGTAGAGAAACATGTCGTCCACAAAACCTCCTTTTGACGCTTCTCTGAATCGCTGTAAGGTGAAAATATGTTCTTCCAAACAGCGGTGGCTTTAGAGCGGTATCGTGTCGAAGAAAATGGCAAGTGGACACCACTTCTCTAACAATAACTTTATTTATATAGCACCTTTCAAAAACAAAGTTACAAAGTACTTTGCAATAAGAAAAACGTAAGGCCCTCTTGGAGGATCTCTGGCAGCGTTCATGGTCATGGGGTTCATATACATTTTGACATGTGAACTGGATGAGCCAGGGTTCAAATCACTGAGCTTCCTATTTGTGAAACCTGCTTTAACCCCCTGATGCAGATCCACAGGGGTTTTTGAATTCAGCGTCGTGGCTCCCCCAGGAGATTTTTTTTTTTAACCAGAGCTGAAAAGAAAGAGGACATGGCAACACAGATACCAAGCACTCATTAATGAGAGCAGCTCGTACTGCTGGATGACAAGGGTATTCTGGATGGAACCCATTTTCTCTGAATAGAGGTGCCCAAAAATATTTGATCTCCGGTGTGGTTTTTATTTTTCGCTGCTCTTATTACTTTTAGATGAAAATGGGCTTTAATCTGAGAGTCCCTTCATTCTGTGCATGATTTGCGTCGTCCTGCTTTTCCTTAGCAATTTTTAGTATTCTAGCAAAGACGTGCAAGGATGTCCAAAACTCTGCAACCTAAAAACGTCAAAAGCACTTTTGCGACCGCACTGAACTTGAGAAAAGAGGATAGAAAGTACTGCCCACTGCAGAAGGAGGGAGAGGGACATAGTAGTGACAGGGCATTTTATATAGGACACTGATAAATATGGGTTTAAACCTCAGCCCCTGTGGATTTGAGTTTGGAGGGACTCAGCACATGGAGGAGAAACACACTCTTTATTATTATATGTGTGTACAATTAAAACAGAAAGAAAGAAACAACTCACTTGAAATGTTCCCTCCTTTTCTCTTCCTCCATCCATCATTGGTCTATTAGCCTCATTTTTTCCCTCTCTGACTTTATTTGCATCACCTGTCTCCCTCTTCTCACCTTTTCTTTTACATTTCTTTTACTTTTCCTCTTAAATCTGGTTAATCTCACTCCCCTAGTGTATATCAATCTGGATATTCATCCTCATCCCATCCTCCCATCTATGTTCTCCCCACTCACTCATCTCCGTCTGTTTCTTGTCACCTTCTTCCCCGGCCTCACTTTGTTTAACATTTTCCTTTAAATATCTTTTTACATCTTTTCCAGTCTTTCATTTGTCTCTGTCTTTTTTTTGTCAGAACAGGATTTCTCAACCTTTTCCTTAAACAGTCTTCTTCCTGCTCCTCCTCTCTCTCCCTTCCTCCAAACTTCTTTCCTTTCCTTTTTTCAGTCAGTTATCTCCCCCTCAGCTTACAAGACCTCTGACGTGTCTGTGTTTGTGAGATTTTCCCATAATGCTTGAGTCATTGGCGATAACTAGCAACTGTTGCTGACATATACGCACACACACACACACACACACACACACACACACAGAGTGGCTTGGCAGCAAATCGATGGAGACACACCCCACCACACACCAGTCTCCACTGTTTTTCTTTTCCGCTCACTCACTGTTCTTCTTTCCCTGTCCGCTCTTTGAGATAAACTTATTGCGAACACGATCCTGTTTTTACTTAAAAGAGTTCAACTGAATCTAACTGAGCTGCACTCTTGGGATTTATAGAAGTTATAATTGGTGTTCTGCAGCCATAAATCAAGTGGGGTCCACAGGGGTTGAGAGCAATGACAGCAGGAGCCGCTAAAATAACATACCGGCCCTGTCGAGTGTTAGTGTAACATGGTTGACACTATTTGATGTAGAGACAAGGAGAGATAGTCTCTTCCACTGTGACTTCATGCAGTCTGCTCGGAGCTTTGCTTCAAGTGGTATAGCTTTATGTAAACAGTGCATATTCGCCAGTTCCCAATCTGTGAAGGTGCTCGTGTAACATAGACCCATTTGATAAAGAAGGAAAATAGAGCTTAACATACAGTCTATCTTAAAAAAGAGAAAGAATGTGGTCTTTCAGTTTGAGAGCAGGACTTTCACGTCAGTTCATGTCAGTTTTTGTAACGCATTCACTCAAAACCCTGCGCTCGCACTCAAATGGCTCCTGCTTGTTGCCCACAAAGATATGCTCTTCTTTTCCGCTTGCATTTCCCTGCCCTCATTGTGGTCAGACAATTATTGATATAAGATATACAGTAATATATAATGATGAACTGAGCTGTTGTACACAATTTTTCTATGAACTTAAAAAGTTTATACAGTCTATTATTGTGTTAATCTATAAACACTAGATATCTATTATTCACTTTGGTTGGGAGCTGTTGTAACCACTTCAATTTCCTCTAAAGCAGGACATACACTGCACGACTTTACAAATGTTCTTGTTAAATTTCCCCTCACACTGTACAAGTAAATTGAGATTTATGTGCTCACGCTGTACATTGCCGTCGGCTCCTCCAGGCCTGCTTCAGACAGTTTTGTAGAGTCAAAGTTTATTTGAAAGGGAGAAACATGCTGCCTCCATCATATGTGTCAAACTGTCCAAATAGAGATGCGTCAGCTTATTGCCATGCAGGTGGTTTGGAAGATGTGGGCATCAAAGGTGCAGATGGCTGACACGTCAGAAATACATGCTAGCATCCAACAGGTGGTCTCAGCTGTGCGTCAATAACGGGCTGACATTGCAGTGTATGATCAGGTTAAAGGCCCAAGTGTCCGAAAACCAATCGGACAATACATCTCTGTTGGCCCAGCCGAGGCCAAAACACTAAAACCAATGAGCACACCAGTTCTTCATGCACATCCCAAATCCACACATCTGTTGTAACATATGCTTGCACCCTCCTGCTTAATCCTGCCGTGTGTTTGTCCCATCACTGTCCTTTCTCCTTCAGACGAACTGACTTTGAGACTTTTGAGGTGTCTTGACAGACATTCTCGTGGGTAAAGAAGGCTGCAGGATGAATATTTCTCAAATAAAAGATGAAGACTACTGACAAATTAGCATCTTAAAATCGGAAGAATGGTGTTCGCTTTCCAAAATTCCCTCCATGATTCATGCGGTTTTTAAAAGCAGCTCCATGTAGAGCCTGGTTTCCACAGCCTCACAGTACTAACCACGACAGATCTTTCTCATGGGACCTTGTAGAACATTTGTGCATTAATCCCCACCCCCACCCCAGCATAGTTGATTTGTCAGCTCAAATGTAGTTTACAATAAACAAAGAGGAGCTTGATTCAGTGCTGTGGAGCCGCTCCAGGCCGACTGCAGCCTCACCTGCCACAGATGAGGCACCTGGCAGCACGAGCAATCCTCCCCCTCGCTCCGTTTTACTTAGCTATCTTTTCTTTTGCACTTTTTGCCATCAGCTGTTGCCATGTTTCTACACTGCCAATCCACCTTCAATTTGTTTTTCTCTTACCCGTTCTTCCTCTCCCTCTTCTCAGGGCAGCTGGTAGCCGTCTGGGAGACGAGGCAAAGGTTCTTCCTCTAATATAAACTGAAGGATGACATTTCCTCCCTCTCTGGTCTCCATCTACTCTTGCTCTTTGTCTTCCACCTCTGCATCTCCATTTTTTTCTCCCATGCTCCTCTTTCTCCATCTCTCTTCTTCAGCCCTCTACTTCTTCTTCTTCTCATCAGTGCTTTTCCTTACATGGTCCCCCGGAGTTATTGCCCCCTAATTTCTTGCAACAACACTTCTAATCTCCCTCATTCTCTCTTTCCGCGTGGGAAAGTGGGCAGGAAGTTGCTCAGACAAGGAGATGGGGGGGTTCATGCCTCCTCTTTCTCCCACTCCTCAAATACCTCTTCCCCTTTTCCCTGAAATCTGGTCTCCCTCCTACCCTGAAGGTGTGCAGGTCATGTCAATAACACCTGGGCTTTTAGACACTCGTCTCCAGGGATGTAATTGAGCTGCAATTTAGCCTCTAATTGTGTGGAATTGATTTCACATACCTTGAACAGATTGGGTGGCAGCACACAAACACATAGACCACAAACAAATACTCAAGTGTGTGAGGGGTGAATGAGCTGTGACGTGATTTTAACAAACACCCCAGGGGGCTAATCCAGTGTCGTCACATTCTGTGTAACTGGAGCAGCTGGAGTGAATGTGGTTTAGTTCAATATGAGGTGAAGTGTAACGTTAGTGTGAGCTGTTTGACGTTCACCAATTGGTTGTATGTAAACATTGATGCCTCCACTTCCTCAAAAATTAAGCTAAACTATCTGGACTACGGGTGTCTTAAAGTCATTTGAAGCCAAAGCTGTGTCTAAATTCAGGGGCTGCATTCTTCGGGGAGGATGCAGCCTGTGAAGGAGGTGGTCTTCACGGGCAGCATTGAACTCAAATGCCAAACCAAAATGAAACGGTCTAATCGTCACCAGCTTCTCCCACCTTAATTGCAGCTGTGTAGCACCAGAGCTGAAGTTGGATACGACAAGAGGGAGCCTTCAAAGTAAGACAGTCCTGTCATGCCGCTGTAGAGCAATCGGTCTTTAAATGCAGCCTCTGAAGGATGCAGCCCCTGAATTGAGACACAGCTAGTTATTGCGCAGTAGTGATGGTGGAGTGGAGCTGCGGTATTGACATCCCACAGATACAAGCGCTCGACCAATTGGGAGTTAGTCTCAGCTGTCAACGATTTCTTTATATCTATATTAAAACCTACTGCACCAGAAAAAATAACACAAACATCTGTGTGATAAAAATCTACTTAAGATGACAAGCAGCATCTTTGAGCAAAACATATTTGATGTGTTCTTTCACATATTAGTTTGGTTCCTGTCTATTTCACTAACATGTAGGAGGTGGGGTTTATGACCTTATTATGCAGCCAGCCACCAGGGGGCGATCGAGATGATTTGGCTTCGCTATTGGAGCCATCATGTCATCCATCTGCCTACACTTAAACAAGGTTATTTTAAATCTTCTGTATTGATTGATAATTATAAACTGATTATTTCTTTCTGGAACCAGGGGCAAAGTTATTGTGACTCTATCAAATGGTCCATTCATCCATTCATCCATCCAACTATCCAACCATCCAAACTGCTTATGAACCGGGTCCTCAGACTGTGTCTGTGGGCATATCAGGCTGCGAAGCTTGTCTTAAAGTTTTTCTTGTGCTACTCAGAACCTTGTGCTTGTGTGTGTGTGCGTATGTGTGCATGTGTGTGTGTAAAAATAAGCCAGCTGAATTGCTAGTAGAATGATTGTTGGCAGGTATAAGTAGAGATCTAATAGAGATTATCTCCCTGGCTCAAGTCAAACACCCAGAAGGAATTAACTTCGGATAAGGGTTTACATAACACACACATATGCAAGAGGTCATTCCTGCACACACACACACACACACACACACACACACACACACACACACACACACACACATACATACACACCCACCCACCCAGTGAGCGGTTCAGATAGGGGAAGTTGAGGGTGTCAGTCGATAATGTGACAGTTTCCCCTCTCTCTCCTCTCTTTCAGTTCTTTGGTCACATTTATTTTCTGTTGACACTATCGGTTTGTGCACATGACAGAGCGGTCTTCATTTACACTCTCTCTCTTCCTCATACACACACATAGACACAGCACAGACATTCATTTCTTCACTGGAAGACGAATTGAGACACTGTGTGATATCAAATCCATAGTTTAAGCAGATGCTTCCTCCATATTTTGTGTGTTTCTGTGTGGGTGTGTATGCACGGCACAGTGTCGGGTTATTGTCTCTGCTTAACTAATGTAGCTGCCACAGTGTGTGTATCAGCTGCATTCTCTAAAATCCTCTTAACTTTAAGAGATTATTGAGAACTTGCGTCTTATCTTCACAGATTTGGTGATCATGATCAAAACAAATAACGGTGAGAGCTGGAAACACAGCGTCATGATAACATGTCAGACGAGACAGTGCGATTGTACAAGCGGTAAATAAACTTGTGGATTAACTGAATGTACTTGGACGACACAACTAAGTTGTCAGTTGTAAACATTAACCACAGACAATCCTTACATACAGAAGCTGAGGAATATTCAGTGGTTTAAATCATCTGTCTAAACCGATCTGATCGCCATGTTTCTCTCTCCTGTTGAACTTTGCCTTGGTGTTGTCCGTGTCTTTCCAGATCTATTAAGCTAATATTACAATGCTTAAAAAGAGTTAAAAAGTTGTCGTAACAGAAAATAATAATAGAGACAACCTTGTACTAAAACTGGAAATAGAAAAGTTTCAGTGGGCTGTGGGCATCTGCACATACAGGCCTCATGTTGTGAGTTCACCCCGACTGATCTGTGTGTTGGTGTTATGTGAAAGATTTACGATTCCCTCAACTATTTTGATTGTGTGTGTGTGTGTGTGTGTGTGTGTGTGTGTGTGTGTGTGTGTGTGTGTGTGTGTGTGTGTGAGCTAGGCCCTGTTCACCCTGTATTTATTTGCATGTTAGAAATTTGCTGGAACTGTTTTGTCGATGTGTCGGCTCATTTTATTGGAGCTCAGCTCTTTTTCGCCTCTCCTCTCATAAATGACGGTGTCCTCATCCATCTGGATGTCATTTCTCTTTCATGTTTTATTATTTCTCTCCTTCTTTCCTTTTCCATCTTTTTCGCACCCTCTCTTCTCTGTGCACATTCTCACCGACCCGACTCCAGAGCAGTTCTAGTGGCTAAAAATTGGCTCTCGTGTTTACCCTCATCATTTTCATTCTCTCCAGAGCCCAGAGATATGAAACAAGGGAGTGAGGAAGAAAGAAAAAGAACAAGGGGGAGATGAACAGATAAAGGAGGGAGTGAGGGAGAAAGAGAGACTGACATTATACTGATACAGAGGAAATATTACGAGGTGAGACAGAGTGTTATAGGGTCGTCCTATGCTTCACAGGGGTATTAAGTGTCTCCATCCGTCTCTTTGTCTAAACACCTTACCGACTCTCCCAATGAAGCCATTAAACTGTTCTCTTTGTTCCTCCATGTTTCTGTGTCCTTTTAAAGTCTTCTGTCAAAATCTCCTCTTCTTTTGTATTCTTTCCCGTCCTCTCATCTTGTGTCCCTTTGTCTCATCTCATCTCCACTTGTCTCGTCTCCTCATCTCATCTTGTCTCGTCTTCTCTCATCTCCTCTCCTCACTCCTCCTCTTGTCTTGTCTCCTTTTGTCTCATCTCCTTCTGTCTCCTCTCATGTTGTCTCCTCACCTCTCCTCTCGTCTCATCATCTCTTCTCATGTCATGTCTCCTTTTGTCTCCTCCTCTCCTATCCTCTTGTCTCATCTCCTTTCCTCACCACTCATCTCCTTTCGTCTCCTCTACTCCCCTCACCTCTTGTCTCCTTTCGTCTCCTCATGTCCCCTCACCTCACCTCACGTCTTTTCCCACCTCCTTGTCTCGTCTTGTCTCCTTTTATCTCATCTCCTCACCACTCATCTTATTTCATCTTTTCTCATCTTGTTACCTCTCCTCCCTTCACCTCTCATCTCCTCTTGTCCCCTTTCATCTCCTTACCTCTCATTTCATCTCCTTGTCTCCTTTTGTCTACTCTTGTCTTGTCTTCTCATCTCCTCTCCTCTCCTCATCTCATTTCCTTTCATCTCATCTTATCTCCTCTCCTCCCCTGACCTCTTGTCTCCTCTTGTTTCCTTTCGTCTCTTCACCTCACCTCTCCTTTTGTCTCGTCTCACCTCCTTGTCTCATCTCCCTTCTTCACCACTTATCTCCTTTTGTCTCCTCTCATCTTGTCTCCTCTCCTCCCCTCTCCTGAGGCCAAGAGAGGGTGGAGATGTCCTGACACTGTGTGTTTGTGTGTGTGTGTTTGTGTGTGTGTGTTTTCGTGAGGATCGGTTTTCTATATGCCGTCATCGTGTGCCATTTGATAGGAGCCATGATTGGTCATTTGAGACATATTTAGCCCTGGTCATCTTTCATACACACACACATGGGCGCGTCACAGGAAAGGAGTGGTGCTCTCTTGATTGTTTAGTTGCCCTTTCATATTTTTCTAATCTCGAGAAAATGAATGTGAGTAGAGCGGCGGGCCAGCAGGGAGGAGAGGAAGTGAGAGAGAGGAACATTTACTGTACTTAAACCTGTGCCTAAATATAGACCAACTTAACAGGTTTTTGTTGGGTCAAACGTACGTACCTATGCATGCACATGCTGTGTAAGAAAATGTCATGTTATTCATAGCAATATGCTGGCATTTTGTAAAATATGTTTACTTTATTCTTGCAGAGAGTAAGATTAGAAGATGAAAACCACTCCCATGTCTGTCAGATAAATATGACGCTCCAGCCGGGAGCCAATTCAGCTTGGTGTCATGGCTAAAGGCAGGGGGAAGCAAACAAACCCCCTACAGCACCTCTACAGTGTCTACATTACATGTTATAGCCTTTATCTTGTTTTAATAATCCATATAAAAACAAAGTGTAAAGAAAAAGAATGTATTTATGGGATTTCTTGGAGGAAGGAAACTCTTAACTTGCTGGTTTTTCAGATTAAACAATCAAGTTACTGTAATTGAATGACCTGAGGGGTATTGGAAGGTTTATTTCCCCCGTGTGTTAAAGATACAAATCTGTTTCTTGAAGTTTTGCATTTTGGGGCTGATTATGTTAACTTGCATTATTCTCGTGGCAATAATGACTTACCATCTCTGATTCTGCATTTGGGTTTTACATCAACTTATATCATGAGAGGAGAGAAATCTGTCATTGTCAACTCCTTTGCTATTACATGTATATCGTTCTTTTTAACATCTCTGCACACGTCAACCTTGTATCTTATTTCCAGGAGCCTGATTAGCCACTATCTATTTTGATAAACCCCAATGTGCGATCCAGGGTCCTCCAGTACTGCTGCATTTTACTCACACAGAATCGGAATATCTGAATCCTGCTTTGGGAACTTAGTACCAGCGTCTAAGGCACAATACATAAAAAATGATAATGATAAACCACGATTATAGCTATTGTATGAGCTGCAGTGAAAGTAAAAATCTGATACCTGTCCTGAACAGGATGTGTTGTATTGCTGCTTTGATCGTCATCATTGCTAATGAATAGATGGACAAGCTAAATCCACAACTAATTGTTAAATGCGCAATTGACTAAGCGGGTACTGTCCAATGCGTTGACTCACTCGGTACAGAAATAACCTATTGTCTGAGGTCATCTTGAACGCACCTCTAGATCACTAATGTGAATAGAATTGCATACTGGGAAATTTAGGAATGTGCATGAGGAGCCTGCAGCCAGGCTCTGCACCGAGAGATGAATGGAGGCTACAGCTGCCATGACTAGCTAAATATTACACACTGCAACACACAGATACACATGCGCTAACTGAGCAGAAGGCCAGAATATGTGAGGAATGTGCTCTTGGAGATGACGACCTTCACGCGGACACACGCACCACGTTGTGTGCTCGGATACACAACAACTATGTGCAAAAAAACCGCACACATTCCACTTCACGTTCACACAAGGTTCACACGCGGCTCCGATAGCACGCTGACACATTTGTACTCGTCTAGGGTGAAGATTCACTCATGATGTACATATACAAGGATTTATACACACACCCTATCTTGCTCAACAGGTCAGGATGTTTCACAAGTTAAGGCCTGCATGTCGAGGATATGTCTGTGTGAATATTGCTGCATCTGTTAGTGTGTGCATTTTACACCACTAGGCAATGAGAACATTCTAACCGTCAATGGCACACACACACACATACACACACATAGGTGGCCGTCACAGTTATAGTCTCATTACTGTCGTCTCCAAGGAGTCACCATGGCAATAGCAGAATGAAACCACGGCCTGTGGGAGTGGAGGTGTGTGTGTGTGACTGTGTGTGCGTGCGCGGCCAATAGACCCAGAAGCACTTGATTCCCCCAGGAAGTTAGTTCTCTCCACAGGCCAATGGGAGGTGAAAATTTGAGACAGAGTTTAATCCAATTGGTCTAACTCTTCTGACCTTTGTTACTCGCGACCAATCCCACGGGAGCAGACAGCCTGCAGGGCGATGACTTCACAGCAGAAGAGAAGTAAAGAAAGAAGGAATGAGGAAGATGCACATTTCAACACATGAGCCAAAGGAAAGTGACTTTATGAGTTTGTCTCTGCGGTTGTTTCTGGAAAGGAAATGTGAGCAGAATAACAGGATGAATGACGTAAACACTGAAGGTTTTCACATTTTATGAAACAAAATTACATTTGGGCCTAAAATGCATAAAGTTCCACAGCAACGCCACACGGAGACGTGGATGAAGTGTAACAG
This sequence comes from Paralichthys olivaceus, assembly GCF_024713975.1. Lineage (NCBI taxonomy): Eukaryota > Metazoa > Chordata > Actinopteri > Pleuronectiformes > Paralichthyidae > Paralichthys > Paralichthys olivaceus. The sequence goes on from NC_091114.1 coordinate 7,681,311, forward strand.
CGTGTAGAATGAATGTAGAGCTAAACACATATTTACAGTGCGTCCTCTGTGTTTATGGCCACACTCTCCACCTCCTGTCCATTCCTGTCCATTTTCATCCCTAACCCCCAGGTTGAGGGTGCTGTCGTCTGTGTGTTTGGCTTGTTCGCATGTATTAGCAGATATTCAAACTTTTATCTCTGTATCCCTCATCCAAATTTACCCCAAGAGATAAACGATGTGTCAAAAGTGTGTGTGTGTGTGTGTGTGGCTGGCTCTCTTGCTCACACTCGCACAAACACACACAGGGTTAATAAGTTAGCGGTTGTGTTTTATGTCTGTGTCTGTTGGAAGATAAATAAAGAGGATTTAATGGAAGGAGGAGAAGGCCTTGACAAGCTTTCAGCTTGAGGAATTAGCTTTAACACAGGCCTTTGTTTTCATCTGTCTAAAAACTGATTCTTGTTCCATCTGTGCTTCACACACAAAACAAAACGGCAGAGAATTATATTGGCAATTGTGTTTCTTAACATGCTTGTCCCTGTCATAAGTAAAAGTGCATTTTCTGTTCATTTATTTGTCAAAATATCCACCGACTCAGTCTGTCTCCTGCAAATAGACTCTTCTACAGCCCTGCTTACAGCTCCATGACAGCACCAAAGACTGTTTAAAAAAACTGTTTTGTTCGACTCCATTGGTCAGTTTCTGTAGAAGTTTATGGGAAATTCTAACAAACACAATTTCCCCCCTGGGATCAATAAAGTATTTCAGATTCTGAAACTTATCACACGGTGTTTTGTGCTAAATGCTATTATACATGCAAACTGCTCAGTTGCTTTGTTCCAGTTTCTCTAAGATGATAAAGGAAACATTTCAGAAGTTAGATATCTGTATGTGCCATAATCTCAATCTTTTCTTTCTTCTAATTGTCAACAGTGACGCTAGATAATAACAATACGTATATATTCATGTATGTAGCAGTTACCGATGCTAATGTTGAAATTCTGTGACACACTCTGACATCTTTTGGTATCTCTGTGTTTTAGGATGTGGAGGTTCTGGACATCAGCACCATCAGGGACACCAGGACGGGAAAGTACGCCAAACTACCAAAGGTTTGTGATGTGTGTCTGTGTCTGTCTGCCTGTGTCTGTGTGTGTGTGTGTGTGTGTGTGTGTGTGTGTGCGTGTGTGTGTGTGTGTGTGTGTGCGTGTGCGCGTGCGTGTGAGAGAAAAGAAGCTGTCAGCTCCTGCTGTTGATAACTTCTAACGTCCTCTGACCAGCAGCGATGTGATGCTCAAGTGTGACTGTCACTATAAGATGTGTGTCCTCTGTGTGTGTGGGTTTCCTTTCCCAAGTGATGGTGCAAAGGTGACGGAGCACTAATGAGCCCCACTGACAGATGGGCCATTACACAGGAAGTGATATAACCAGTGGCTGTTGGCGAGGAAGTCATTGTGTAAGAGCGTGACAGAGACACTCATATGAAGCTGCTGCACATTAGTGGTTCAAACGCATGACGGCTCCAGAGCATGTCCTCTGCTGAGCGTAGTGTCAGCATGTTGATTGGTATTGTAAAAGAAGAACTGAGTCATTGGTCAGTATGTCACAGCACAAGAGCTTTTACATTCATGCTATGATCTGTAATAAAAGTGATAAACAACAAATTATTGACGCTGCATGAAAAATTGAACTTTCAGGACGACTGTGTGACGTGTAGGGGTGATGAAATGTGACTAATTGATGAAATGCAGCAGTCGGAAGAGCAGAAAAACTAAACAGCTTATCACTAGTGTATGTGGCTGTACAGATCACTTTGGATTGATTTGCACAGTTCATGGGATGAAATATCCGCCTCAGCCTTTAGGTTTGAAAACTCCAGCGCTGTGTTTTAGTCTGGACGAGCAGAAACTGAGACTTTTACACTCACGATGCTTATGTAGACACTCAAATCAATTTTCAGTCATGATGTAACCTAATTCGTCAGGCTCTTATCACATGACCCCCAGCATTGTCCTTGAATACCAGTGTAGAACGCAACATGGATAATCAGTTACAAGTGTTGCTGACCATGTTGTGCTCACAACTGTTGTGCAGTTAAATTCTACATTTTATTACAGTACACATACTGACATGTCAGACACAAGCTATGATTGTGTTGGCACCAGCACACATGCCCAGTGTACATGAGTGGTCTGGTGATGTGCGATTTCAGGCGTGCGTGTATGGACGGGGATTAAAACTGATACAGAGCCAGAAGCTTGTGTGGACAGAAATAGTTTTACGCTGAAAACACAGCTTTCAAGAGATAATGTAGGACGTCCCCCATGGCCCAAGCGTCTCTTGAATGTAATCAACCATGATTTTGTTCTTGGGAAATCGGTAGAAAAGTAAAAAAAACGTCTAATCTCACAAAGGGATAAAAAAGAAGTTACGGGTTCTGAAGCGGTCCGTGTCCTATTTAATAATGGATCAAAAATGTGTCTAATGTCAAAACCCACAGACAATTATCACCCGACTCCACAGATGCATTTCAGCTTCTTTCAACTTCTTGTTTTGGCTGTACGTCCTGCAACTTTGCTGTTTTGGCTGATCTCATTAGCTTTGTTTCCAGCCGCGGAAGGCAGATGTTTTCAATGGAAAGCTCTCATTAAGCGACTGTATGCTACCTGCCCAGCACCACACAGAACACAGATGCTGGCGATTATCTGGTGAACACAGTGGAGCAGCCAGATGTTTGCCTCTGCAGCTGGTAGAGATCAGAGTGAATGTTGGTGGGAATTTAGTTGTTTTGTGTAATAACAAGTTCACCATATACATTTATTTAAGATTTTATATATGTATACATTTCTTTCACCTTGTTGGTTAAAAGTAAAGTTAACGCAGGTTAAAAAGTATTAAAATAAAGGGAAAAAAACACGCAGAACACTGTCAACAGTTACAAGGATTCATTCCTGGATAGAAAGGGTTCCAGATAAAAAATGGCTGATAGTTTGGTCTGTGGATTATCTTAAGATAGATAGATAGGCACAGTCAGGTTTTATATGAACACACAAATTAAGAGAGCAGTACAATAACGACATTAAAAATCTTAATTTTAGTGTAAAACCATAAAATAAGTGAAAAAAAAAATATGAAAGTAAATTGAGTACATTTAAAAAAGCATTCAAAAGCAGACTATGGCAACAGATGTTATATGTATTATGTAGAGTGTGAGGGCCTGTACTGGAAAAGTGTGATGGCTCTTAGTCACTAGTCTGTCTATAAAAAAAATTAACCCCCTGATATAGACAGGGGCTTAGTTGTGTAAATTGTCAATACAATCTTAAAATCAATGCAAAAAGAAACAGGAAGTCAATGTAGTGAGGCAATTATCAGTGTTGTGTGGTCACGTTTTCTTAAACCAGTAATAATCCTAACAGCAGCAGCATTTTGAACCAGTTGAAGATGATGCAGGGATGCCTGGGTAGGGGCCCCGTCACACACACACGCATGTGAAGCGAATATCACAGGTCAAAGTTCACCAAAGTTGAACTACATGCAAATCGCAGGGTGGCTTTCCCCTTTGGTGAAGTCTGACCTGTTATATTCGTATCACTTTTGCGATTGTGTCACCAGGCTGGTACAGAGGGCGTTAGAGAAAAGCAGGGAACATTTAAAGGCACAGACAACCCTCTGAAAGTCTTCAACCGTAGCGAAGGATTTCATCTTTGAAAAGAACTTTAGTTGGAGAAAACACAACAAAAACAAAGGCCAGAATCAAAAAGGTTGCTGCTGGTTTTGTTTTGTTAAACATTTGTGTAAAATGGATCCTTTAAAGTCTCACTTGCTTTTTAAAGATGATGCATCAGCCATCCTTGTTCATTTGTTTAATTGAAACGAAACAGAGGCATGACAGAAAGGGTGTCCGGTGGAGTCGGTGGTAGAAAGAGGAAAGAGTCGTTTGGTTAATGAGATCAGAGCGCTGCAACACATGCATCACATTTACTGTTCTCAAGAGACAATGGAGAGATGGACGACCATCGGATGTAGGATGGAGAATATACATGTCAAACCAGTGTTAATGTTTGTGTGTCATTTTACATTCAATATCCCAAAGAGTTTACTTACCTGTGTGTGTGTGTGTGTGTGTGTGTGTGTGTGTGTGTGTGTGTGTGTGTGTGTGTGTGTGTGTGTGTGTGTCAGGACCCGAAGGTGCGGGAGGTTCTCGGCTTGGGTAGGGGGAACCACCTCGAAGGCAGGCTGGTAACCATCGTCCATGGCAACGACCTGGTCAACATCTCCTTCCTCAACTTCCAGGCGATCCATGAAGATACAGCCAAGGTAACCATGGAAACCAAGATAACATAATCGACTCAAATTATATTATGCTACATATTTCTTCCTTTTTCCTCTTCCTCCCTGTGTTCTGTCCTCTCTTCCCCCTTCCTCACGTCTTTTTGAGATTTTCCTCAGGCCATATGTTGATTACTTACTTTACAATGTTGAGATAGAGGCATGCATGTTTAGGAGTCGTAAAGAGGGATTATATCCTGTGTGTGTGTGTTGTATATAGAAACTGTTCCTCTTCGCTTTGACATCAGGCAAACAGTCAAACAACTCGTGTTTTATCAGCTCGCTCTTGTTTGTGTGTGCATTTCCAGATGTGGACGGAGGAGCTGTTCAAGCTGGCCACAAACATACTTTCCCAGAATGCATCACGAAACACCTTCCTCTTCAAAGCGTAAGACGTGTCTGTGTCTCAACACGAGCAGCTGTAGAGCTTAGGTCATTTTTAAATTTTTTGATCATACACTGTTTCTGTGTTTATCCGTCCGTTTCAGGTACACAAAGTTAAAGTTGCAGTTGAATCAGGATGGGAAGATTCCGATGAAGAAGTGAGAAACACACCAACCACTTGTAAAAAAATGCAGCATCCTTCACTTCCTCTTCCTAGTCTCTCTTCCACTTTCTCTCTGGTCTCGTCTTCATCTCGCCTCTAGTTTTTGCTCCATCATGTTAATCTGACCCTTTCAGAACCTTTTTTTTATGTTGTGAACAATGATCCGATAGCATAATGAAAGTATTTTGTCTTTTTTAACTGTCTTGATTGAAAAACTCACTGACCGATGTTGTTTTCTCACCGGAAACCTCTCTCTCTCTTTCTCTCTCTCTCTCTCTCTCTCTCTCTCTCTCTCTCTCTCTCTCTCTGTTGTTCAGCATTCTCAAGATGTTTTCAGATAAGAAGAAAGTGGAGACAGCTCTGGAGCAGTGCGGCCTCTTCAATAGCAAAGTAATCATCACAAGCAGTATCTGACCACACAGCTACTTATGTTGTGTGTTGTGTGTTGTGTGTGTGTGTGTGTGTGTGTGTGTGTCCATACATGACAACAAATGCAACAGATCTCTCACCCTAAGGTGTTGCATTCCTCACATGCCTTTGCCAGGAAGGTAAAAAAGAATGCTTCTATGGGGCGGGGTCTAGCATGAAGATCTAAAAATTTACATTTTAATCAACCGCAAACAAGAGAGAAACATTTTTGTGCATGTTGAATAATGAGGTTCAGAGACGCACGCTGTGTCTCCACTATGCTATGCTAACTATGTCCTGGCTTCATATTCAATTGATGGACAAACATTTAAAATTAATACCGTTAATGAATATTAGATCAACATTGTCAACAGCAGGTCTAATTCAAAAGTAACAAGTGGTTGAAACACAAGGTAATAGTTTGTGTAAACATGTTGAGGAGATATCACCGTAATTCATCTACATCAGATTTATGAGTTTTAAAGCACAACCTTCACTCAGGAGCAACTGTTATGAAAATTATTTTGATATATTGATACATTGATACAATATAAGTGAACAACAAATATTCACAATATGACTGTGTGAAAAAAGACCTAATAAATAAGTTAATTATTTTATTATTGTAATGACTTTAATATTAGTTTATTGCAAAAAGGTTATGAGTCTTCCCAAAGTTTGACTTCTCATCCACTGTATTGTCAAAGTCCTCAGCTGGTACTTGCAGAGTAAGGAACCATAGGGTTGTGGTGTAGTAGGTGAAACAAGGTCTCTTGTGTCTTTATCAGTCAGTGCGATCTTTTGTAAAAAATCAGTTTGGAGTCACAAGACATTTCCCTTTGAATGAGAGAGCAGATTGTGCAAACTGCACTGTCAGCCTTTCTCTGTGTGTCATACTCTTCTGCCTTCTGCTGGTCAATCAGAAGAAGACATGCACAGGGGGAACAGAAAGATCTGAGCTTTGTGTTATTAGATGGATAGATTGAATACACTGAAATATTGCACCAAGACATTGTATTGCTCTTTTTTCTTTGATGTTAAGAATACTTTTTCATATATATTAGTTTTTTCACTTTCGTTTGTCTCTCTTCACACACATTAAATCTGAAAATTGAACTAGAAAAAAGTCTGTAAAAGAAGGCAGGAAACAGCAGCAATTTGCTCCACTTGTTTTTGAGGGAATCCAACAACAAAGCAGGAGTTTAATGTCTTTACACTCAGTAGTGGAGACCAGAAATAATTTTTAATTCGGCATGTTTGATGCAACATGTGTTTAACTTTGCATTCCTCAGTCTGGTCATTTTATTTTCACTTCCCTTCCTCTGTGTTCCCTCTCTGCAGTCTGAGGGACTAAAGCCAGATGATTTCACGTGGGAGGCCTTCCAGAAGTTTCTCACCAGCCTCTGTCTCCGGCCTGAGATACAAAGCATCTTCGAGAAAAGGTGCAGTATGTGCCCAATCTGACAAACTGTGTGTGTTTTGGACTTGTTCTACTTTCACTATCAATACAATGTGAATAATCCGGTGACAAGTGCTCTGTAGCAGTCAGTGGGGCGGGGCAGTGTGGCTTCAGTCTACAGAACGAGTTTAACATGTCTCCCTCTATGTCCTTAAAACTATAGAAGTGTTTTTTTTCTGTCTTCAAATTAAAAGCACAACATATGTTTTGTTACTGCAATGCTTCACATCAAGCTGAATTATATATTTTGAGAAGTTGTGAATTTGAAGATTGTGTCCGTTGCTCAGAAGACCTCGGTAATAGCCGGCATGTAATGTATAAAAAAAAATAACACCAGTTCACTGAGTTATTCGCGGAAGACTCCAGTAGCTCTGGAGGTTTAGAACAGATGCTGAACTAGTAAATAATAGTTTCACACACACACACTGTGATTTTCCCATCAATGTTTAATCCCTTTTTTCCCTGAATAAAATTCAGGAAGTTCAAATTCAAAAGTCTCCCAGTAACACTCATAACCTTTTGTTGAAGCGACAATGCATTTGCTCTTTTGAAATACGCTCTTCTCTGCGCTCCAGTGGCTCGAAGAAGAAGCCGTTCATCTCCCTGGACCAGCTGACGGACTTCATCAACCACACGCAGCGAGACTCCCGACTGAACGAGGTGCTGTACCCCCCGCTGAAACGAGAGCAGGTCCGACAGATCATGGAGAGATACGAGACCAACTACAGCCAGCTGGATAGAGGTTAGTCATTTACATTCAAGGCGTTTATATACTTACATCCAGAGCACATGTGAATTTCATTTGTGGAGACGGTGATTCAGCATCTGGTTCTTTTGCCTTTATTTCGATCCCAGAACATCTCTCTCTAGGGAAGTGACCAGGATGCACCAACCTGCTGTATCTTCTTATAATTTGCGTCCTAAATCGAAGTTTATCAGCAGCGAATGTGTGGATCATTATAGGTTTATAGGTGTAATTTATTTTGACTTTTATTACAGCAAAAGTGGAGCACAGGTTGCGTTCCTCTAAAAATCTTGGCCATGACCAGATCGAGGCTGTTTCTAGTTCTGTTGGAATCATCTACATGTGCCGGCCCTGGTCGTCCGCCGATGCGTGTGAAACTTGGGAACGTCTGCAGCTTTGCTCGGAAACTGTCAAGCCAAAAATCTATAAGAAGCCAATGATGTTGAGACCAAAACTGGAGCTCTGCCCTCGAAAGCCGTTTTCAGACATGAACACTGAATAATGTCTGGACATCACCCAGATTTGACCTTTCTCATATGAAAAACACAGCTGGAGATTGTCGGGTTCAGATTTGTTCACCACTAAAGGAAACCTTTCCCAGCGTTCAGATGAGGGGTGGTGCATGAGAAGAGGACATGACGGATGAATTCCGCAGCTGAAATCACCTGTTTTGTTTACAGCACTTTGACACAGGCATCGGCCCTCATTGCCAAAAGCTCTCGAATCTCCCCATTATGTCATGAAGTTGGACTTCCTGTCGAACATAAATCGATGTTGGAGGTGTAAAAGTTGAGTTGAGCACATATTTGCATATGAACAATGACTCTTAACACAACAAATAGCTTATTCCGTATTTTATAAAGTTGGTCTTATCACAGCTGCAAGTTTTATATTACAAAACTGGAAAAAACCTAGATGCTGGTCAGTCCAGTTAAACAAACTTTAAAAAACACGTTTCGCTGTTTTATAATTCATCATTTTATGGTTAAAGTGTCAACCTCTGTCGTCTGTGTCTCCTGCAGACCAGATCAGTTTGCAGGCTTTCATCCAGTACCTGGGAGGAGAGGAAAACAGCATCGTGCCTCCAGAGCAGCTGGACATCATCGACGATATGAACCAACCGCTGTCACACTACTTCATCAACTCCTCACACAACACGTACCTCACAGGTGAAAGCACACACCTCAGGTCCAAGGGGAAAAAAATGCAAATCCAATGCTTCACATTGTTATCTACCCATTTATAGTTCTTTTTCTTTGGATCTGAAAACCATCTTTTCCCTCCTTCTGTGTGTTCAGTCGGTCAGCTGACCGGTCTGTCGTCAGTGGAGATGTACAGACAGGTGCTTCTGACCGGCTGCCGCTGTGTGGAGCTGGACTGCTGGAAGGGACGACCGCAAGACGAGGAGCCGTACATCACCCACGGCTTCACCATGACTACGGAGATCCCCTTCAAGGTCAGAGAAACTACATTTAGTTTGCAGAGTTTGTCCCCTTTGTAAGGACAGATTCATTTCTTAAATACAAATACGTACATATTATACTCTTCTATTCATTATTGTTATCTTTAATACAATTCTCTATGGAGCTCTCCAAGGTTTTACTAAGACATTTCGTATCCCCTTGTTTAATTTGCTCTCACATTTTTCATATTTTCAGAACTAATTCAGGGGCTAATAATCAGAGAACATGTAATGAGAAGTTTTGCTCAGTTTTAATTTGCTCGCTCTTTTTCGTCCGACTGACTGCAGGAGGTGATTGAAGCGATCGCGGAGAGCGCCTTCAAGACTTCGCCGTACCCCGTCATCCTCTCCTTTGAAAACCACGTCGATTCGTAAGTCACACAAGCAGCATACATGTGTGTTTGCCTGGATGCTATACTTCAAGGATTTGAATGAGATATTTCCTAGAAAGTGTGCAACTGATCAGTAAAGGGCTTTATAAAAATAGAAAAAAGAATAAATAACATGAGAAGTTCTGATTGTGAAAATAAAAAAAGAATGAATACATATAGATGGATAATATCAAAATAAGAAGATGACATTATAAAAATAATAGTAGTAAAAGTAGATAATTGATGTTGCTTTTCAAGTGCTTTTTAAGTTAGAAATTTAAAAAATTGTAGGCAAACAATAGGAAACAGTTAAAATGCAAGATAAACAGATAAACAAGACAATATGAAACATTATAAAATGATAAAAATAGTTAAAGTCAGAACTAGGAGACAGCACACCTATAAGAATGAGTCTTTAAAGAGAGAGTAAATAGAGTGATTTAAATAAGATTGTTCCAATGAAGAGAAGCAAATATCGGAGTAATGTGGTAGATTTAGTGAGGCTGCTGCATTTTGGATACATTTTATAGCATAAATTATAAAATGAATAAAAACAATAAAATAAAATACATTTCTCTAGGCCCTTGTTGAAAGTAAATCAGACACTAACCTATGTCTCATCTCCTCTCAGGGCCAAGCAGCAGGCCAAGATGGCTGAGTACTGCCGGACCATCTTCGGAGACGCCCTGCTCATCGATCCACTGGAGAAATATCCGGTAAGACTGGTGGAACTGATAGGCGTGATCTCACGTCTCATGTCAGTGTTACACTCCTGTTGGAATGTATCCTTTTCAACATATGCCATGTGCTACTTTCATTTTTCAGTCTGCTCTAAATGCATTTTAAAGGAACGTCTCTCTGCTGTTATCAAACAGAGTGTCAAATATGATCAAACACACTGCAATAAGCAGATGAGCTCTTCAAATGTTAGAATAAAGAGCTGATAAAAATACCCCTGACCCCCGACACAGACACAAGGTAAAAGGTCAAGACAAGATGATGAATTATGCCGCTGTAAGAAGTTAGGAATACTTTATCTTCTTGTTTTCTTGAAGTCTCCGACTTCAAAGTTTGAGGACAACAAAGTTGTTGTTGATTCAAAGCGAGCTCAGGGACATTTAAGTTGAGTTATGGAACCCTGTGGTTTTCTCTGACTCCTGCGAGCATTAAATCTGGATGTTGTGGCTGTGCGTCCACTGTGACCTTGTTCCCAGGGCCTCATGGTACAAGTTATTTATCTGAATTAGTCAACGTCTTTATTCCTTTATCTTTTCTGTTTAAACATTTCCCACCTTCTAGTCACATCACAGTTTTTTTTTTTTTTTTTAATCTAGTCAGAGAATAGTCCCTGCTCGTCTCTCTGACAATAAATGTAAATCTTCTTTGTTTTGTTATTCTTCTTTAGCTGGTCCCAGGTCAGCCGCTCCCGTCGCCTCAGGAGATGATGGGGAAGATCCTCATTAAAAACAAGAAGAAGCACCACCACCACCGACCCTCGAGCAGCAGTAGCATACGACGCAGGGAGCTGGAGGAGGAGTCTTTACCCAACACTGGTACTCGGACACATCAGTAGTTGAAGGAGGGCTGTAGGAAACTATGTTAAAAGTGGGGTTTAGTATTTTAAGATAAAGCAAGTTTTTGCACATCTGTTTTTTATGTACAAACGTTTTATTCTTATGTACGAAACAGACGTCTTGGAAGATACACAAAAGCTTAAAGTAGCTGCTACACATTGATGTGCAAAGACAAGAGGCTTTAACGGCATCTAATCAAAGCTGGTACTTTGCTCTGTGTGTGTTGTAGACGGCCTGTTGACAGATGGCGAGGGGAGCCAGCTGCTGTCCAACGGGGAGGAGAAGCTGGCTGAGAGGATGGTCAGAGACTTGGAGCCTCGCAAGTCCATCGGTGGGTTGAAAAAGAAGAGTGGATGACTAGAAAGGCTGCGAGTTCGCTGCCGCTTTTGTATAATTTCCTTTTATATCGCATCCTCCCAGGAGGCGAGGGGGAAAGCGAGGAAGAAGAGGAGGATGAAGCGGTGACAGAGCCTAAGAAGCCGAACACTGACGAGGTAAGAGCCGTGAGGAGCAGGTGCTGATGGGAGTGTTTGACTGGCTGATGGGATGATTGATGGATCAGTAAGTGTATGCCTCCTTTAGGGCACGGCCAGCAGTGAGGTGAACGCCACAGAGGAGATGTCGACCCTCGTCAACTACATCGAACCTGTCAAATTCAAGAGCTTCGAGGTGGCAGCCAGTAAGTGTGGTTGGGAGTGATAAAGAGAGGCTGATGGGAAGATGCCTCAACGCCTCGATAACAACAGACTTGTTTATAGTTAATGATCAGTGCCGTCACACCGCCTCATTCCTATAATCACATTTTCTGTCTTTGTTCTCACCAGAGAGGAAAAAGTTCTTTGAGATGTCATCGTTCGTGGAAACCAAAGGCATGGACACGCTGAAGAGCTCCCCTTTCGAGTTTGTTGAGTATCCTTTGAGGCTCTGTCATTCCTTGAAAACGTTTTTCTTCTTATTCAAGAGCCTGTTCTTTCACTTCGAAGGCAGCAGTTCTTGATTTCACATTCAGGTTTTGTAAGGCTTTCACTCAAAACCCTGCGCTCACACTCAACTCAAGTAGTCCCTGCCTGTGCTTAGTTTTGCTCTGCTTGTGCTCAAACTGTGCACTCAGATATTTTGTTGCTGGGACAACCTCCGCTCAGCTCTTCTCCTCGATCTCACACTGTATGTACGTGAAATGTCTGCTCTCGGATTCTTTCATGCAACAATTCTGTCCAAATCCCCCAACGAATAGAATGCAGGGTGACGCTTTACATATTTGACACTCCTGTATAGGTGTTGACTTCATCTACATCCAGCATTGTTCCTCAACAGCTCTCCTCCAGGTACAATAAGAACCAGCTGAGCCGAATCTACCCGAAAGGCACGCGGGTGGACAGCTCCAACTACATGCCTCAGCTCTTCTGGAATGTCGGTTGCCAGATGGTGGCGCTAAACTTTCAAACTCTTGGTTAGTCCTGTTATTTTACTCTCAGACAACCAAGGAGGTTTTGGTCAGATGCACTGTTTTTATTTCCCAATTTTTTTTAAATAGCTTTTAAATCAAGCATTTGATTGAATTTGAATCAACCATAAACATAAAAATATAAAGTCTGTCTTTTTAACGCTGTCAAATACTAACTTAAAGTCTCACAGAGGCCAAGTTAAAGCATCGCCATCCATAATTCTCCCCCTGTCCTTTTTTACTCCTTCCTTCCCTCCTCCCTCTCAGATCTTCCCATGCAGCTAAACATGGGGGTGTTTGAGTATAACGGCCGCAGCGGCTACCTACTGAAACCCGAGTTAATGAGGACAGACAAACAGTTTGACCCTTTTACAGAGGACATAGTGGACGGGATCGTCGCCAACACAGTCCAAATTAAAGTAAGTGTTTCATATGTGTCACCGTGTGTTTGACGGGATCCTTTGATTTAATAACCATGGAGGATTTAAATTCCACCAGGTGGTCTCAGGTCAGTTCCTGGCAGACAAAAAGGTGGGCGTGTATGTGGAAGTGGACATATTTGGACTTCCTGCTGATACAAAGAGGAAGTACAGAACCAAAACGTCCAATGGGAATTCACTGGACCCCGTGTGGGATGATGAAGTATTTATCTTCACTAAGGTAACTCGTGCACACACACACACACACACACACACACACACACACGTGCATACACTGTGTCGACTTCCATCATTTTCTGTCTTTTGTTTTAAGCACAAACATTTGGTTTTAACACCGGCTCTTTCTCTCTGCAGGTGGTCCTCCCTACGCTGGCCTCTCTGAGGATAGCAGTGTTTGAAGAAAACGGCAAGTTTATCGGTCACCGCATCCTCCCGGTGTCGGCTATTAGACCTGGTCAGTACACGCACACTCGCACACACACACACACACTCTCACACACACACACACACACACACACACACACACACACACACATTTAGAGCAGTTTGTTGTTTTCTACGTTGCTGAAGCAATTTATTTATTCCTTTCTGCCTTCCATCCTTCCCTTCCTCCCTCTTTCCTCCTCCCTCCTTTTTTCCTTCTTTCTTTCTCTCTCACTCTCTCCCTTCCTTGCTTCCTTCCAGGTTACCACTACGTTAACCTGAAGACGGAGTTGAACCAGCCGCTCCTCCTGCCATCCCTGCTGGTTTACACTGAGGCTAAGGACTACATCCCTAATGAGCACCAGGGTGAGAAGAACAACACGCTCACATCACACCACACACTTACTGACTTATTTTACATCCAGTGTAACACAGGTCAGAGTCTACGTTCGTTTTTAGATGTCTGACAGTATGAAATCTTCCATGGGACTTGACACTGTCTAAATGTTCTTAAATATAATAAATTTGAAAAAGGAACCTGATGATATCTATGACATTAAGGTGCTCTTTTGTGTTTTGTGTGTTAATTCTCAGACTACATGGATGCTCTGGCCAACCCCATCAGTCATGTACAAAAGAGGGAGACACAGCTGGCTGCTCTTATAGAGGACAATAGTGAGGTAAGACACATCTGTGTGTTGAATAAAACAAACTAGAATTACAAATAAAATCTTGTTGAGATGTCAGAATGTATGTGAGGTGTGTATGTGTGAAGAACAAAGCATTTCCCTACACCCTCTAGTTAGTTTGTTTTTTTTCTTTTTTACATATCTGAACGTGGAGTAAATATTCTCAATGGGTCTTATTCTCCCAGCATGTCCCCAACCAGCCCAGAGACAGAGAGAGCAAGAAAGAGTGTGAAGTCATTCCCTCCCCTTCGCACAACTCCCCCCCCTGCCCATGGGAGGAACCCTGCGACATCTTCAAATCTCCTCCACCAGGTACAGACAGCCATGAGCAATACACAGCCTCGACGTAACATGAGTAAATACTTAAATTCCTGCACCTGCCACTTATCTGTATTTGAACTCACTTGTTTTCCTAAATGTAATTAGAGACTTTCTTGTAACTAGTTTCTATTTCCAGAGCTATTTCATCTTTTTCCATGAAAGGAAGCTGCACTAATGAAGTCTGTAGCCTGTGATGACTACATGGTTCTGGTTGTAAAGTGGCACATGTTGAAAATAACATTTCACCGTATTTAGCTTTTTTTTAAAAGTGGCGTGTATTTTTGAATCTCAAATTTTTACCAGATTTAAAGCAATATTTGTAAACTTATTTCTCAAAAGATAATGTCAATGTTAATTCTAAATATGAAATGAAAACCTAAATGTTACATTTTAATGTAAGTGTATGTGTGTTTATAATGTGATATGCCTATGTAGGTGTTCTTTAATGCACAATTATTCTATATTATTTTATAAATTATATATTGACCATTATTTATTTCATGCAATAATGTGTTTAAATATGTTTTTCACTCCAAAAATGGCACATTATGTTTTCACTGTGTTGTGAGTCCCCCAATGTCCCACTTTCATGATTTAAAACGTATGTGTCCAATGAGCATTTTTGTATTTCATGACATTTTTTCTCCATCATCCATGTGTATAGTACCAACTCAGAAGGAGGACCTCATAGCCAACGTTCTGACAGGTAAGGTCATCCCAGCACATCCATTTCACACACAAATGAGTGAAAGCATTTGCGTGTCACGTTTTACATGCAGCGTTGTGTGTAAAACATTTGTTAGGTCACTTTAGTACGGAGGGAAAGGTCAGAAGTGTCTGTTTGTGCGGAAGATGATTTTCCTGTTTGTGTGTCTCAGACGTCAATGTCAACTCTATCGAGGAGCTGAGGCAGCAGAAGTCCTATTTGAAGCTGCTGAAGAAGCAGAGCAAAGAACTCAAAGAGCTGCGGAAGAAACACCTCAAGAAGGTACTCACTCCGGCAGATACGCAACAGAACGGATACGCAGATTTAGAACCATGTGTATTTTTCATTTGATGGTTAAGAAACTCTTGGACCTTGATACAGAAAAGTCACTTCCTGTTGCAAAACAAATTGTTTTTTGCTCATATGTGTATCCAGGTGTGGAATCTCAGTAAGGAGCAGAATCGGAGTAGCAAGCTTCAGTCCGACACCGAGAGGAGACGCAGTCAGATGGAGAAACATCTCAAACGTAGCATTAAGAAAAAGTAAGCATGTGGGGATATGTGGGAGAGTAAAGAGAGAAATATGGAAAAAACAGTTTCCATACATCCAATCAAGCTGCACCAAATGTCTCACAGTCATAGACATCAGTCATCTAAATATCCCTGATTTGTGTCATCAAGATGCATGAATTAGTTCCTGGGAAATTGGTGACAGTCAAAGAATCTCTCAATTTCTCGGACCATGTTCCATCCTTCCATCAAGTTTTCCAGAAATCTTATTTATTGTTTTTGTGTAATACCTGCTAACCAACAAACAAACCGACAGGGCTCCTCCCTCTCACCTTGATAGAGATAAAAATATCGAGTGAGATAGATACTGTTGTAAGAAGGGAGGGAGAAGGAAGGGATGGTGAAGGGAAGGGAGGGAGAAAGGGAGACAAATAGGAAGGGAAGGGAGAGAGGGCGGGAGAAGCTGGTGACTCGTGACACCTGCCTTCATTGTGTCTGTGTCTTTCTGTGTGTGTGTGTGTGTGATCAGTGAACCACATGAGCCAGTGCAGCGTGAGTTGAAGGAGTTGGATCAGGAGCTGGAGAAGGAGAAGGTGCAGCTGAGGGAGTGGCAGTTGAAGGCATTGCTGGAACTACGACAAGAGCTTCACTTGTTGGAGAGAGAGAAGCAACAAACACATCTGCAAGAGGTGACGTCTCGCACACACACACACACACACACACACACACACACACACACACACACCTCTGTGTATGAGACCCAAACTTTGCACCCTCATACATACTCAAGGTGACACTTGGAACAGCAGTGGCCTCCGTCCTGTGAATTCCACTTTTCATACGCTCCGACGGAAAAAGTGAATTCACCACTTTGTGGCACTCCCGTACTCCTGCACACTGATTGGCTGACAGGTGGTCGTCTGTTGTGGTGTGTTTTCAGACCTTCCAGAAGTTAAAGGACACAGCCAATGAATGCCAGGCAGTTCAGCTGAAGAAGCTCAGGGAGCTGTGTGAGAGGTAAGTGAGGACGCTTCACTGCCAGAGTCGCTCTCTGCTTTTAATTATTATGAATCATTTTTGTCATAATGAGTCTTTTATAGATTTTTTTAAGTGATCTTTTTACACCAGGTGACTTTACCAGAATTGAACTTGAAGGGAAATTTGGACATTCAAGAAAAAAAGTCATATATTAGGATAGTAAGTCGTATGATTCTGATAAAGAAGTTGTAATAATTTAACAATAGCCATATTATGAGAATAAAGTCATAATTCATGACTATAAAGTCATTTTACGAGAAAAAGTAATAATACAAGAATAAAGTCATAATATCATAATATCATGATAGGGAAGATGTAATACTACAAGAAAAAGTAATGTTACCATAATAAAGTTGTAATATCATGAGAATAAAGACATAATATAACAATAATAATGTCATAATATTCTAATTGTAAACTCAATATTTATGATAATAAAGTCGTGATATCCCATTAACAAAGTGGTAATATTACAAGCAAAGTATTGCGACTATTATGTAAGAAAAATATCTTGCCTGTTTTGAGATTAAACTATGAGTTCACATAGTACTTCTTGAAATCTTAGAGTTTCAATTTCTTTAATAAGGCTTTCATAGTTTTTTATTAATATTTACTGAAATATAAAAAGTTGCTCTGGTCTTCTCTTGGACGTAAAGCTGGTGTTTAACTGTGTCTGCAGGGAGAAAAAAGACCTCCAGAAGATCCTGGACAGGAAACGACAAAACAGCATCTGCGAAGCCAAAAGCCGCGACAAAGACAAGGCTGAAACGTAAAACACTCGCATTTTGTTTGCTTGTGTTGCTGAGCAGAGGTTTATTGGAGTATTAGATTATTGAATATTTGGGCCTAAACAACTCACTTCTGTCTTTCTTTTCTTCCTCTCGCTCTTTCTCCTCACTCTGTAGGGAACTGAATGAGATCAACAAAAAACATATTCAAGACTCTGTTGCCTTAATCCGCGGGGCAAGTACACACACACACACACACACACACACACACACACACACACACACACACACACACACACACACTCTGGCAGTCGTTGAGAATGTCTATGTACCTACTTTATAGCACATTATGGCTTGAGTAACATTCTCCTCTGCATCTTCTCTTTTCCCCGCCATATTTTCTTCAAACCTTCCCTTCCTTCCCTCCCTCCCCCCTCTTCTCTTCTCTCTTTCCTCACCCTACAGCTGGAGCAGGCTCAGAGCAGGAGACAGGAGAAGTTGATGCTGAGGCAGCGGGAGGTGCTGCAGCACATAGATGAGGAGCTCCCACTGGTGAGGCAGAACACATGGGCTCACACACACTACAACCACAGTTCATTGAACCCATTTAAGAGCAGAAGTAGTTCTGTTGAACTGAGAAAAATGATTTTACTGAACTGACACTCTGTTAAATCAGTTGCATTGATTTAGAAGAAGAAAAGCATGTTTTTTTTACAATATTTCATGTAAATGATGTAGAAATTGGTTTCATTTTGGATCTGCTTTTAATTTAAATTGCACTCTCTTTTTTTGTAAAATAAAGAAAGATGCTCATCATCCATTTTTTTGTAAATATGGATGATGCACAAAGAATGAGTTTACTGTTTACATATGAAGCATATCAACTATCCAGCTCTTTATTGAGTCATACTATAGATATGTAATACTTCTGCATGCAATACGTTAGTTTGAAATTCTTTAGGTAACCTCACAGTGTAGGACCACGCACTTGCCATTTCAAGAAATGATTTGGTTATTCCAGGGACTGGGGAACTCACAGATACTTGCATGAACAAATTTGACCTCAGGATAAAAACCAACATGGAGACAGACTGCCAGCATCCTCAGGTGGTTGTACTTGTGTTAAGACTCTGGCTGGCGTCCTAAAACTTTTCTATTTATTTGGCATGAGAGCAAATAAGTAAATATCCACAAATCTCAAACTGTTCCTCTTTAACACTTGAACATGTTTTCTTATTTTCCTGTTGTGCCATATGCAGCTTAAGTCCCAGTTAGAGAAGGAACTGGAGGAGGAGTACAAGCAACTGCCGGAGGAAATCTTTCAGCACCTGGAGCAGGAGCTGAAGAACAAAGGTCTCAGCAAGGACACCCTGTTCTCGCCCTTTTCCAATAACAGCAGCTCCACCCCCAAGTCCGGGCCGCCCTCCAACTGCTCCACACCCTCTTATCCTTCGACGCCCAACACCTGGAACAGGAGCATGGACAATAGCACCGCCTCGCTGGCCGACTCGACGTCCTCGTCCACCACTCCCGGCCTGTCGGAGGTGGAGATGTCGTTCAGTTGAAGTGACTAAAACTATTACGTGTAAAAAGGAAAATACAACTGGGGTCTATAATGATTAATATGTGGGATAGTAATGATATAGATTATTTACTAATTTTATTCCTTTTATTATTCCTTTTTATTACAGACTGTTTTATTTGTGTCTACAGAGCTTTAATATTTTTAATTTTGCAGTCAGATGACACATCATGCCATTAGTTGGAAGATTTCATGAGAATCATAACCGAGCATTTGTTTTTAAATTTTTTGTTTTTTCATTCTATCCTGTCATACCCTATTCTTTGCATCATTTCTATTGTTGTTCTGGTCAGTAAGCTTTGCTACAGTTTTGCCACAACACAGATTTGTTTTGAACTCTTTGCAAAAGCTTTTAAATTGTGAAAGGAGCAGGGTTAGAAAAGGTAATAGAAAAGATAACTCTTGCAATATTTTGCTTGTAGCGACACCTGACCACTGTCATCAATTCATAAAATGCCTTCCCCTTCAGACAAATAAAACAGGAACAAAACATCTTATCCACAAGTGATCAAGATTATAGAAATATGTTCCCGAGATGAAATATCAAGAAGAAAGTTTTAACCAGATTTTAAAAAGGGTTTCAGAAGTTATAGCTGTAATGTCAGTATGTGACCAGTAAGTGGTGCTGCAACCTCTGTGATTTGAGCTGCCCATTCATCTAGTTTAATTGTTATACTGCACCTCAATCCCTCTCCAGGATTTGTAGCATCATTGGTCAGGATCAAGCTTTTGGCCATTAATCTTAAATCAAGGCTGAATAGGGAGTAGTCTCCAAACTCAATTTGAGAAAGAATTTTCTCGAGGTTCGCAAACCTCCCACTTTTCTCAAGCTTTGACTTCACAATCCTCCAAATTTGAAGCATTCCCTCTTATTGCCATCGTGGAAAACTGTAGTTCAGCTCCTGTTTCCAGAATCGACATAGGAACAACATATGGACATTTAACATCAGGGTAAATATGCTTTTTAAAAAGTGTGTTAGGTACTTAATTTAAAAATCTGTGGTTTTATTTCCATCAAACCTTTTTCTGCTTTTTATTTTAATTTTTTAAATGATGTAAATGGTTGTTGCTTTTCCATTCTTGTCCACTTTGAGGGGTAAACTGTTGGCACTCTATTTTTGTGTATTGTGTGTATATGTTTGGCTGTATGTGAATTTTACTACTGACCACAAGTGCTGACCACAAGGGGGGCTGAGGTCGGGGGAGGTTAAGGACGACCTGAGAGATTCCTGTCTTGTCCTCCGTCACCTCCCTCCTTTCGATGAGCACTGGCTGCCTGTCTGTCTGATTACCCCCCCCTCTTCCTCGTATATGCGCGCACACATACCCCCTTGTAAACTATTATCTATTTAAATGGAATTTCAACAACTTTCCTTCTATTGTGTTTTTTTGTGGATGGAAGAAGGTTTGAAACTCATGCTGCGTTCAATTATTCGCAGTGCAAAAAGTTTTTCACCTTACAAGTTAAGATTGTGTTTTTACTGTGCCTAAGGGCAGTTATGAAAGGTGTTTCATTTGTAGGTCTTCATCACGAGGACCTCAACAACAACACACAACCACTGGGGGCAGTGCTTTCTCTTGTCCTCTTGATCTTTTTCACCCCCTATCTTTCTAGAGCTCAATCTTTAAGTTTGAGAGCAGGTTGTATTTATATCGTGTTCAGATTTTCTAATGCGCTCACTCGAGAGAAATTAAATTGCCCGGCCCTTATTGTCGGTGCGTTAGTGTACCTGCAGAGTCCTGTAAACACTTACACACTTCCAACAAAGTATCTGAGTGCAAGCAGATGAAATTTAAGCACAAGCAGGGTATACTTGAGTGCAAGCGCAGGCTTTTGAGTGTCACTTAATCTGTGAACATGAAATCGCTGAGTAAAGACCACGCTCTTGAATGAAGACAAGAAATGACCTCCATAGAAGTGTCCTCTAACATCCAAAGGCTTATTTGCCAAATGTCCGAGCCATTCTAAATCCAGTGGCGAGTATTTAAAGTAACACCGTCTGTATTTAAACACGATTTGTACATTATCAGAAGTTACTCCTCATTATTTTAAGGTGTCAGATCCTGTCTCAGCTGTCTTCTCATGTTTAAATGCACTTGTAGAACTCTCTGTGTTTGTTGCTTGTAAAAAACCTTGTGTTCCTGTGACATGGACTTCAAATGGACATGGACAGAAAAAAAATCAATAGATTGGAGACCAAAATATAAGAAAAATATCTATTGTATATGAATGAATATATATACACATACAATCTTTTGACCTGTTGACTCAAATAAACACACTGAAAAAATACTGATTGCTGGTTGTAGGTAACTGCCAGGGGCTTTAAATTTAGAAAGTTGGATACGTTGATGTATTTAGATGTACCACAGGTCCTTTGTGGAGTGTTGTATTGTTTCATGTAAAAGGACGTCAATGATATTTTGGGAGTTTGACCTTTATGAAACCAGATTCATCAGCATGCAGCTCTGAGGTCTGGCACTGAAAAGCAGTACTCAAATATAAATGAGCTCTTATAATAGTGGATCATTCGACATCATGACTTGTTCAATTAAAAAGAAAAAGACACTAAAATTAATTGTAGAGCCAAAGCATCTCTTTTATATGCAACTCCCACTAAGGTTTACTGAAAACCGGTGTTAAACTTACTCTTTTATTGGACCAAACAGAAATGTCCCTCCTGCTGCTGATGTTTTCAGCATGAATTTTGATCAACAAACTCTTCACTAGTTTGACACAGGTCGCAACTAGCTGGTTAACATACAGAGGTACTTTAGCAGCTAAACATTCACGTTTTCCTCAAGATTTTGTGGTGACCAAAACAGAGTTAAAAGAAGAGCTATCATTGGACTTAGCATAAGTCAGAATAAAAACACGACTTCAAGTTAACGCAAAACGAGTGTTTTTTGTTTTTTAGATGTGTATATAATCCTTTTTCTCTTCTAGTCATTTAAGATTAACCACCATTACTTCTAAAATCCACCTGTAGTGTTACTCACCTGAATCAATAATTTGGCTCCCAAACTCCCAAAATTCCAGCATAGACTCTTACAAAGTAATTATTATTTCCTCTGCAAACATTGACACCAAAAATGAGCTTTAGTTGTCAAGATTCGGTCCTCTATGTTGGTTCCATCACTAAATAAGAATACATTTGAATGTCATAACACAGGGTTTTTTAGTATGTGGTATTTACATCTAAATAATTGGCAACTGGATTATTAAACTTGACTTTTCACACGGAGCCTGATTTTGCAGACTTTTAATATATATGAATACAGCTAATAAGCAATTAGGTTAAAATAATATTATTGGAAATTGAATTAAATTGAATTTGTTGATGAAATGAAATAATTGACGTTCAACACCCTACGTAATCACGCACTCCCCGACGTCACTAGCCCGGAAGTGAGTGGAGGAGAGGGCGGCACGGGGGACTCGGCAGCTGATGACAGCTTCGCTTTTTATTTTGTGTTGTTTCTATCAACAACAGGGAACATGTCGCGGAAACCTAAAGAGGAATATCACCGCTTCTTCTCCGTCACCGAGCCACGGACACACGAGAAGGGACACACCGAGTACAAAGTGTCAGCGCGGGTTGGTTTCTACTCTTTCACCCCCAACACGAAGCATAGTTGTTGTTATGGTTTGTCTCGTGTTAGCTCACACGTTTTTCTTTCTGCTATAGCTAGCCTGAGCATTATTGTTGTCCTCTGTTATATTGTCAGTTCATCAAAAGTAGCTTCCTTTGTGTTGTTATTAGCTTATGACACAATGTGATTTCAGAGAGCACCCTGCAGCTCTCACAGACAGATGAATGCACAATGGCTCTTTTCTCTGAGGCCGTGGCGAACAGGGAGTGAAACACACAACTTGTGATTGAGCCCCATGACACAGGCCTTCGAGTCTCATATCGAATGGAAGACGATCACATCTGTGTGGTTCTAATTCAAGGCTTAGTCAAACTCCCTCATCTGTACACACAAGGTACTCTGACATCGGACATCTGAACCAACCCGTGACCTGTGCAGCAGGTTTGACGTTGTTCTTGGTGCAAAGCAACTTAAGCACTTGTGGAATGTGTACATTCACATGCGTGTCAATGGGGAAAAATGCTTTTTTGAGTTGCAAACTTGCAGGTACGCCCTCTCTAATTCTTCATTGCAGTTGCACAAATCCTGTGCTACGAATCACAAACTGAGAAACTCGTCCGCTGCATCAATTGGGATCCTGCAGCCGACGCAGGTTTATTCTGACAACTTAACTTACATATGCATTTGACACAGTGGCCCCTTCATTTGAATTTCAAACTGGTTGGCACCGGGAGGCCAGTCCTGGTCTTGTGCTTAAAATCAAATCTCTCCTCTTTGTTTTGTAGTTTGTGTCCAAGCTCCATCCCGAAGATGTGAAGGAGGTGGTTGTGTGGAGGAGGTTCTCGGAGCTGAAGAAGCTTCATGGGGAGTTGGCCTATACGCACAGGAATCTGTTCAGAAGACAGGAGGAGTTCCCATCTTTTCCACGAGCACAAATGTTTGGTAATATGAAGCAAACATCTTGATACACTATAGATGCTAGGTGCACAGCATGGTCACAAATGCTAAGATCACTGACTAACTGAGTTTTTTTTGGCAAGCTGCAAGGACTAGATAAATAACAGAAAAGCATAATAAACTTTTTACAATGTCAGAGACGTTAATTCAGCTCAATTTTGACGCCAGTGTTTGTAGTCTTTTATGAAGTTATCCTGTTGATAGATAATTTGAACAACACATGTAAGGTTTAACTTACTTCTCTCTCTGCTGGTTGTTTCATTTATATCTTTTTTTCTTTATAGTGAATACGAGCACCTTCCTCTGAATTGTCATGTATTGGTTTCTGTGTGGTGTATTTCTGCTTTAGGAAGGTTTGAGAACGCTGTGATTGAAGAGAGAAGAAAGGCAGCAGAAGCCATGTTCTTGTTCACGACCAGCATACCCGCTCTCTACAACAGCCCACAGCTAAAGGACTTCTTCAGAGTAAGACGCTCTCATAAGTTGCTTTCAGACATGCACTGAAGCTTGGGCATTTTCCTGAATTTTTCCAGAGCGGCTTCATGTGAGAACCCTAATGTCCAAGTCAGTTTTTTGGAACTTTTCCTTACAATGTGTCTGGAAAATATCAGAGTGAGCCCATGTGCCCATTTGCTTTATCTGTCCACTCTTTCTACTTTTCACATGCCTCTCCCTTCTCTTAGGGCGGGGAGGTCACAAGACCTCTCGATCCAACCCCGCTGTCCTCCGCCGGGCCTCTGCCTCCTCCTCTCATCCCCCTCCCAAAACGGAGGGCCTCAGACTGTGAGCCCGCAGAGGAGGAGGAGGGGAGGGAGGCTCCCACTTTACCACAGGACCTGGGCACCAACCTGGGTTTAGAGGTGGGAGAACCCGAGGTGGCAGCCGAGGCTTACAGTGAGATGGGAGGCTCTCCGAGGGAAGAGGAGCGAGAGGAGCAAGAGGAGCAAGAGGAGCGAGAGGAGCTCAGCGATACAGAGCTGGATAACAGAGGTAAACAGAATCTTAACCAAGGTCTGTACTTTCCTTTTCTTGTCTTCCCTCGGTTTTACCTTTTGGTCCATGTCTCTACCAACAGTGCCATCTCCTGACCCAGCCAGAAACCACAAATCACAAGACTCCATAGAAGAGTTTGATTCACTGTTCGACTCTGTGGCGGAAGAGCAGGTTCCATCCCCAAAGGAAGAAGATCAAGCTCCACTGTCTGACAATGACTTGGCCGTCTTTGATCCCTGCTATAAACAAGGTGAAAATAAAATACGAATGAGTACATGTAGTTTTGTTTTAAACTGAATGTTTTGTGAAGATTCTGTAATTTTGACTTTACACACCTTCCGGCTTAATTCCCAAATACCTCTTAATCCGCTCAGTGCCCGAATTCTCCTCACAGAACTAGAGAAGTAACAGGTAGCGTGGCCGAGCGGTCTAAGGCGCTGGATTAAGGCTCCAGTCTCTTCGGAGGCGTGGGTTCGAATCCCACCGCTGCCAAGGATATTTTTCAAGCTTGTTTAATATGTAATTGCAAGTGTAGATTACATTGAAAAGGTCTTAAATTCCAAATTATATATATTCCTGTAAAAACATGTGCCTTTGGTCACTTCGAGTTTTCTCCTCTTTCTCTTTTCTCTATTTCAGATAGATCTAGTTCCTCCTGTGACCACTCAGAATTGTTCTCACTGCCGCCAACCGGTCTACATGGAGGCGACGAGGATTATTTGAACCAAGCGGCCACTCGGCTGACTTCTGCCATGGAGCGGGAGAAGGAGGGAGAGTTTAGCGCTGCCATTCACGGATACAGGACGGCGGTGGATATATTGATCACAGGAGTACAGGGTGAGAGTGAGTGGTTTAAGAAACATGGGCGAGTGAAAAAAGGAAGGGGGAATCTTAAAGTATTCAGTTCATTAATAATATAGTAATGTTTCCAGAACACTGATGAAAGATGTACACGCTAACAAAGCGTAAAAGGCCAATTGAACCTTTTTTGGCTGCTCATAATCATCCAGTTGGTTAAATTTGGTATTTTTCCTGCAGAATAATATTAAAAAATAATAATGCATCAGCAGTGTTTATGTTGTGCATTTAAGTTTAGAGCAGTTTGCCCTGTCGACCATATCCACTCTATAGTACTTCTTCTGATGTGCTGTGTATACATGATAAATGCATTGTGCACAGCTGACGGACTGAGCTCACCAAAGCAAACGTGGCGTGTCAGAATTAGACCTCATAGTAAATTGATCAACGCCATTTTGTTTAAGCATGTACTGTCCCACGTTAGCAAGGGTAAACGTGACTGCTGTAAATCTATTGAGTCACAAATGGATGACTCATTAGGTCAGTCTGCTCTTTTATCAAATCAATATGGTAGCATGGCCAAGTGGTCCAAGGTGCTGGATTAAGGCTCCACTCTCTCCTGCGGCATGGATTTGAATCCTAGTGTTTTATAGTGACACAAGTATGTATATTGAGAAAACACACAGCAGAGTTTCTGACTAGTCTTTCAATCTACAGTACATTATTATTACTACCTTTGTCCGAGCACTTGAATCCAGCTTTATCCCAGTTTATTTTAATTTCAATATTTCAAAAACAGTTGTATTGTCTTGTATTTTTAAAGAAACTGAGCGAATTTTCTCATGAAATAAGTAAAACACTGAGTTATAATTCATAACTAACAATTACTTCTCTGAGAACCAATCACAATTGGATGGGACAGGTGAAAAAGATATACAAACAGATTAGCATTACAAGCAGTTTATGTGCAGATCACAACTTCTGAAAAGAGCTAGAATGGAAAATTCCTTAATTGAAAATTGAGTCTGCACCTTCTGACGTATATATATCTGAAACGTTTGCATGTTATCTGCTGCTCAGCTAATAACTACCACCTCTCTATTGGTTTATCTATTTGTACTTTGTGCTGTCTCACTGTGTGTTGTCTATTTATATTTTTTTACGTTGACTAGATTTATTCTTGGCAGAGTCAGAGTCAACCCACCCTCCCCTGTGAGCTGTCTGGCAGTGTAAAACATAGTAGAAATGTGGAAGTGTGGCCAGTGTCTTCGGGGGCGTGGGTTTGAATCCCACCGCTGCCAGATAAACATTTAAAAAAGTTTTATGACAAGGTCTTATTTAAAATGTTCTGAAGTTCATGATTAAGTAACATCCGATTAGGCACCCTGGTACAATTACTTGATAATAACACTGGAAATATTCACCATTATCCTCCTGTCTTTTTTTTTTAAGGAGACCCAGATCCAGTGCGCAGGGAGTCTGTGATGAGAAGGACCGCCCAGTATCTGAAACACGCCGAGATGCTGGTGGACAGGCACTCCTCACCCACACACACTCTCACGTCTTCACACACAAATGCACAGGGACCCTAGATGTATTTATATACACTGCTCCTACAAGGAAGGCGGATCACAGATAAAGCTCAGGGTTGTGACACACATGCAGATACAACATGTAAACTCACATACACACAGTGAGATCACCTGGACCACAAACACCAGCTCATTCAGATACAAACTACAGCACACACTCCTGAAGTACTCATTACACTGCAGACTGTTTCTTTAGCTGCGTTTGTTAAGTGAAAAAAAATCTGATTTACAAAATCTAAAAAGCTGGAAACTGAAACTGACTGTAAACCTAATGGATTAATCAATAATAATCCTTCATCTCTCTCTCTCTCTCTTTTTCTCATGTTAAATTCTTCCTTTTACAACAGTCTCTTGTTGAATACAGTAATGTCTTTGTAATTACTTTAATTTGCGTTTTGCACAAAAATGTTTTGTTAATAAATTTGATTTGAATTTAAGTGAATAGCATATCTGTTTCCTACGTCAAAGTTATAAAGAGCAGTTGGTTCACCCAAACCTCGGTAAGAGTGTTGCATAACGTTATCAGATGATCAAAATAACAGGCTGGGATATTTTGGGAGGTTGAGCCCAGACAGGGGTCAGACATGACATCAGTCAGGATCACTATCCATATACAACTTGTAGAATTTTATTTTTGATGACAAATTATAGTGTTGTGTTATTCAACCTGCAGTTAAATGTATGTTTACGTGAGGCAAGAAGCTATCGATCTGAAAATTATCCACTTGAAACTATTCAGCTGATAGATTTATTCTTTCTATTGTAGTCAGTAATCAAAATTCAAATTATTCTGCCACCATGTCACTGTTCAGTGGCCTCGCAATAGGATTCAGCAGTTGTTGCAGATTTGCAGTAGCAAGGCAATACCTCTGAGAGGCGCTGTTGGTCATTAGATGATAACGATAACGCTACAGTTCAGAAACTCCTCATCATCTGTGTTAACACTTAAAACTCTGAACATATTCATATTACTTTCCCCAGCAGAGCAATTTTTTTTCAATCTCAAATGTAGTTACTAAAATACACTTAACACAGTTGCACCTATTTTTTCCTTGTGTTAAATGTTCTGTATGTAAAACAGCGTCCTTCAATGGAAAGTTAAAGTTAAAATAACATCATAAACATGTCTATCAGGCTTCTGCAATCTGTTCATTACTGATGGTAGTTTAACACGTTATCTCTATCCGTTATTTATCATCCATTTGTTGTGCTTGTGCTGCTTTACTTCCCCAATTGTGGTCATAAAGCTGTTTCCTCTTTCCACCCTTAAAACCCTTTAAACCGTTTCATTGCAATTGATAGTATGTTAATTGATGATTGAAACATATTTAATAAATTCACATGGACACTGTATTCCTGGTAATAGATAATAATCCATTTTATCAACTGCTCACCTTTAGAGATTAGAGTTTTAGAGTCGGACCAATCTGACTGTTTAAGTTTTGGTATACTATTCAAACAATGCGGGAGAATGGCTGATGGAGAGACAAATGGGATGCAAAAGAGAGGGAAAAAGAGGAAAGAGATCAGTGCCATGCAGCAGAATCCCTTCTCTGGAGAGCAGAGTGGGATGGAGGCAGGACTGGAAGGACAAACAGATGGAGAGGCGACAAAAAAAAGAGGAGGCCTGCGAGAGGAAAAAACTACCCTTTCTTTCTCTCACCAGATGAGAGAAAAAGAGGGTTTGCGGGGAGCAAGAGATAACAGAGAGGATGGAGGAGAGGAAGAAAAGGAGGGATGTGATTAGTGGATAAGCAGAGATCATCCCTCCATTGTTGAAGGGGTGGAAAAAACTAACCCTCCCTATTCCTCTATTTTCATCCCCTCATACCTCTTTTTTTTTCAAACATGCTTTGTTTTGCATTGTGGAGGATGAAGGGATGACGGAGACAGCGAGAGATAACATTGGTCCATCCTGTTATACATCCCTCTTTTTTTTTTTCCCTCTCCTCTCTCTATACCTCTCTGTCCATCCCTCTTTCCAGTGCCGCACCTGTGAAACGCAGAGGATGTGAGAGGAAGATGGAGAGACAAAGAGATAGAGAGGGGTTGGAGAGAGGGATGAAAGGGGGGCTCACAACATTAGCATGCTGAGAGTGTCGGCACTCTCCTCTTTTTTCTCTCCCTCCATCGCCATCCCTCTTTCCTTCCCTCCCTCTGTCTCTTTTTTCCTCACTGGTCACTGCAATTATACCATCAAAACACTCCAGCCTGAGAGCATAATAGCTTCCCCTTGTGTGTGTGTGTCTGTGCGTGTTTTTGTGTGTATACGTGTGTGTGTGCGTTATCACGAGAGATAAAAAGAGAGGGGTGTGTGTGTATTTGTGCATAATTTAGTGCTTTACATGGTGCATTACGTGTGCATGTATGACATGGAGGGCAGCTGTTGGTGTGAGTGTGGACGCCAAAACTGGATCCACTGCGAGTGTGGGTGCACATGAGTGTGTGTGTGTGTGTGTGTGCGCAAGTATCTTTTGAGTCCTACCGGCTAGAAAAACTGCTTCTCCAACCTCTGACCAAACACACTCTTAAATCCACGTTAAGAGACCCACTTTACGTGTGTGTGTGTGTGTGTGTGTCTAGTTAGCTTCTGTTTATACACACATACAAGCTGTCTCACACTCACACACACTAATGGATGCACACAGGCATACAGTCATGGCTTTGAGACACAAACCGTTATGACCTACATGCCCAGTGGGTCATCGTTAAGCCAAATAGCACACTCTGACACCTTTGAATGCACACACACACACACACACACACACACACACACACACTTTCTCTCTCTATCTCACTCTCTCACTATTTTTGTTTTTGTTCTCTCAACTTCCTCCATTCCCCTTCCACCCTATGTCTCTTCCTTTTTTATCTCATTCTCTAACACACACACACACACGCACACACGCACAGTCCCCCCCTCTATGAGCCTGTTATCCCTCTCTGTCCGTTTGTTTCTCTCTGTCACCTTGCCCTCAGCTATTCGAGTATACTTCTGTTGCTCTCTCACACCCCCATCTCTCCCTCTCACACACACATAAACACACTCGTTCTCTCTCTGTCTGTCTTACCCTCGCACTCTCGTCCAATCTGTTTCTCTCCCTCTGTCTGTTTCTGCCTGACGTATGTTATCTGTTTCTGAGTGTCTGTTTCCCTTTGACACTGTGGGCCTGGTAAGTAGCCTATAATCAGTGTTATTTTTAATGCAACTGATTCATAGACTGTATATACAGGTGAACAACGTGTCTCCACTTCCTCCCACTAACCAGAAATGAAGCCAAAATGTCCCGGACATGAACGCGGCTGCCATTTGCGCATTTGGAGTGTGTGCAGTGATGATCGGGTTATGGACCCGTGGTAGCGAGGCCGGGCCGATACACAGACTCAGCGAATCGTGAGTTAGTCTCAGCTTTCAATCGGTTCCAATGTTGATGATGCAGAATGAACTAAGCAGTATTTTGTTTTGTGTTTTTGCAAGGAGAATCACACCGTGCTCATAATCACACTCTTTAAAAGTCAATGTTGAAACATATTCCAGGTACTTTTACTCCTCTACATATATCAGCAAATATCTGTGTTTTCTACTCCACCACATTTTTACAATGATTGTGTCACATGTTCACATTGTTTTTCATATTTTTAAATGTAATCAATCATGAGAATTGGTCCAGTAATCCAATCATAGAAGTTACGTAACGTTTGACCCTGCCTCTTGCACAGAAGCATCGCTGGCAAAGAAGAAACACCTGAAATGGATTCAAAAGAGAGTTTCTGGTAGAATCTTCTGCAGCGTTCCACTGTTGCATTAGGGACACTGCACATAGGCCACGCTGCAAATCATTTCACATTTAATGCTTTAAGTAAAGCAGAACAGTTAATGTGGTACTTTTATTTTTATTTGTGTAACTCTCTGTGGTATCAGAACTGTGTGCGACCCCTCTCACATTATGCACAGTCATCTGAACCGTTGTTAATATGAAACTATTGATTAACGCAGCTTTAACTTGGCCTCACATGCTCCATCACCTCTGACTTGTTTGTGGCTTTTCCTGGATTGTGCTCTTCTTCTCTTTACCCGACTATTCCTCCGTGCCCTGCTCTGCCTCTTTCTGCTCTTTTCTATTTTCCCTGCTTTTTCCAACCCCCCTTCTAACCCCCTGTCTCCCCCATCACTCTCGCCATGTAAGTAAATCAATGAACATACACTTTATGCCATTTATTGATCCTTTTTGTATCTATCTGTCCTCACCCCCCTCCTGGTCTTGCCCTCTCTCTGTCTCTTCACTTTCCACTCTATACCCGTTTTTTTCCCCCGCATCCTTTTTTCTCACATTTTTTTTTGTCTCCCTTTTGAATTTATAATCTCTTTTCACCCTCTCTGTCTCTGTCTCTGTCTGTCCCTTTCTCTTTCTATCTCTCGCTGTGGGATATCCTATTTATATGGCTGGCACCTTCATGCTTCTACTGAAGTGTGTGTGTGTGTGTGTGTGTGTGTGTGTGTGTGTGTGTGTGTGTGTGTGTGTGTGTGTGTGTGTGTGTGTGTGTGTGTGTGTGTGTGTGTGTGTGTGTGTGTGTGTGAGAGCGAGAGAGCGAGCGAGCGAGCGAGAGTGTTTGATGTTGGTCTAAGTGGTTAACATAATATAGGCCCTTAGAGAGATGACGTCCCCGCACACACACACACACACTTTAACACATTTGAACACATTTTGGGGTTTTTTGGTTCGGCCTCTTTGAACATTTGTGCTTTTTAGTATTCTCAAGCTTGTGCAGCAGATCCATGTATTATCTATCAATTGCATTCTCCCACTCTGACATTCACACACACACACACACACACACACACACACACACACACACACACACACACACACACACACACACACACACACACACACACACCTTTGTGGCTCGACAGTCTTCCTAGAATGACAAAAACCTGGTATTATCTTTTGTTATTTATTATTGCAGATGGAGCCATCATTTCATGACCTCGCCGTCTCTCGCCCTCCCCCCCACTGCTGCACGCTTTGTTTGTTTGATTTATTCAGACCTCTCTCACTTTCTCTCCCTTTCCCGCCCTCTCCTCCCGTCTGCATGTTTATGTTTATGCAGACCCAACTCCCTCTCTTTTTTTTTCTCTCTGTCACCATCTCTCCCCCTCTCTTTTTTTTTTTCTATCATTCACTCCCTCACTCTGTACCCGTGTGTCCAGCTTTTGTTACCAGCCTCGTTTCCATAACAACTGCGACCTTTCAGTCACTGCCTAACCGTTTTTAATCAGAAGTAGAGAAAGAAAGAGATGTGATGAGACAGAAAGAGAGAGGGGGGGGCAGGGAGGCGGAGGTGTTTCAGGTGATGCATCGGATGGTTTAAAATAATGATCTTCAAAAAGAGATAAGAAGAGAGAGCAACCGAATTAAGCGAGGAGAGGAAAGTGGCCCTGCAGGTCTCATAGTGACACATTCCCTGCAACAGGTAACGAAGCACTGCTCAAGGTCAAGTATCCACTTCAGTGTTTTCCTGGAAGCACAATGTTTCTGTGAAGTTCATTAGTTTTAATGAAAGCTTGTGATCAACAGGGTATTTTTCTTGCACTGATTTAAAATCCATTTACTCTCAAAACTTAATATATGCAGTAGAATGCTGTTTACCTTCATGTCGTAGTCCAAGGGTTTTACTTACTGGTTGAAATTCAGTAATAAACTGAAATCACACTCAATGGAGTGCATACCTCTGCCAAGGCCCATTTTAATTTGGATATGCACCAAACTGCATTGACTCATAAACATCAGTCTCCTGAAATATGTTTTTCTTATAATATTAGAGAAAATGAAAAATGCTCATTTTCTACCCCTCCACAACATTTCATGGGATTCTGTCAAAGTAGTTTTTGAATAATCCTGTTAACAATCAAACAAGCGGAGGTAAACATATTTATTTAATCATCTTTTCACTCATTTTGCCAAATGTCTAACACATATATCACCTGTAGATCTATATGCAACTTAAAACATATTTATTAACAGTAGTAGATCTTTTGTAGAATCAGATTAGATTAGACTACTGGTGATTTGTTATTAGTTTAATTATCAATATCATGCACAATATTACTTCCATATCACTGACTTGTATTATCATTGTCATTATTGATACTTTAGTTTAGTTACTGTTTCCCGTAACTTTGGTTCTTTTAGACACTGGTTTTACTGTATTTTAAAGTTCACTCTTTATAGTGTATGTTCACTTATCATACAGTTTATAATTTTTTTTATACTCAATACTCTGTTGTATAATTATCTTGTTATCTATTGAATACTGTAATCTTTCCTTTGGGAATAATAAAGTCCATCTTAACTATTTTTGTTAAAAATACAGCTTTTGCAACAAAAAAACTTTCGACGTGTGAAGATACTGTAACTGTGTGTATTTTGTGTGTGCTGTATCTCATAGTAAATTCCTGTGGTGAGATAAACCTGTTAATGAATGACCACCTCCCTCTCAATGGTGAATGTACAGTGACAGACCCTGCTGGACCTTGAGCAGTGGACATGGACAGCAGGGGCGGATCCAGGGGTGGAGGGGGCTCACTGGCCGAGCTGAAATCTGATTGCCCCCTGAGGTGCCCCTGTCCTGTCAGTATACTCACTAATCACAGTGCTAACATTAATTATAACAGTGTGTTAATTTAAAAAAATCTTTTTTGAAGAACACAATGTACAATTAAGGTATATTCACTAATGCATGGCTTTGAACCCAAGCTTTAGAGGTAAAAGTAAACGTGCGTCTCTCTGAATCAGGAATTTTGCATGGATGTTTAACATATAACAGGTCCCTCTGTAGCTGTGTCCATGCAGAGGACCCAGTCTACACCTGGTTCACGCAGCCCATTCCAAAATTAAATGGTCTGGTCTACCTATTGCGTCACCAGCTTGTCCCGCCGTTACAGCCGTTGCCTAGCAACAAAGCTAAAATCTTGTTCGGTTGATTAAAAATGTTGAAAAAGTGTACCGTTAGCTGTTCGGTACACTGTTTGACATTTTCGCCTCACTTTCTGCCACCATTACCTCTTTGAAAAACATTTCTGAAGTGCGATGAATCATGGGATATGTTGGGCTGGGACAGACTCACCCTGTGGAGCCTTCGTTGCTCAGGGCTGGAAGGACACATTTGTCGGCTGCATTGGTCGAGCCTTTGAATTGGTAATATAGTCGCACCGCTGCGACACAACAGGCCTATGAATGCAGCCGGTGAACGATGCAGAATTGAGACACAGCTTGTGTAACTTGTCATCAATCAAATTTGATTTGTATAGCTCATAATCACAAGTCACAATTTGTCTCTTAGGGCTTCACAAGGTGCAACATCCTCTGTCCTTAACCCTCAATAAGAGTCAGAAAAAACTACCAAAAAAATCTGTTAATGGGGGAAAAACATAAAAACCTCTGAGAGAGCCAAATGTGAGGGATCCCTCTCCCAGGACGGAGAGAAGTGCAATAGAAGCCACGTGCAACTGAACACATCAGCAAAATAACATTGATTGATTAGAAGAAACAGTTTGTAACATAAAGATAAAGTCGATGTTTAAAGTATTTGTACATGTAGAATATGTCTGATAAAGATGAAGGGAGCAGCAATGACAAATGAGTGGCCCCTGATGTAGGAAAAGAAATCTGCATCTGGATGACAGGTGATGTTGTTCATGTTTCTACTGTAAAGATCTGGTGAGCAAGCAGCAGCCATCTGTAACAAACTGTTGCTGCCAGGAATTATCCAAAGAGTTCATTTGAAATCTGTGAGAATGACTCCAGTGTGTGTGTGTGTGTGTGTGTGTGTGTGTGTGTGTGTGTGTGTGTGTGTGTGTGTGTGTGTGTGTGTGTGTGTGTGTGTGTGTGTGTCATGCCAGCATGGGAGGGACCGGACCGTCAAGTGGACACAGCTCTCGCGCTCGCCCGCCCACCGCGCGCCACCCCACTCCACACCGATGGCAGCAGCGGCGCGTGAGGATGAACACGGGATTGTTGCGGAAGCAGAAAAACCCGCACAGTGACACAACTCGTGAAGAAGAGGTGCGTGAAGGTAAATAAGGGGGGGGGGTCACATTTTGGGAGAGTTGCGGAACAAAGAAGAAATAAAAGAGAAGAGAGAGAGAGAGAGAGGGGGGCTGGTTCCGCTCTGAACGCACTGAGCTCCAAAGCCCGGCCGGTGCCTGCTGAAGTGACCGAGGCAGAGTGCGCAGAGAGCGGCCGCTGGTAGTGGAAGGCTGCGGGGGTGAGTGGACACCGCTGGAGCTCCTGTCCGCGCCTCACAGTGAGTTCTGTTTATTCTTCTAAAGTAGCTTCATGTGTGCCAACATCCGTGTGTGTGTGTGTGTGTGTGTGTGTCCGTGTCCGTGTCCGTGTCCGTGTGTCCGTGTGTGTTTGTTGCTCTGCGACATTAGTCCACCGCTTCCAATTAGTCACAGGACGCCACACGGGCGCGCGCGCACGCACTCGCACACAAAGTGACAGCTCGTGCGTGAGAGCAGCCACAGTGGATTCCTCTCGCGTGGCAGAGCCGGCAGATGCTGCCACGCGCAGGCTTCAGACATTTGTTATTTCATTCATTCATTTATATAGAGAGATAGATCATGCAACAAATAGAGAATAATCCTATAAATAACTAAATATGAGTTATAGATAATTAGACAGATTTATCGATAGAGAGATAGATAAATAGCTAGAAAGAAAGAAAGAACAATATAACCTAATACCAAAATAGTGTAACATGAAGACAATAATCCTACTCTAAACAGCTATAGCAAAATAGCTATTAGCAATTAGATAGATGGATACATTGATTGATTGATTGATTGATTGATTGATTAATTGATTGATTGATTGAACAATATAACCTAATCGATATCAAAATCATAGATATAGCTGAGTGACCTATTATACACCCAGACAGATTATTGAATATTTTAGAAACACAGAGTCTACTTCCATGATTTGTATGTGTATTTACATGACAATATGTTGATATATTATTATATATGTAATATATAATAAAAGTGTGCAAATAGTCCTAAAAGCCCAATATTTTTTAGATTAGAGATGTAAACTGTTAGCCTCTGATTTTCCCTCTTTTGGCCTATGTCTTGGTCACATGTTCCGTCAACACATAAACCCAGATTAGAATTTGGGGAAAAAAAAGAATTTACTAACACACATTATTTAATACCAGTAAGTTGTGTGTGTTTAATTCAGCGCTCGTCCCCCTCTCCTGTCCGCCCAGTGACAGCTCCACAGCTGTCCAAGTGCACCGTCCTTAAATCATAATCTAGCGGTTAACAGCTTTCGTTTTTGGTTGCTGGTTGTGTGTTTGTATTTGGTGCAGCTTTCCACTGGCTTTGAAAAGCTAATCTGTCCCTGATATAAGCGCATTGGCCGGCTCACCATCTGGGCTGTATTATAGTGGAGAAGAGAGGGCATTTGAATAATTGATATTTAGCTATTTATAGGAGGATTATTCTCTTCATGTTGCATCAGGGGACCTATGCACTGGTCTATCTCTCTATCTGTCAATCTATCTATCTGTCCATCTCTCTATCTCTCTATCTATTTATCTATCCATCTATCGATTGATCTATCTATCTATCTTATAAATTATTATAGCTTTCAGTGTAAATCAAGTGTGTTTTAATTCTGTGTTTGTGTACCCGCATGTTCCCATTTGCTGTAATTTTGTCCGCTGACTGCACCTCTCTCAGTCTGTCCTCACATCTGTCCATTTTCATCATCCATCCAGCCATCTCTCTGTTGCTGGATGAGTAGTAGTGTATCCATCTGAAGTGGATTAGGGGTGTTATCAAAGCTAAGTAGGACTACTGTTAACACACACACACGAACACACACACACACACACACACACACACAAGGTTGCAAACGTACATGCTGCTCTCTCACTCCATTTCACTCCCCAAGGACCATTGACCATTGTTAGCCCTCCCTCAAGCCTCTTTCGCTTTTGTGCGAATGTGTATGCATGTGTGATTTTGTGTGTGTGGGAGAGTGTGTATTTGATGGTAAATACTCTGATCAAACAGTGCTTAACAAGCTGCCCGAACTGATAACAGAGGGAGGAGAGGAAGAGAGGATGAGAGAGGGATAGAGAGGAAGGAAAGGGGGGAAAGGGGCGTCCAGAGGGAAAGGAGGTTACGTACTGAAAAAAGAAAATGGAATGGGGGATGTGTGTTTTTGAGCTTGGTTAAATAGTGAAATGAACTAGTTTTACAAGCTTTTCCAGGTATTGTAGGTAAACCATGCAGAATTAAACACTAAAATATCCAATAACACTAGAGCTGTTCTTAATGTTCAGTGATTTGTACCCTTTATTTATTATACTCAGTGCCAGAATCCACACGTTTATTATTGTATATTACACTAAGACCTTTGATGTGGCTCTATTCGTCCATTTTATTATATGTATTTTTGTGACGATGATGCTTTCTTAGACACCACATCATTGAGAGAAACAGGAAAGACAGCGTAAAGAGACCAGGCTGATATGTGACAAAGATCATGAGCCAGATGTTAACCTACTGCTCCACCAGCACATAGCCCGGTCCCCGGTCGGCTGACCTGCACTAACACCCTTCCCTGTCTTCCATCATTTTTTGATCAGAGCTGCAGTACTCCATTTCAAGTCTGAAGGACTGGGAGGAGAAGATCACCCTTTCGTTCCTTGTCTTAACTTAATTTCACTGGTGTTCTCTTTCACAGTGTGTGCTTATATATTTTTCAGCTGTATGCACGGACGCCGCAGATCATTCTCTTCAATATTAAAGTGGAAGTGGTTGCGTCCTTCGATAAAACTGTGACCTGTTTTGCTGTCCAGGTGAGCAGAAGTCATGTGCCAGACATATGATGCATTTATTCTTTTGTGTGGTTTTGGTTGCCATACAGAGTCTTTATATTAAATTATTTATATTTCATAGCGCAGAAAATTAAATTGAAAACTAGAATGGCTCTCAGCAGAGCGTATATCCCCACCAGGGCCCAAGATACCCTTAAGTCAATCAAGCTGCACCAAATTGGAAACACCCATAGATATCAGTCCACTAAAAATATCAGATTTATTTCATCAAGATCCATGAATTAATTCCCGGCCAATCAATTTAAAAAATGTCCTGTGTCATCATGGTAAAGAAAGTTACAAGATTCCTGGATCCGAGGCCTACTATTTAAAGGGTTATTTTATCATTCCACTACGTTTTGTTGATATATGTTCAGTAGTAGGTCTACTTTATATTTCAGAACTTTTAACCCCTTACTCTGCTCAGAGACCCCTGAGATCAGAGAATTAAATGCTGTTAAAATCCCAAAGATCCAGGCTTAAACCAAAGGGGATCATGTGTTTATGGTTTTAGCTCCTCATGGTGGAAACTCAACATCAGAGCAGCATAATCACTGCCTCAGTTTAAAAAGTGGTTGAAATCATACCTGTATAGACGGATGTATTCTTTTTTTTATCTTTTCTGAGTTGTTTTATTATGTTGTTGAGTCGGATCTAGCCTTTTCTATGAATTGGTAACTTTTATTGTACTTTGAAAAGCACAGAGTTTTGAAAGGTGCTACAGAATTGAAATTTATTAAATTTTTATTGTACCTTTTTTATAATTTAGCGGAAAAACAAACAAACAGACAGAGGTAGAAACATAACCTCCTCGACAGAATTAGAAATTCAAACCCACAGAATCAACTGTTATCAATTTCAGTTTCTTTAAACTGTTCACATTGATGTCTCTGGATTATCTAGACTGACAGGGACAGGGCCGCTCTACCTGGTGAGCCCCACATATAGGTTCAGTTCCACCCAACTTCTTTGCGGCTTGTCCTCCCCCATTCTCTCTCCCTGAATCTTGTGTAGCACAAAAATGTTTTGCCAAGTAAAACCAAAACTATCTGCATGACTACAGAGAGACCATCACAAAGTAAACCTATTATTTGTAATTTTGCTGAACTGGCCACTCAAGTGTACTCGAACCAAGTTGTACCAGTGAAATTGTTGCACGTAATTGGTTGCAAAACACTCAAAGCTTCTGCAAAACAACTTAAACTTCAGCAACAAGAGTCATTATTGTCTGTCTCTCTGTCTCTCTCCCTCAGCGATGGATTCACCCACAGATCTTTTCGGTGACTCTGCTTCCCAGATTCATGCATTCGCTCCCACTCTCAACTCCACAGACCTCCCCGGAGTCCATCCTCAGCCTAGCGCAGGTCGACCTCCTCCTGCCTTCAGGCCTCCCAGCTTTCCCCTCATTCACCACCTCCATCAGCCAGGGGGAGCATCCAGGAGGAGTGGAGCACAACTCAACACAAACCTGAGCACACACCGACACCTGGAAGACAGAGATTTGGAGGAAGACAGGAATGCACAGGTGGAGCGGGGGATTGAAGGACGAGAGAAAGGGGTCCTGGAGGGAGAGGAGAGCTTGCTGGAGGTGAAGAAGAGGCACAGTGATGCCGTTCTTGCAGCAGAGTGGAGCCAAGATGTGTTGAAAGTGAAGAGGATGAAACTGGAGAGTCGGCAGAGGGATGGAGAGGCTGATGGAGAAGCTGATGAGGGAGGGAGGAGACACGTGGGAGGCAGGGAGGGGAGGAGACGAGAGAGGGAAGAGCTGAAAGAGCAGCTGGAGGAGGCGAGAGAGAGACTGCAGCTCCTGCAGGAGAAAGTATGGAGGGCTTTTGGGGAAAAGCACATGGCAGAGGAGGAGAAGAAAAGGAGGTGCAGGAATGGAAACAGAGGAGCAGCGGATGGAGATGTGGTGATGATGGAGGAGGAGGACATAACAGATGGGATGTATGATGAAGAGGACATTGACGATGGAGAGACTGAAAAGGAGTCGTTCTCGCTTCTTTCTGTTTCCCCTTTTGAAAACTTCCACACTCAGAGGCGGAGAGACGAGAGGCAAAAGGAGAAAGAAAGGAGGGTGGAGCGAGGAAGAGGAGGACTGCACTTGGAGGGCCTAATGGAGGGAGCAGGGTTGTGGTTGGATTGTGGAGGACTGGTGAGAGGAGACTGGGATGGAGGGATGGAAGATGAGGGTGAGGAGGGCGGGCAGAAGTTCGCTCAGGCACTGAAGCTGGAGCTGGGCAGCGCCGTGGCCCGAGTCATCGACCGAGTTCTCCGCCTCTACACTGAAACGACAGATTTCACTCCTTCCTCTCCGCCTGCTGCCATCTCCTTCCTCCCATCTGATGTAGGCAATGACGGAGGGAGGGAGAGGGGAGTGTGGATGGGACTGTTAACGAGAGGTAGAGGGGAGGAGAAGACGAGGGGTAAGGAGGAGAAGATGGGAGGGCAGGAGGGAGAAAGAGAGAAGCAGCTCCAGAAGATGAGGAACGGGGGCGTCGAGGCTCAGGGGCAGCTGCACCGCAACGAGCCGTCAGATCTGACGATGCCATTGGCTGTTCAACGTTCACCGGACATACGGAAGTCTCACCCACTCCTTGGCCCACCTCTTTCCTCCCACCTGAATCCCTCTCACCCAAACCTCTCCCTCCATCACCCATCACTACCTCGCCCTCCTCCTCTCTCTCACCCTCCCCTCTTACCTCCAACCTCACAGGCCAAGGACCCCTCCTCCTCCCATCCGTCCTCTTCCTCCTCCTCTTCCTCCTCCTCTTCCTTCCCCGCGCCTCCCCCTCCTCCTCCTCCTCCCCCTCCTCCTCTCCCTCTCCCACTGCTGCACTACTCCATGCAGCAACTCTTCTCCCGCGCACTCCACCACACACAGCTCCCCCACATGCCTCCGCCCCGGAAGGACTACCTAAACACTGATCCCTTCCTGGAGTTCTCTTCCCACCCCTCGTCCCACCCCTCCTTCCCGCCACTCCCCTTGCTCGGCCACCTGGACCCCGCCCTCGCCAGGCACGCCCACGGAGGCAGGGAGAGGGAGAGGGGGATGAGAGGAGGCGGAGGGATGGACGGAGGAGAGCTCTACCTGACAGCTGGGGGAATATCCTTTATTGTGTCTGTTTGTGTGTGTGTTTGCATGTGTGTTTGCATGTGTGTGTGTGTGTGTGTGTGTGTGTGTGTGTGTGTGTGTGTGTGTGTGTGTGTGTGTGTGTGTAATGTGTAATGTGTGTATCTCCTTGACTGGCCTCATGTATACACCCAGGAGGGCTTGTCTCCCTGTCATCTGAAGAAAGCCAAGCTCATGTTCTTCTACGCACGTTATCCCAGCTCCAACACTCTCAAGACGTACTTCCCTGATGTCAAGGTGTGTATGATGGAGCAGCACTTTGTCCAGCATGGAGCTGCATTTCATTCAAACCCATGTTTTACCCTTTACTAAACACATTTTTACAGCTCACCATGCCACCGTTAAATGGAATCTATGGCTTGGACACTTTTAGTTTGACTGATTCAGACAATATTCATGCTTTTACAAAGATTTCATGACATTATTTAATGACATACTATATATTGGATATAATGTATAACAGTTTACTTTAACTGTGTGAATTTCACTATGTAACTGTAAATTTTTTAAGTGAAAAAAGTTACATATTTAAAAAAGGTTTAATTACTTTCAACGAAAACAAAAAATATAATGGGATAAAAAAACTATATAAAATATATATTAGTATCCATAACCAATGCATTAAATGTAATTTTACTGATTATACTGTGCATTTTCCAGCCATGTTAATGTGACTTTAGATGGACAATTTAATCAGAAATCATACAACTTAGAAGGACAATCTGTCCATAACCATTACTGACACTCTCAATAAACAATATACTGTAGAGTCACTGCAACCGATGAAGTGCAGGGACTGAAATAGAGAATACACAAAGGGGGTATATCTGTAAGCCTGTAGATTTGTAAATGTAATAATAATAAAATTAATTATAAGAGAAAATATTATAAATAATAGTAAGTAATAGCAAGAAAATATATTAAAACTTTACTTTGAGGAAATGGTCAAAAATACATTACATGTAGTCTTTAGAAATAAAAATTGTGTGCTGCAATTTTTTTAAACATATGATAATACCAATATATTTACTTTATTTCCAGCTGTTGCTGTCAACCAGCCTATTGATATGTGACTCATAAAGAGTGTGGTCATAGAGGTGCTTGTGTCTTTTTAACCAATCACAATCCATAGTATGATTCTCAGAAAAAAACAGAAAATAATATTTGGTTTATTACGATGAATGTTACAGGGTGGAAATGTAACTTTTTGAAATCAAACTGACGAGTCACTGTTGATGCTGAAATGAATTCAACTAACGAGCCCCAGCGCTCTGCTGCTGTCCTGAGCCGCTCACTTCTTCCCCTGCTGTTTCCCTGTTCACTGTCTAGTTTAACCGCTGCGTGACCTCCCAGATGATTAAATGGTTCAGTAACTTCAGGGAGTTCTTCTACATCCAGATGGAGCGCTTCGCACGACAGGCTGTCCGCGACGCTCTCACCCGGTGGGTTCAGCCTGGCACTGGTTCATGTTAAACTCATTTGCTGCAAAAAATAGTCCACTGCTCACACGCTGGTGCTGATTCTGTTTCATTTATGCATTTGATTCTGTGCATTTGTTGCCCTGCATATTTGGACATTTGTAGAAATGTTTTTACAAATTGCTAAATCATTACAAAACAGTTATTTAATGTTCTAGCTTTTC
This sequence comes from Paralichthys olivaceus, assembly GCF_024713975.1. Classification (NCBI taxonomy): domain Eukaryota; kingdom Metazoa; phylum Chordata; class Actinopteri; order Pleuronectiformes; family Paralichthyidae; genus Paralichthys; species Paralichthys olivaceus. The sequence goes on from NC_091114.1 coordinate 7,723,673, forward strand.
CTGTTTTATGCAACAGAGTGAAGCATCATGGTTTACTCCCTGATGCAGCTGTGCTTCATCACTTTTTTCCATTTTATCTCATAGTTTTCATAGAGGCTGACATTTGTCATAGTTAGGTTAATGTTAATTGTGACACATTGATTAAAGATCATTTTGAATTTATTTTTGAATGTGTTAAACAGAAAACATATATTTTCTTTGTAATTATTAGACCAGTTTAATTTAAACCACTGTGAATGTAGAGGTAAAAAATAGTCAGTTAATAATTCCTTTAACATAAATGTTAATTATAAGTCATAGAAATTAACACTATTGCAGCATGCATTTTTGTAATAGCTCAATTAAAATGAATTTGCTCTCCGTGTATTCCAGGGAAGGAGCACCTCGTCTGAGCAGAGAGACTCAGCTGCGAGTGGGCCGTGACACGGAGCTGTACCGCATCCTCAACATGCACTACAATAAAAGTAACATCTACCAGGTATGGACTGTGTGTGGACTTCAGCTACATATTTGTATTTATGCATATCGTCCTTGGATGGCTGCTTTAAGCCTCATAGTGCTGCAAGTACAGTGCATTTATTTCATGGAGTGGGAACCTTGATTTTTCTTTAATAGCAGAAGGTCAGAGCATTTTTTGTGAACACAGGATCACCCCAAGGTTATATGTGCTATGTCATCAATGCTTTATAATGTATATAATAATTTATCAATAGGATGTACAAGCTCTAACTGCTGTTTTAAATGAAATGACCTTCTAAGGCAGGCTAACTTGCATTTGAACATGTATGAAAATCACTGGTGGAGAAAGTACTCTAACATTTACCTGAGGATAAGTACAAATAAATAGACAAAATTGCACTCAAGTAAAAAGGAAATGCCCCACAGCTAACTTTTCTAGTACGTACTTGATTGTGTACTTAAAGTATTTAGCAACAGTCTACTTCATCATTAACAGTGCCGACTGTATATTCGGTTTAATACAAGAATAATACAGACTGTCATATTAATGAAGAGGCTGCAGATGATGCTACTGAAATCTGTGGATCAATTCCCCTCTTGTTATTGATTACTTTTAAAAATATGAAGAACAACGTGAACCACAGTGCATTGAAGAAATGTAGTGTGGTAGAAAGTACAGATATTTGTGGTGGAGAAAAAGTACCTGAAAATAAATCTACTTAAGTAATCTACAGATGCATGAAGAATGTACTTAAATACAGTAACTAAGTAAATGTACTTTGTTACATCTCACCACTGGTGAAAATTAAGCTCTTGTTTAATGTATCCTGTCAATGTGAACTGAGTTTAAACCGAATGAAGAAAATAGTTCATATAGAAGCTCACCTCAGTATTTATTAAATGTTAAAATAAATAATAAAACATGTTAATTATCAAAGTTTAGAAATGTAAACTTTCTCCGTATGCAGATGAAGTTTCTATCGTGTAGAATGTTGGCGTCATATCAACCTTCAAAAACAATGTGGCCCGTACGGGGATCGAACCCGCGACCTTGGCGTTATTAGCACCACGCTCTAACCAACTGAGCTAACCGGCCATGACGTCGCCAGGCATTGAGGCAGGAACTTACCGTTGTCATGGAAATGACTGTTCTTTTTAGATTGGATATATTTTCAGTAAATTAATTTTCATATTTAATTTCAACACACACGAGCGTTGGGATATTAATCGTATTATTGTTTTTATTCTGCTCAATTTTTCATTGTAACTTTAAGTTTCACTTCATGATGATGATGATTGTCATCATCATCATTATTATTATTATTATTAGTAGTAGTAGTAGTAGTAGTAGTAGTAGTGGTAGTAGTAGTAGTAGTGGTAGTAGTATAATTGTTCAATAACCTGCATGAACCTCTATGAAAACTGAATAAACTTGTTTTGTCTTAAATATACATCTACGATCTTCTAAATGTGAGGGGCTGTACACAATAAAGATGAATGGAGCAGTGGAGTAGTGTTATATATATATGTTTATATATATATCTGTTTATATGTATCTGTCGTAAACGGTGTTTTATTGTGAAGTGTGCAGGCTTTATTTTGCACCTTGTGATGTGTGTATAGTTTTTTCCAGCAACTCAGGGCTAAAAATGTTGGATGGAAACAAGTCGCACAGCAGAACATAAGTTTATATGTTCAGTACATCAGAGTATTTTTGACAATTACAATAACAATATGTTGCTTTTATATAACAACGTAATATTAATATTACAAGTAAAGATTGGAGTTGACAGGAGACACATTTTCCTAAAATATAACTGGAACAGTTTTTTTCTATCTCAGAGTGTGTGCATACGTTTCCAGTCCTTATCTGTAGACGCACATGTATGTTGCCCTTTGACATCCAGATTCCTGTGTGCAGGTCCCTGAGAGGTTCATCGAGGTGTCCGAGGTGGCTCTGAGGGAGTTTTACTCAGCCATTTGGACTGGCAGAGACAGCGACCCCTGCTGGAAGAAAGGCATTTATAAAATCATCTGTAAACTCGATAGTCCCGTGCCGGACGCCTTCAGACTGCCCGGCTGTCCTGTCGGCTGACCCAGTGGACTGCAATGATCTGGTACAAAAGCACAAATTCATGCCCAATCACAAACAAACTGAAAGACGGGAACAACATACAACCATATACAAACCGTACAATTCCAGACTGTGAGGAAACATTTGAACAGTTTGGTTCCTCATAATTCATTCATGTAGAAAAATAAAACTCATTTAGGTGAATAAAATGTTGTTTGCGTGACAGTGTACAGGAAGCGACACACGTGGACTGTAGCAGACTGACACACTCGCAGCCCTGTGCTGTGGATGAGTCTTGTGACTGCACTTATCAAAGAATGGGACCATACCATTGAACCGGTATGAATGGACCGAGCAGGAGTTCCCTCTCTTCCAAACGTTCTCCAGCCATCAGTTGGATTGTGAAATGATAGAGCTGCGACTCAGGTTTGATAACACAGACAGGTTTTAATTCCAATATCATTCAAAAAATGTCAACATATATAGTCACAGTAACATGGTGTGTGTCACCACGAGTTGGCAGATGTGTCCAAATCCATGAGCCATGCATTGGTTTCACATCCAGGAGCATTTCAAGGGACTTTGGGGGCCACAGGTAAAAGCAAAGCTGACCCCCCCCACCCCCAAGAAACATATGACGACCAAAACACATCATTATTTTCTTAATTATTAACAAAGTGCACACACATAACTAATAGCAAATGTAGTATTGATTAAGTGCAAACTCACGTTCTCGACTTCATCCAAAACTCTAAAATCACAAAGCCTTTGGCAGGAAGCTAATGGGATCTCATCCGGGGGTTTCTGATCATGGTGTCATTGCAGTTTCCTGTACATAATCCATCATAGAATCAAAGGGGGTTCTCCCCAGGCATTTGCCCTCTTTCCCCACCCTGTTGCGACGCCCCTGTTCACGTCATTGAATACATTCCCTGCACATGTATTGTAAATTATAACAAATCATGAAAGACCTGTTTTTAATGCGTTGATTCAGCCATCAAACCAAGTCCACAGCCTAAGAACCTAACAAGTGTCTCCCATAAGGTGACTGGTCCCATTTCCCTCATCTTCACTTTCAGTGCACATGAACGCAGCCATGTGCACTGAAATTCACTAATTTGCCGCGTAATCACCAACAAACCTAACAGTCACACAAATTTAAGTATTACCCTCCATTAGGAGTGTTCATGGTTTTTACATTACATCGATAAATAATCATTTTTAAAACCTCAAGTCACAGGTCAGTGGGTTCCATCAGTGGGTTTATTTTGCTTGTGTATCAGTCTCAGTTTAATATTTCATTATTATTATAGAGCTTTGTAAAGCTTTTGTACAATGTAATCTAACTGTAATTAAAATTCTGTTAAGAGAGGGACAATATATTGAATTTCAAATGGTTAAAATGAATGTTTTGTTGTTTCCTTGATGTACTCTTGCAGTTGAACTACTTATGCTTTTGTATAAGTTTAACGTGAAGCTAAACTTGATAGGTCAGTTGCACATTTAGTATATATCAATATTTGTTTCCAGAAGGTATGGAGGACTCTTTCAGTCTATTATAAAAGCCCATATGTAAACTCTTTGTGATTTGTTTTCAAATGCATGTTTCCTATATTTGACTTTTGTATTGTAACCCTGTGCGTTTCTCTCATTGCATTTATTGCTCTCTCTCTTTTATATTGTACATACACGCTTGTATTCTTTTATCGTATATCTGTGCCTCAATCCAGCTGTGGTGAATTTTGATGTTTAAACAGTGAATTAAAGTGATGGCAGGCTCCTGTTGGTGTGATGTCTCACACACATACACACACACACACATGCACTATCTCCTGGTAGACAACACTGATGCCATCATACATTAATCCTTTAATCTAACACAACCATAGTAACACACACATTCACATGCACATTGATGCTAATACATGGACGATGGCTTTGTAAGAGGCTCAGCGCAGGACAAAGTCTAACCACCTGAGACGGCACACACACACACACACAGTTTCTCTGGTATATTAGAAATGCATCCAAACTACAAGATTCTTGCAGAAAACCCCCAAACATGTTAGAAAAGGAGTCTTATCACTGGACCTGGTGGTATTTTAGTATTTATCTTGAGATGAAAAGGTTCCACATACGAACACCAGAGCCGAATCATAAATATAAATGCAAATGTTCCTTAACTGGCTTATTCTTTGACCGTCTTTGTGACCAATTCATTTGTACAGCAGTTACTGGCGTTAAAGCTCTGGAATAAAAAGGCCTCTTTGAATATGGTCGTGACATCACTTTGTGCACCCCCCCTGAGAAAAATCAATCACAGCAGGGAAATGCACCACATCATTGATTTTCATACTTTTACAAAGCAAAATTTAGCTACAGCTCTATTTGTTCATATTTACTTTGCCCTATAAATAATTCTTGTTCCTGTACTCGGAAAACTCCTACTTTTATTTATCTGAGATCTGTGCATTTGTGTGTGTGCTTTGTCTGTGAAATGTAATTAATTTGAGGTGTTTCATGCACCATACAATATATATTTTTACCTTAAGTCTTACTATCGACTGCACACCATCAGATTCTCCAGAAGATAATAAGATAACTGATGAGCTCTTGAGGGAAACTGTAATAATACAACAGCTCCTGTATAAATGCAGAACCTGGTCAAACTGAAATGCTGTCGCACACTCTGTGGGTTTGGTATTTCAGTTGCAGAAGTGAATTTAATAGCCTCGAAGCGGCGACGGGGGCCACACAGAAAGTGGCACGGTCGTATGACATAAGTCACAAGGTCTGATTAAGCTCTCTGGGAATGTAGGAGCTACCAGTCTTAGACAGTAGCCACCACTAATTCAAGGATATCTTTAAATCCTCTAGTAGCTCAACCTTTGACTATAAGTCTAGCCACATGATAGTCCACTGCATATTATACTATACATTTAATACTGTTCTATCAACAGTTGGCCCCATATGAGGACAAATAAATGTGTTAATATAGGCCTTCATGTGAAGTTTGCCTTTTGGATGGACCTGTGTAGAGGTGATCCATCATCCCTTACAGTCATCTATTCATCCATCCATCCTTCCATCCTCTCTTCTCACTGCTTCCCACAGCTTCTACTTTCTGGGTTATGGGATGAAACCAGCTCCTGCCCCGAAGAAAATCGTCTTGTATGACACCCAGTGTCCCCTGTTATCAACCCTGTCAGTGACAAAACCGACCGATTTCACGCATTTTTCCACGATTTTTACGCACGTCTGGCAGAGCTGAGGAGATGGTGGTTCCTCTTCTGAAACCAAAACAACTGGAGCTGGAGGAGAGCAGCAAACTAAAGCACGAGAGCGAAGCTTGAAGCAGGTCCACTTCAGAGCGAGAGACACCGAGAGAGACAAAGACAACCGATCCACCGCCGGAAATCAAGTGTATTTACCTTCAAAATTAAAGCGCGGCATCAGAGGAGGAGAGGAGGCAGGTAAGTTGAATATTATTAGATCACAATGGAAACATCTTGATTGGACATAAGAATGTGTGAGGGAGATCATTTTAGGAAATCAAATAAGACTTTATTAATCCAGAAGGAAATAGTTATAGAATTAAGCAATGGATATCAATGTAATAATAAAACATAATAAGTGAAAAATAAAATCACAAAGTGCATCGGGAGTAAATGCAGAAATGGAGAATGAAATAACTGATGAAGGTGTAAGAAGTATGAACTCTATCTTCTATCGTATAACGTTTTCTGTGAATGCGTCACATGTGGTTCTATTTTGAAACCCTGCAGCGGAAGCCTGTGTTGTGGTTACGGCGGGTTTGATTCCGGAGTGCCAGCAGACGGACGCCGGGCGTGCGCACGGGACGCAGCTGGATGATGGCGCTGACGGGGCTGCTGCTGCTGGAGCTCGCTCTCTACTCCAGCTGCTTCGTGTGCGGGATCGTGGCCGCCGCCTCCACCACCATCGTCCAGGTGACTTTTCAGGAATTAGTCCGATCCGTTGCTTCGATCTCCTGCCTCTTCCGGGTGGACTCGCTGTGCGGTGTGTTTGTTTTGTGTGTGTTTTGTCCTGCGCGTGCATCAAGTGAAAAAGTTTGTTTTTGACACTTTTTAAAAACACTTTAGTCAGTTTGAATCACTTTTATTCATTTGTTTCCACAGTGTTTCTGATATTAAAGTGATTAATAGACTCTGTTTTACGCTCTTTACGTGGATTAACTGAGCGCGTGGACTTGCACGCGCATTCACTTTCTGCCTAGGTATCATCATCTTCGTCATTTTCGTCATCGTCACTGCTTGGCTCATGAGTTGCGCTCATCTTACGCTATTTGCGCAGAAAAACAACTCTCCTCAACTTAATAAGGAAACGCGCGAGCACGTGAAAAAAAGCCCCCGAGGGTAAATGCTGGATGAGCGCGCGCGCGTTAACAACAGTCATGTGTCCTCACTCGAGATACTAGTGTGTGTGTGTGTGTGTGTGTGTGTGTGTGTGTGTGTGTGTGTGTGTGTGTGTGTGTGTGTGTGTGTGTGTGTGTGATCTCTTTAGGACCTTTCCAGTATAAACACTGATCAGTTGTCCTCATGGGGACACACAAGAAGAATCCTGTAGTTTGGATGTCTTCTGTCTTCAGGACCTTTACATTGACCCTGTCAGGACCAGTGGACCTGAGCTGGGTCCTAACGAATCAAAGCTTAATTTCTGAGCTCCTGTTTAAGTTTAGAGTCAAGATGTCAACTGTTGTCAGGTTAAAGTCAAAGTTAAAGGGGATAGTTCACCCAAAAATGACAGTTCACACATTGTCTACTCACCAATATGTCGATGGAGCTGTGGGTGAAGTGTTTGAGTCCACAAAACACTTCTGCACTTTCAGAAGTGACTTCAGAAGAAGTGGTCACCATTTACTTTGGCTGAAACCTCCTAAAGTGTTTGGTGGACTCAAATACTTACGTGGTGAGTAGATAATGTGTGAATTTTCATTTTATGGTGAAGTATCCCTTTCAGGTTAAACATGAAATGGTCATGGATCAGGTACGTTTTTATCCACTCATCAATACAAAGTACTTTCAATAGTTTTGAGGTCTAATTTTGGTTAAAATCCATCATTATGAGGACATTTTGACAGTGTGGGGACATTTGTAGCTGGTCCTCGCAGCTTTTAAGGGCTGTTTGACTTGATGTTGGGATAGAATTATGTTTAGGCCAAGGCAAAGATTAGGGTTAGGGCTTTAGATGTGAATGTAGGGGTGGAGGGCTTGTTATTTAAACACAATAACAAAACAGAGACAGTTAAAACATCTCACATATCTCCATCTTGTCTTTTCTCACAGGGTAATTTCGGAGGTCTGTGCATGCTGTATGGACTCGTCAACTACAATGCAACAGCAGGGCTCATTGGAATCCAGTCATCCAGCTCCCCGTCTCTGTGTTATTTTGTGTCGGCCATCTCAGTCATGGTGGCAGTTGTGTGCTTCTCGCTGTCTCTGTACTGGGTGTACACTCTCTGCATCGACGGGGAATTCAGAAGGTGAATATTTTTCATAATCGGAAATCAAACGGGCTGTAAACACAGTCTGGTTAGAGAACAAAAATACAGCCACGCTAAGGTACTACACCAATACTCCAATGGGTATTTTCTACACCAATATACATAAGTATAGTTTAGTAAGCAGAACATTTCAAACCTTTGACATAGGCCAGTGTTATGATCACTTATTTAATTTTCTGCTACATGAACAGTTGAATTACTGCAAATTACACAATCCTAGAAAAATACAATGGACATGAACATGAATAAGGAAAGTTAGATTATGATGTTTACATGAGTTGCTAATAAAATATCCCATCAACATTTCTGTTTCCATGTTACAGAGCATGATCTGATCATAATGTGGCTCATAAGTTATTTTTAACTGCCATATATGTCGATGTTGCAAAATGAGAACTCCGGCAGGATGTTAGAATGTGATTAAGACTCATGTCGACATGATGTCAGGTCACAATTTTATTTTATTTGTGAAGTGTATTTTTGTTTTAACATGAAACAGCATCAAACCCAGACGAATAAACCTTATTAGGACAAGTGAGTTTAATGGTTTCATAGAGATTAACTTACAGAATTGATGAAGAGGTAACAAAACATGGAATAGAAAATACAACGATCAAAGCAGAGTTTACTGTAGTCATGGTGACATAGTCTTTTGACCTAATTTCCTCATCTGGTCAGAAGGTGAATCAACTTTTTATTCCTGTGTTTTTCTTTCCCCTTGTGTGAAAAAGGCTCACAGTCGCTCTCACGCTCTTGTTTCTCCTCCTCTCCACAGGGAGCGAATGTGGATGAACCTGATTGTGGCTGTGTGTGGCATCTTCCTCTTCTTCCTGCTCATCACAGGCTGCATTCTGAAGATCGGACGTGACTCGCTGTGCAACTCTGTGCTACACGCCGTTCCCAACATTACCAGGTGACGCACGCACGCACACACACACACACACACACACACACACACACACACACACACACACACACAAAGGATATTGCAACTAAAAAGACATGCATGCACAGACACGTCCACATGACCTAGACGTCTCACAAACAAATCACAAATGAAACTAAACCATTTAAAACCCGCAGAGTTTTACTTCCTGATTCTGTCTGACTCGGTCATTAACCGACCTGCCTGTCTTTTGGGGGCCGACGCCAATATCGATATGCGAGAGTAAATAAATTCAGATGTACATCGACCAATACATGTATTAAAAATATATGTCACTATCATATAACTTTTATGACAAAGTTTACATTTTAACCATAAACTTCAATATAAATGTCAAGTACAACCAAATATATAGAATATAAATACACATCTTTGTCTGTCGTCTGTTCTGTGAAATATGTTTTCATATCAGCTCTCATCTGCAAACTGAAACATAGATTCTGATGTTTCTGTGAATAATATCAGACACTATCCATCGACTTTCTAACACGCGATCTGTTTCTGTCTGTCAAGTTGTGAGGAGGCCCAGACTAGAACCTGGGCGAGTCCTCTGAGAGCAGGAAGGTTCTACAGCAGTCTGTACAAAGCTGAGGTCAGTATTTCTTCCACTGCTTTTTATTTTATGTCTTTATCCTCTTGACTAGTCCTCATAAACCTTTGCACTTTGATTCAAAGCAAGTACAATAAGGTATTTCATGTGTCGTCTTGACGTCCCTATCAGACAGCGGTGTGGGTCAACTTCTTCTTCTGGCTCATCATCGGGGTCCTGGTCATCATTCAGCGGCGCCAGATTTCCGGGGCGAAGATGATCGTGGGGGGTTTCGGCGGGCCGTCCGGTGGGCTCTTTAGCGACCCAGGGGTGACTGCTGCGGAGACCGAGCCCTTTTTCAACCGCCCCCCGCAGCCACAGTGAGGACGTGCGTCACAGAGTAGAACACACACGCTAACAGCAGCGACATGTGGAAATAGGGTTAATACACTGTTTTTTTTTAGATGCTTGTGATCAAATGTGAGTTAATTTGGCTGATTGAGGTTGTGTCAACAACAATAGAATCATTTATCGACGAGGATGGGATTCGAACCCACGCGTGCAGAGCACAATGGATTAGCAGTCCATCGCCTTAACCACTCGGCCACCTCGTCCTGTTTGGCAGGTTTACATGAAGCCCTAAAATTTCGCTGAGCCGTTTGTGATTCCCCTCAGGGTGTGTGTGTGAAGCAGAAGTCCAAAGATTGAACTGCTGATATGTGCATTTACCTCGAAGCCTTTTTCAACATCCGAGTCCTGGATCACACAGAAATGTGGAGTCCTGCATTTGGTTTGTTAACACAACCAAGGAACAGGACGTGTTCACCACAGGCATTCATGTTATATTTCACCAGTGTGCTCAGATTTTGTACTTCAGTTGTGATTTGCAGATGTTTCCGTCTTTAAACATTTCTCATTAAATTAAAATTGACTTTTTTAAACCGCCCTCCCACCCAGTACCTCCCAGTTTTAATAATGTTTATTTATGACATTATTGTCCCTTCTTTTTAATTTGCTCTCAGTTACTTCCTTGTTAGCTGTGAGCTAAACCACTATTCATGCATCTGTCGTGGCCCTATTTTCTTCGACCATGTACTCTAGTTTCACTCGGAGTCTTACTTATATCAGATATTGTTTTTGATCACGTGTTGCAGAGTGAATGCACTTCAGGGCTGTTTGGTCCGGAAATCAAATATTTGGCTGTTTGTAGTGATGCTACGACACTCATGTGCTAAAATAAACCAAAGAGTCTAAACACAATGACATAAACTTCTTCTTTTATCTATTTATTTATTGCTGCTGTTTAAGGTTTTGTTTAACTCAGTCTAGTGACAGAGCGAATGGAGGCAGGGGATCTGATATGTTAAGCTGTGACTCCCTCTGGTGGTCGATGATGAGTAAAGACTTCCACTTTCTCATAATTACGATTTACTATTTCATACTTTCCATTTTTTAATCTTGATGCCATTTTTATGCCTCCATGCCTGTGACAACCAGTGGCCAGAGACATTATGTGTTCAAGTTGTCCATCTGTCTGTCTGTCTGTCTGTCTCTCTGTCTGTCCGTCACATACATGTGAACACAGTACAAATGTTCAGTTTGACTTAAGCTGATTACATTTTTGGAGGTTAAAGGTCAAGGTCACTGTGACTTCTCGTTACATATTTTCTGCCTTGTTAACTTCTTAAGAACCTAAGAACTTGGTATAATTGTAGTTTGGAAACTCTTTACTTTGCAGAACAGAGTACGAACTGGACGCAGTAGACATTTCTGTCTTAAAATCTGTTCTTTTTTAAACCGAACACCTCTGAATCGTGTGATGGCCGCAGAGACTGTAGGGATGTTGCGTCTAAATGCAGCTGCATTCATTCACAGCAGTTGCCAGACAGATCAAAATAGACGGGATGAGCTGACTCCTGCTATTCCAGCAGGACTCCTTCTGTCTTTCCCCTTAACTGCGTAATCTCCGAGGATTACCTGACGTGCCCAGAGTCCCGAGGTGGAAGATAATGTTCACTGAGGAGAGAAAGAAAGGAGAGACACACCAGGAGACGAATACAGAAAAGTCTTCACTGATCTGTACAGAAAGTAGAGTTCATATTTTTATATAAAGAGAAAATCCGTAAAGGACGACAACAACAGGAGAGAGAACTCTGGAGAACGCTGAGGACTCTTTGAATCTCGAGTCGGAGAAGGGAACCCCCTCAAGGCTCGTGATAAATCTGACTCTGGAGTCTATGGTGAGACCTTTTCATCTCTCTTATTACATTTAAGATGTGTGGATGTAAGAACGCATGAATGACAGAAGGAAAAGGAGGAGTGTGGAAAAACATGCATCAGAGATTGAGTGCTGGTGGGAGAGGAATGAAAGAGAGAAGAGCAGTGGACAGTGGAGACTGAGCTTAGCTGTGATAAGCCTCTTTGAGCTACTTCACTCTCCACACATCAAATGTTCTGTTGTAAACCTGTTGATCTGAGCTGGGGCTCGTCACTGTGACATATTGATTCACTTTATCTGCTTTTTTGGCAGGAGAGCTCGGCTTTACTGCCAAATCAGACAAAAACTATGGAGAACAGAGCAGAGTCCTTGAATCTCACATTGTAATCACAGACAGGCCTTCAACTTGACATTTACACAAGTCTGTCTATTAAGTATCTGTCTCCTTGAATGTCCTTAACCTGTCCACGTCCAAAGCTGACCTCTGTCCATCTCCCTCCAGAACATGTCTCGTGATCAGTGCGAGTCTGTGGCCGTGAGCGTGGAGTCCCTCCTCACCGACGCCAAGAGGATGCAGCTGCAGTGCCGTGAGCGCAGCGATCAGCTCTCCATGGCCGCCACGCAGCTGAGGGTGGAGTCGGCGTCCCTGAGGGAGCAGTGCGAGGCCACGCAGCTCGACATGGCGCACATCCGCCGGCAGCTGGACGAGCTGCTGGACACCAAGGCCGCCTTCGAGGCCAGGGAGAGGCAGGCGCGCAAGCTCAGCAAGCAGCTGTGAGGAGACGAAGAAGAGGAGGAGGAGGAGAAGGTGGTGTGAGAGAGGGGAGCAGCATCCTACATGTCATGAACTTAGTATGCAGGCTCCCCGCTGAAATCCTTTTTGTTTAGCACCCAGGAAAAAGAAGGGATGAGGAAAGAAAGAAGAGAATTTCTCAAGAAAGAAGAGGAATAGGTTTGGGAGGAGGAGTACAGACAGAATGCTGCTCAGTAGAAAGCAAACCTTATATGAAATCACATTTCAATTCACTAGATTTTTATGTGCAGCAAAATAAATATCAGTCCCCTAAACATGTTTGATTTTTTTTACAACAAAATCTATGAAATATTCAATATTTAATTAAAATATTGAAAAATGTCCCATATCACAATGTTAAAGCAAAGCATTCTTCTTTATTGGGTCATTTCCACTCCTCCAAAATATTTCATGGAAACCAATTAGTATAGTTTTTGTGTAATCCTGGTCAAAAATGTGGAGTGATGGTTTAGAGAGTCAAGAGAAAGCAAAAGAATAAAATGTTTTAGACCCAACACCAGTTTAAAATGGCCACTTGAAGATTTGCTGTCATTATCAACAGATCCTGAATTATTTTTCTGAACAAACAGGAAATCATAACTTAATTAAAACAGCATGTTTGGTTTGTCGGGTTGAGAGAAGAAGAAAACAGCACTTTATAGCTTTATAGACATTTACAGTTACTTTGTGATTTTTGCTGTTACGTTGCACACACTTGAGTTTCATCCCTCTCCTCTTCTTTTTCGTGTCAAATAAAAAATTCCAAACACATTTTTCTTTCCTTATGTCTCATTCTGTTTCTTACTGATATGTGTGTGGGCAGCAGAAGGGGCGAGAGAGTGAGAGTTTGTGGATGAGTGGCACAGAGAGAAAGTCTTGACTTAACTTGGGCTGTTTCATATGTATGTATACGTTACCGCAGATTTCTCCAGAGGTGAGTAAACAAACAGGCAGATATGAGATTGTTGAGTGAGAACGAAAACTGATCCTATCTGTAGTGGCACATGCTGAGTCACACACACACACACACACTGGTGAAACATCCTCGTTATCTTAATTGTTCATTTGTTTTTTGAAGTGGGCAACACATCTTCTTTAAATGTCACATTTATTTATTTTTATCTTTAGTATTTGGACCTTTTCAGTGATTTTTGATTCATCCATGTGAATCCTTTTCTGGATCTTGTCTTCGGACTCCAGGTTTTGTGTGTGTTGGTTCTTTTTTTGCTTTGTGCTTGTCCTTTGCTTCCTAATCCTGTGATTGTCTGCACCTGCTGTCTGTGAGCCACCTGTGTGCTGTGTCAGTACTGCTCACTCTTCTCCGTCCGTTTGTCCATCAACCTGGATTTACCTCGTGCTCCAGTTCTGCAGGTTTGTTTCCTTTAGTTGACTTTTAGTTTGCTGGTTTACCTGCTTTTTTTAAATCCCACACACCTGCCTGTGGGTCTGCGAGGAACACAAAACATGACAGCGACTGTTTGGTGTGTGAACTGCTGGTGTCATCCATTTGTTGAATCTGTAGTTGTGTCTCTTGATGTTGCTTCTTATACTAATATCCATTTTTATCCACTTGGCTGCAGCAGAGACAAGTGAACACAAGACTGATGGTGCTATGGAGTCATGTGTTTTTTTGCATTGTCACTGTATTCCACTGATTAAGACTGGTGACACGTGTGTAAACATGTATGGAAACAACAGGTTTCATGTTTTCTAAGGGAAATTGATTTAACACATTTGTTATAGTGATAAACAATCATGCAAATAAGTTACAAGAAACCACAACATGGCAGATTTTAAATTATGAGGAACCAGAACAATGTGCTGAGAAAAACAGCTGGTGATACTGATACGTGAGCCATTGGGCCATTTAACCACACGTAGATATGCAAAACCCGTATTGGAGGTAAATGTTTGTCATTTCCGATGTGTTTGATAAGTTTCGTGATTTTCAATCCCACAAAATGTGACAAATTGTAAAAACAAAACATTTGGTGCAGCTTGGATCCTTAATTCATGTAAAATGTATCATTTCATTGATGATGATAATGAAATTGATGAAAGTATTGATAATAGCTGCTTTAATAAGAAGCATTGGAGAACATAAACACAATATAAAGGCCTAGCTGTCCTGTCTGACAATAATACAAATGTTCTACACGTTCTAACAATCATGAGTGGAAACGATGCATGGGGTAAATATGAATTCAGTCTACATGGCTACTTTGGGTCTTATTCTTTAAGTTAATAAATCCCATTGTTCTTGTTGTTTTCAAGGTTTCCTGCCGTTGACCTGGGTCAGCGGTGGAGTGGTGATGGTCCCCACAGTGCTGGGACGTAACAACCGGGGGCTCATCTGGGATGAACGTCCACATGGGGGAAGTAAGTGTGATTATATGTGTATCTCTTGTGGTTTTTGTCGTTGTTGAGTCATGCATTTGACTGGATGCTGGGTTCATTCTGTATTTCTTTATGTAGCCATCCAGTGAAATGTTGTTGCCTAATTCATTTTCAAAGGTGAACCTGAGTGTGGCAGTAGTGATGACTTTACATTGTGTGTAGTGTGTGTATGTGTGTGTGAGCTTTCTGTTGTGTGCTGCATTTTGTGTTGTTGTTGCTTAGTTTGGTACCTTGTGCATTACTGTTGTATTTAATTGAAGTGATCAGTTTTGTTACCTTTTGTTAGGTTTAGTGTATTTAAGTAAGTTTTAAATATTTCCTTGAAAGAAATCTCAAAATTACAACCTCTTGCTAATTTCATTATGACTTTATTCTTAAAATATTTAGATGTTCTTATTTTCCTCCAAACCATGACCATAATGCTTCATAATTAAATATAGACACACACCACAGAGAGATGCAGAAGCGAGACAAGTTGTGTCACAAAGCATTACAATTTTAATCATCATTATAAATCATTCTATAAATACATGGTGGTCATATCATTAAGAAGTTATTTTAAATAGCAATAGATAACAAAAGAGCAGTGGGAGAGATGTTTGTTGGGGTCGAAGGAGAAAGGAGTAGCGACGGTCTGCCGGGCTTCAGTCGAGGGCACGAAACTGGGACTGTTAGTGGAAGAAGCTGGGAATGTGTGTGTGCGAGTGTTCAGTTTGGTTTCTTTGCCACTGGGACCCTCGTGTCATCACCGCTCTGAAAGACAAACTGAGGATGCGTTAGAGACTGAACCCTCACAGCGTGGTGTGGTTATAACGTGTGCTGTGGGAGAGAGGCAGACTTACTTTCAGGCTTCTTTTTTAGCGGCAACAGTGCTGCTTTTGCCTAAAAAACACACAGAGTTACGGAAACATCTGGATAAAAATAACTGCAGAAATTAAGAATGAAAAGTCAAACACGGAAAGAATAAATCACCTTCTTTATAGCGGTCCAGTCTTCGAGGATGTCGATGTCTCTCAACATGTAGACGATGAAAGGTCCTGTGAGATGGACGAGGAGTTTTCCATTGAACAAAGCAGTAATTTCATTTTGTAGTGAATTTGAATTTTTAAATATGCAGTTCAGAGAGCAACAGCTGGAAAAATATGAAGATGGTGGGATTAATAGAAATGTGAAGAGTAGGATCTTTATTTTTTTTTTACCTGAAACCAGAGCCACTTTCTTTTTTCTCTCCATGCGACCCAGCAGATTCTTTCTTTTACACTTCTTTCCCCCAACATCATCGCTCCACTCTGAGACAAGATCAGATCACATTCATTACATGACATTCATATGAAGCTGTGTCTCTTCTGGCAGTGGACTAAAGGGACACAGACAGGAAGTAACATGTTACAGTGAAAACAGTGTATGTACCCGAGGTGAGGTCTATATTCTGTCTGTCCTCCTCCAGTCTCCGGATCTTTTCCAGCAGCTCTGTCTTCATGGCATCAAACAGCAGCGTCCTCTCACTCTGTAAGTGTGCACGCGTACACGCACAGTTTAGTTTAGTAATAGTTCAGCTTGTGTCGCGGTGCAGTATCCAGTACCCTGTGTTAGTACTGCATGTGTGTGTGCGTTACCTCCAGGTGCTGCCTTGCTCCTTGCACTTCACACTCGTGCTTGTGTTTGATCACCTGCAGACACAACTCTCTGTACACTCCTGAACATACAGAGAGAGAGAGAGAGAAAGGTTGTTGAAGACAGAAACAAGTTGCAGTCGTTATTTTTTTAGATTTGGTTATTTCACTTTTCTGGAAGACCGAAACTGTCAAAAGTGACCATTAAGACCAACGCTTAAATGCTAAGTGTGCACCTACTGAATTAAACTCACCTGCACACAGAGCTTTGCCTCATACAACCCTATTGTTTTGTGACATCATCCTTGTTTACGGCCACTTAATGTGTTGGGATCAGCCGGTGAGCTGTAGTGATGTGTTACTATACTATCAAGTAGAACTGAGTCAGACACACAAACAGCAAATGAAACCTCTGATCTGGATTTGTTTATGTCTTGATAAAGGCATGGTAGTGATGTCAGTCTTTTCTCACCTCATTTCAACTAGTTATCATTGTGGACTTCACAGCACGTTCTACATTTCAATTTATCATTTACATAATGACATGAAGTCTTTTTTTAATAGGTTACGTTTTTGGGCATGTCATAAATAATAGAGCCTGACCAATATGGATGTTTGGATACAGATATTAAGATGTGGAAAAATTTCAGCTTACAATATAAATCAGCTGATAAGCATATTGAAAACATCGACAATGATTCCTGAGATATTTTCTTCTATAGAAAAGTACAAATAAATAAACACAAAATGCAAACTTAGAGAACTGGAATTAAGGAATGAAACATATCTTTTACAAAGTACACAATTTTTCTGCATTGTTTATTCCACAAAGAAAAGTTTTCAAACAATGATACCAATATATCTGTGAAAGGCTCGTATCTTTAATTCATAGAGAAGGTTGTTGCTGCCCTCCTCGATGATGTGTTCAGTGATGAGCTATCAGAGTTCTGGATCTGACAGGAGGATGTTGTAGTCTTTTTAAGAAAAGGAACATGTACCACGTACCGGCCACCTGTGTTCGTATCTGCATGCTGTTCTGCAGTGCAGCCAGTGGTTCTCTGTATTCTCCAGCCTTCCCTGTCAACACCTCGTCCAGCTTCACTTTCACCTGGTTCAGTCGCTCCCGAAACAACCTGCAATCACACAGTGACGTCAGTCTCCTTTGTTTTCTTCTTCTGTCCTCCACCAAACATCTGTGGAGTCTGTCCACCCCCCTCTACAACTCTACTTACTTCTCTTTCAGCTCCTGAAATTGTTTTTCGAGATCATACATCTCATCGAGACATTCACCCCTCCTCCGCTCGCAGTCTTCGTCGTCCATCTCTTCACAGGGACAGAGAGACAGAGACAAAAACAATGAAAAACTCTCTCCTTCTGTCACTCGGGAAACATTTAGCAGGGCACTTTTGTTTTTTACCTGAACTCTCCTCTTCTTCCTCCTCCTCCTCTTCCTCACTCTCTTCCAGGTCACTCTCCCTCTCTTCTGTGCTCTCCTCCATGGTTTCATCTCCACCTCCTCTCCCTTCGTTTTCTCTTGGTTCCTCCACCTCTCCGTTGGCTTCAGGGAGCTGTGACTCTCCTTCTGCCTCCATCTCCTCCTCGGGCTCCCTCACAGGGGGCTGTGCGGGCATGGCTGAGATAATACAGGGTGAGAAGTCATAAGAGGAATTACTCACAAAATATGGCAAAATAACGGGGTCAGGGAAGAACCCATGAAATCAGGTGCCTTATTCTAGTGTTTGACTGTGGGTGCTGTAGAGTTGTGCAGTCTGATGGCTGATGACACAAAGGGGAGCACCAAGCGCTTTGAGGCACGTGTCTGGATGTGGCTTTTACATTCTTATAATGTTGTATTCAATACCTGTCTTGTGCGTATATATTAATATCAGTCTATAGATAGATAGACAGATAGATGTACTTGATTGATCCCAACTTGGGAAATGATTGTGTTACAGCAGCATGTCGTGGGCATGCACATGTTTTCATATCAGGTGAATATCTGTGCTATAATAATAATAATGTTTCCTGTGCAATCGTGCTGTTCTACTACTCTCTCTGCATAATATTCCCTCTGTAGTACAACTTGTATTTTATGTACACATCTCCATATCTTTGACATTTAGTTTGAATTGTCTTGCCTATTTTTTTATTCTATGGAGGACTTACACTTTCCTGATCATCTGATCTTTATAAGATCCTAATCTTATTTGATCTTTATCTTATCTTCTCCTTTACTTATCGTATCTTTATTGTATCCTTATTTGATCTTTGTCCTACCTTATCTTTATCTTAACTTTATGTTTTCCTTACTTTATCTTAGTCTTCTCTTATCCTTAAATCTACCTTATGTTATTAAGCAGTGGGCAGACAGCGGGATACAGCTACCGTTTGACTTCCGGTTCTCTGTCACCGCACAAAAACAATGTCCCATCAACCTCATCGATCACCAGGGCTTTCATTTTGTAACCGGAAGTGCTGCTCCGCTCTGCTTCTCTTGACCACTACCAGCTTCCGTGACGTCATCGAGTAAAGCTCGTTACCCGCTGAGCTCTTTGATGCGAAGTGTGAGGTACTGACTGACAACAACTGTCGGTAGTTTGTGAGAATGTCACCGAACACAACCGACGCTGCGTCGACACCTAACACTCCGGCCGCTTCGGCCATTTTCACCTCGCGTGAGTGAGAATGAAGCGCAGCGAAGTCAAGTGCAACACAAGCTCCCTGCTGCGGGACGGACCCGGGGGCGGCTGCTCACACACCGACACGTCTCGTCTGTGGAAGTGTCTCATGTCTGCTCATGAACCGACTGACAACAGACAGAGGCAGCTTCCTCACGGAGCCGCTCTTCAGACGAGGATTAACAAGTGGCGTCCGTTCTGTCCGGAAACAAGGAAGCGTCCACCCCCCGCAGAGGGAACAGGAAACAGAACACTCACCTGCTCCGGCTCTCAACTCAAACTCTCCTTCTCTGCATTTCCATCTTTTTTTGAAAACTACTTCCTCCTCCTCTTCACTTCCACACTTTGCCGGACTCCACAGCCCCCGCGCGCTCAGCCAATCAGCGACAGGCCCCGCTGCTCCGAAGGCGACCAATGGGAGCGACCGGTCCCCGGTGAGCGTCGCCCGTCCAATCAGAACGCCGGAGTGCGTTACAGGAGCCAATCACCGCTCAGGTTGTTGCCGTGGCTCATCGCAGTGAACCAATAGGCAGGAGGTGAAGCGGAAAGCGCGCATCTGGCTTTTTTTGATAGTATATCTCATAATATGATGTAATATAATATAAACTAATGGAATATAATGTAATGTTATATCATGTAATATAATATAATATGATGTTATATAATATAAACTAATGGAATATAATGTAATGTTATATCATGTAATATAATATAAACTAATAGAATATAATGTAATGTTATATGATGTAATATAATATGATGTAATATAATATAAACTAATGGAATATAATGTAATTTTATATCATATAATATAAACGAACATAATGTAATATAATATAATATATAATATAATAGATATTAGATCAGAATGAGATTTACTAAAAAGGAGGTTCCCTCTTTATTCTTTATTCTCAGTGGCTGTGCTTATGTTGTGTGGTCTCCTCTAAATTGATGCAATGGCATTATCATGACCACTAGAGGGCAGTGTCCTACCATCACCCCACATGTTGCAATGTATCTTGAATGTAGTTGCCATACCTGTCACTAACCACAAGATGGCACCAAAGCAATGAAAGCCAAAACCTCAAGAGCCATGCAAATAATACTGGTGGAATTCTTTTCATTTGGACAACAGGGGTTTGTCACGGCAGACATTTTGGTTCATCACACTAGGTAACCACAGGTGCAATCCTTTCTGCAGTGCACTTCTCTATGTGGTGTATTCTGCTTCATCTGATGGATTTTTAAATCAGTAATCGCACCTGTAATTTACCTGCTAGTCCATAAAATCTATCTAAAGGATTAGTTTATAAAAAAGTAAAGATTGCACGACAAAATGACACAGAAGTAACAGTAAATTTGACAAAGAGAAACCAAAAGTCCATTTTACATGTTTTTATTAAAGTTGCATAAAAGTGTAACAAAATTGGGCAAAAACAAGACCTGTTGTTGATATTGCTACATTTGTTTGTTTGTTTGATCTAATCATTGTCCAAAAAAATGCCACCACTCCTTCAATCCACATGGTTTAGCCTCAATGATAATAATCAGTGTATAGATATATAATTTTTTTTTTTTTTTGCAATTTTCCCCAACAGTAAAAAAACAGACCTTAATAACAGTCTAAGAAGGTATAATCCAAACCTGGATTTAGAAATGAAAATCCATTCAAACTGAGAGGATTGAGCTCACGTGGTTACGATCCGACCAATCACAATGTCTCTGCAGACGGCGCTGGATTTGGAGGTGCCACCAGGAAAGTGAAACATGCAACCACACCAACGTTGATCTGAATGGATTTCTGTTCAGATGTATGTTAATCCAAGGCCCGGCATCAAGGAGTGTCACAATAGAAACAGACCAGTATTCAATGTAAATGTAAAGAACATTGGTTTTTATCTAAACAAAATCACCGTATCAAGGCCTAAGTATTAAACACACACTTCTACAAAAAGAAACACCAGAATCTCATTTTGTTTTTCAAAAAAAAACAGAGAGAGAAGGAGCGACTGAAGATCTGAGATTCTCCACGTGCCGCACTTCTAGTCAGCAACACACGTTTGTGTTTTTTCAAAATGAATGTCTCCCGTTTATTTGGTTTGTGTAACATAAATAATACCTAAGGCAACATCTGTTTTTCAAAAAAAGAAACAAAAATGAAAGAAAGGATAGAAGGGGAGGGGGGGACAGAGGGATGAAAATGGATGGAAGGAGGAGAGAGGGGACACAAGAGAAATAAGAGGTTTTTGTGTGTGTGTGTGTGTGTGTGTGCGTGCGTGCGTGCGTGCGTGTGTGGGTGCTGAGAGAGAAAGAGGCAGACAGCAGATGTCTGCTGTCACTGCAGGTGTTAGCAATGGGTAACGGTGAATGTCACCAGTCCTCCTATTGGCCGCTGGGCTTCGGTCTCCACTCTGATTGGCTCAGGATGGGAAACAGATGGCTTATTCTATTGGCAGTTGCGGCATGGAAACGCAGATCTGGTGTCAGCTAAGGACCACTCGCTCTCCAACTCCTGTCCTTTTACTCTGCACTCAGTGTTTGTGTGTGTTCACATCTGTGTAAGAGGCAGCTGTGTTTGTTAATGCGTCTCCTCTGCCCCCAAGGGTGGCCTGTGTGTGTCTGTGTGAGTGCATGGGGAAGAAAAACAGAAGAAAAGAGGGATGAATGCATTCAGACGGCTTCAAATTCCAAACAGCGGCCTCCATTGCTCCTCTTCCCACATCTTGTTGGTGGCTCCACTGATGTGACAGGTGGACAAAAAGGCTCCGCAAAAGACACGTGACCGCTCCAACGTGACGTCCGCCCAACACAAAACAATGCGGTGGACTATATGATTTCTTAGAAGAAGGTGGGGGGGCAGTGAGAAACAGAGAGAGGAGGGGAGGGGTCATTAGGAAAAAAGAGAGAAAAAAACACAAGGCAGCTTTGTTTCAGGTCCCCCTGTCGGACTGTCAGTGTGAGCGTGTGTGCAACAAAAAAAAATAAAACAGGAACCAGTCCTCTTAGTTCTGATTAGTCGTACAGAGCAGCAGAATATACAGGCCAGGAAAAACCCCTTACATGAATGTTGCTGTACATTATGTAGCAACACACACACACACGTAGTATTTTAACACACAGACGTACACGTGTATGTGCAGGCCTCACACACACTAGGCTTCTAAATCGCCACCTTTGTACAGACCTACGGATCTAAGGAAACAATTTGAAATCTAGTCAAACACGCCCAACCCAAAAGAATCTACTCCTAAAAAGACTTATTTTTAGATGACCACCGCAGCCAACCAGTGACTTTCTTTTGGGTTCACCCATCGTTCCCAGGATCAAATTGGCCTCTTCGCTGGACTAAAAATACACCGTACAATACTCCTTGTGGTCAGAGGTTCAGATTTTCCTCCCGAAATGACATAGTGCAGTTTATTCAACAGACACACACGAAAAAAAAAAAGTCTTTAAATGCACCACTGTAGCAAATGCCTTTGATTCAAGGTGGAAAATGAGCTGTACTGACCCCACAGAAGTTAAAACCTACAGTCAAGTGAATATTAGCTCCACGCCCTCACAATGAAAAAGAAAGCAGCGTAAGAATTAGGGTTGGTGGCTGGATCGTATTCAACTTTCAAATCTCTTACATTAAAATAAGGGAATCTCATTAGTTGAGACGATTGGCTGCTTCCTCCTTTGAACCCTCATCCTCCTCCATCGTTCAGCCATCCGCTCGTTTCTTGGCTGCTGTCAACTCTGGCTCTTTCCACTCTCGGCCGCTCCACTCCCAGTAATTATGGGATTCTTCTCGGCTCCCCTCCTCTTTCTCCTCCGACAGATGGAGGAGCTGGATGAGGGAGAGGCAAAGCCAAATAAAGGGTGAAGAAGGAAAGGAGAGCTCCTTGTATCCTATCCGATGAATTTGATTGTTGTCGTCTGCCGATCAATTCTGAGCTCTTTCTTTCTTTGCTGATGGTATTTTAAGGAGGAAGTTCATCAAGTAAGCAGGGGATGTCAGAACATTTTGAAATAAAAGTGACTAATGGGACTGGATCCAGGCAACAAGAGAGAAGAGGATGAGATGAAGAGGGGAAAAAATCAAGACTGGGGTTTAGAACAGAGGGCCTAACGACAAGAGGAAAAAAAGACATCCTCAATGGAAGAAAATTGACGTTAGAATACAAAAAGAATGGGGAGCGATAGAAAGACGAGAGGTGAGGGCTGATGTGGAAGCTGGAGGATGCCGGGGAGGAAGATGGACGCCATCATTTCTTCTGTGGCGTTGAGAGCTTCTGCATCCCTCGGATCTTGTCCAGCAGCTCTGTGACGAAGTCCTACGGGGGACAGGAGGGACAAAGCTCATGAGTCAGAAACTAAAACATAGATTTTGTCGCAGAAAGACAGAAGGAAAGAAGAGAGATTTGTTACCTCAGTAGGTTTAAAACAGTCAACCAGCAAGTCCTGTAAAACAAAGAGACAGTATGAAATGATGCTTTCAGACATTCACTGGAGTCTGGACATTTTCCTGAAAGTTTCTGGAGGGGTTGTATGTCCTGACAATGAACCATTTGAGAAAATGAGGCCGGTGTTGATGTGCTGTAAACAAAAATGTGTGATTTCTGAAGTGGAATTTATGGATCATATCCTGTCTCCTGCATATTCTATCCAGGCACCGCCCCTCACCCGAATGTTCCCCCCTTTTTTTACATGTCTGACCCAGACATATGTAAAAGGTACACACAAATTGGGTCTGGACATTTTCGGAGTTCACGTCTATATATGTATGTAAGCATGTCCTACCTTGACCCTGGCTGCCCGCTCAATGTCACTGGGCATATCCAGCAGCTCGTCCACATCTATCTCCAGCTCTGGGATGGCCTCCTCCTGAAACGGGAAGAGGAGAAGACACGTGAGCGCATGTAGAGAAAACAAACAGACAGTGGTTGGTTAACACGGTTCCTGAGAAATCAAAAGCGAGGGTTCTCCGTAAGAAGCTCCTTCACGGAAAGAAAGTCTCCTCATCCGCTCTATTCTTAGCCCCTGTGTTTATGTTATGTGGTCGCCTGCAAATAGATCAGCACTGGCATGTCTGTCTATGACGTGTTACACTGGCTGGTGTATGTCCTTCTGTGAACACTAGAGGGCGGTGTCCTACCCCCAGATGTTGTACAGAACATTACAGAGGAGACAAAGACAGGCAGGTAGACCTTCATCTGTCACTAACAAGGAATATTCATCAAGGACACGGAGAAAAGATCAAACTTTGTTCATATAGAACCTTATAGAGGTGTTACAAGGGATTGGTAAAACACAGGATGTAAAGAATGAGTTACAAACATTCAGATTGAGAATAAAAAGGACAACAATAAAAGAGAGTTAAGGCAATAAAATAGATAATCAGCACTAGAACTGATGTAAAACATTATAGAAGATTTATAATAATGATAAAATATAAACCTAAATAATAAAACCATTAAATTATAAGACACTAAATAAAAGCCAGACTGAATAGGTGGGTTTTTAATTCATGTTTGAAAATAACAAGCCAAATACAATATATATCTGGTTAGTGCAAAAATGAGCTGAATATAATAATATGAAAATGCCTGGTCTGCACAAAGAAAGAAACCTTCATTCCACCTTGTGTAGCCAATGTGAAGCAGCAGGTTAGCTTAGCATATTGACATAAGACTGGCGGATGCAGCTGGCTAGCTTGGCTCTGTCAAAATGTACAAACAGCCAATTGTGGTGGTTGGAAGGGTGGTACTGATATTTCCAGCCACTGGTGCTTGTTTTTGACACCAGGTGAATATATATATATATATATATATATATATATATATATATATATATATATATATATATATATTGCTGGTTGTCTACTGTCTCAGGTGAAAGCGTGCTCTAAAGGGGAAAATCTGCTCAGTTCTATCATCACACGTTTTTAGAGCTGGGCAGAAAATAAGACGATAAGTTGAGCCTTTCAAAGTTCTTGTGTAATTCCCATTCAAGCAGCAAAAGCCACAGCAAATGAAGAAAAAAGACTTAACATTCAAGCCAAGCAATTATTGTGACTAATAAGATGACTCCTTATATAAAAGCTTATTGAATTGATACTGTTTATTAAAGTGATCACTGAAATATGCTGATACTCATTTCTTTCTTTCTTTATGCCTCTTTCCTTCCTTCCTCCTCCTCAGACCTTCTCTTCATGCGATCAGTTCTTTGTCTGATTAATCTGTTGCCGTATTAAAAGTGGTTTAATAGTCTGCCACACGTTCTCCATTTCTCCAGCCGTCTCACACACACACACTAGCTCAGTGTGTTCCATCAAAGCGCTTCACCACTGGCAACAACACACACACACACTTGTACAAACACTCATTTACCCCTCTTCTGCAGCTCAACCGCTCCCCTATATTCATGTCATTCTCTTGGAATCTCTCTCTCGCTCTCGTCCTCCCCCTTGGTTAGAGTAGCCCACACCAGCTGTCTCTGCACCTGCCCGACTGCCCCCTACTCCATCACACACGCTCTCTCTATCTCAAAGTCATGTAGCCTCACAGACAGCATGCTGTGTGTGCACATTTGTGTGTCACATAAACCAAATGGTAGCTTTTTTTTTGTCGTGAACTCACTCGGCATCACACACATTGCCGCTGTTATACACACCTGACTCTCACACACACACTAGGATTAAAGAATTCTAAAATGATCTTTAATAAGTCTGAGCTGGTGTGTGTGTGTGTGTGTGTGTGTGTGTGTGTGTGTGTGTGTGTGTGTGTTATAAGGATTTAATTCAGAGCAGGACAGTCTGTATGTGTGAGATAGAGACTGGAGGTGACAGACAGACTTACTGTCAGCAGATTAAAACACACACAGAGACGTTGATCTACTGTTAGAAGCCAGACAGACAAAAATGTGCAAAAACATACACACAAAAGATGAGTTAGACTTTTCAGCAACATTGGGACAAAAACGACACACACAAAAAGGTGAACTACACCGAAACACACACATGCTTACGCTGCAGACATATTGAAGCTATCTGATTTACACAGTCTCACACAAAGACTGATCAGCAGAACATGTGGGCTCTATGTGCTGCTACATGATAGAAAGAAAGAAAGACTTCCAGTGATGGCGTCTATATATATATATATATATATATATATATATATATAGATGGAAAAAATTTGATTTGCTGAAATGTCCACAATCAATCAGGAGCAGAAAAGAAATAAAAGAGAAATACCAACTTGGCTCTATATCATTTTAATTGCTCTTCAATGTACTGGAAAGAATAAGTGATACTAGTTTAATGCGGCTTACGTGAAAGTGAGTTGAGACTCAAATCTGCAGGGGGGGGAAGGGAACGCCAAGAGGAAGGAAGGTAAGAGGCTAAGAAGCATGTTGAGAAGAGGGAGCAGCTGAGTGAAGCTGCGCAAAAGAGTGAGGGAGAGGAGGGAGGGATGTTGAAAAAGGCCGGAAGACAAGCTTCAGAGAGGAGACACAAAGAAAGCGGGGAATCACTGGGGAGGATTTCCAAAACAAAGATGGACTTACTGAACTAGTCTGGAGTCTGGAGGGGGTTTTCACTGTTGGCCACAGATGTGACCCAGACTAAAAGACAGCTACCAGTCACTTCCTAACACTGCAGGCGTCTAAACAAAGCAGTACACACAGCGATCTGGAAGTAACAGATTTGCTCCACTGCAAATCTTTGTGGCGATCATACAAAACACATCTGCATCTCTGTTTAGGTGTTTGACATATGATACTGCAGCAGCTGCAGTGCAGTAACATGTTTAACACCACCGTCCACCACCCCCTCGGTGCTAGGAACCTTTCGAGGAACTCTTTGTGTTTCCACCTCAGGTACCAGGGTCAAAAGATCCGGGGAAATCTTTTTTACCCCTTAAAAAAATCCCTGCTCTGGGGTTGTACTATAAGTAAGTACCCAGAACATTTGGGGTGGGGCTAGCAGCACTAAAAATACCTGATTGGTTGAGTACTCAAGCATTTTATTTCTGCTTATGCAGTTGTTTCTATTGTTCTTCAATGCATCATCATGATTGAGTCGTTAAAGAAAGTCGGGGCACTTTGCTGATATTGAGAGGGAATTGGAAACTGTGGTCCTGTAATGATAAAGGTTATGAATAGCCTCATTATTGCTGTATAGTGTTCTGCATTACCGCCTCCTGGTGGACAGGAGTTAAACAGTTTGCTGGAACCGTGGTTTACCTAATCTCCCCTGGTCTTTAGAGCGTGGTGGAAACACAGGTGAACAACAGTCTGCAAGAAAAAATGCTCCTGGGACTAAAAGTTCTGGAGAGCGCCAACAATACTCCCATTGCGGATGCATCGTCCATCTTTATATACAGTCTGTGAACAGGCACACAGACTCATTGTTTTGTGGTCTTTAAAAGTTTAATTACACCCCTCCAGACGGTTCACACACCATCATCACCACCACTACTGTGAGAGACACGATGTCTCTGCCTGCAGAACAGAGCACAACGAGATGTGACAGTATGAGAGCGGGGTGAGTGAGTGTGTGTATGTGTGTGTGTGTGTGTGTGTAGGTCATAGTACTATTCCTCTCTCAGGGAGCTGTGTCGTGGCTGCAGGCTTGGGCAGATCAAATGGTAGATAGAGCACCGGAAAAACATAAGCTACATACACAAGTAGGTCAGGGCCCTTGTGTTACAACAAAAAGTCCCCTTAATCACTGCTACTGTAAATATCTCTGCAGAGGGAACTGATGAGACGGAGAGATGCAGGAGGGAAGTTTGGTCAAAGAATGTACTCGTTAAAAGACTGAGTCACGCGTCAACAGCTTTATTTTAACCTGACTTGACTTCAGTTTGACTGATCTCAGATCTGATTCAAAATGCAACATTGTGACTGTGAGTTGCAGATTTGTGTCCATAAAGAGCTGAGAAAAATGTAATGCAATTACAAGCAGTGCGGAATGAAAGAAGCAAACGTTAGAGTACAAAGAGGAAATTCTCTACAGTTACTAAATGCTATTAGGAACATCAGTGCATATCAACACAACCATATTACATGTAATAAGATGGGAGGAAGCCAATTTCACAGTAGGAGCTCTGTGTGTAAGTAGGTCACAGAGGCCACCTACAAGGATTACACAGCATGGATTCCAGTGGTAACACACTACATTACCAATTCCTATGATAGGATCAGTGGAAACTGTGTGGAAACTTATAAGCGTTAAAGAAACGACAGCAGTGTAGACGAAAAATAATTAAAAAGTAAGGAATCGCCAAGAGGCTCAAGTTTGAACGATGAACAGCCACTTTTGCTTTCCTGCTGCCTCAGTAACACACCGGGATAAAAATAGTCGGACTTCAGGGTGGCCATTTGCCCGCGCTGCTACAAAGACGAAAACAATGTTCTAGCTGCGTGGACTGTTTGGAGAAAAGAGGAGAGGGGGAAGAAGGAAGCTGAAGACAGAGGGAAGTGATGATGGCTAGGGGCAGACAGGATGGAGGAAGGAGGAAGAGGTAGGGAAAAGTGGGCCACGTGTCGCCGAACAATGTCGCCATTCACTCCGGCTTCCTTCTGCGCAAGTTTGTTTTGACTCGTCTGGCAAAGTGATAATTTATGCACCAGACTCCTTTCTACTCCATTTGCTCCTCCTTTGTGCTTCACTTGTTCATGCTTTGCCATTTTATTGCACAGTGGTGGTGGAGAAACATGGGGAATACAGACGGCGAGAGAGGAAATGTTAACGTGTGAGCTGCACGTTACACATTTTACAACATCACCATAGCTGTAGCGGGACTCTGTTTAAAGCCCAAGCGGGAAAGTGTTTTTGCTGAGTGTTTAATTTGTGTGTGTGTGCTCCATTAAAACTATCACCCTAGGCCGATTGATTTTTGCACAGCAACAAATTATATACCTGTAACAAAGACAAATGCAATTGTGTGCAGGCTATGTGTGCACAAGCATTGCTGTGATTGTTGTTTCCTGAGCTGAGAGAAAACACAGGACGGGTGCTGAGATCATTGCATCAACTTCGATCAAATGGCCAAATGCTAAAGCCAATGTTTGAAACCAGAACAGCTGGTCGTCTACCTCTTTCTACTGTTGAACATCTTTAGTGGATTTAATGCATCGAAACTTTAATCATCAGTGTTTGATGGTCCATATCGAAAGGCCTGAGTGATAAATCGTTCAGCACTTTGTCAATACTTAAAGTGCAGCTATTGAAATCTGTAATTGTGAAAAAGGATTATCGGTGCAACAAAGATGTAGAGATTATTCACTGAGATGTGCTGAACGACAGATGTGAGGGTGAGACAAAATATAAAAGGCGAGTACAGACATAGATAGACTCATGACCACAGAAGAACCAAACATGCAGAAAGAACAGAATATCTTGATAAAATATTTGGAAGATGACCAGGTCTGACAAGGATGTGAACACATAATAGCGGAGCAGTTTTTTGATAAAACTTTCATAAAATCCGACATAAATGTGTAAACTATAGAGATACTGCTTAAGGTCGCGGAGAGGCTAGAGCCAGTCCCAGCAGACACTGGGCCAGAGACGGAGTGCACCCTGGACAGTATTGCAGGCCTGACATACAGAGACATTATCGTTGCTTTCTATTCTAGTTGGCAGTCCGTCCTCTGAAAACTATCACATCTTTAAATGCATGTGCAGGCCTGCATGTCAAACAAACACTGATTGAGCAAGGCAGGATGTGCAACAGAACTGGAGTTGAGCCGACACCAAACATATGACTAAAACAGATGGGAGACATTTAAGCAATCTGTTAATTAATTGCTAAACTTGAGTCTAATGTGGTTATAGCTGCAAGCAAGTCCTTTGCAAACCTATGTTCAAGACAATATGAAATAATTTCACCTTTTATAATAAGTTGAACTTACAATATGTCACTTAGACCCATAGGGGTCTATCAATTAAAGCAATAACAAAATTCTTGATTAGATGACGTCATGACGAAGCGTGGGATAGCTACATGACACCATTCAGGCGCATATCATGTTCACTGATAACTGATGGATAAAGTTTTATTGACCTTATGCAACAGACGGCAATGAATAATTGTGATCCATCACAAGTGACCATACAAACAGAGGAAGGATAAAATTGCTAATTGGCTAACAGTGTGTTTTTCCTTCACCGTGTGCCGTTTCTCCGCAAAGACGAAAAACGTCCTGTTACTTGAATAACATTTCTCTGGGTTTGATTGTTGGAAACATTTTGGATAATGTCAGTACACAAGTCAATAAAATAAATAAACTAGGTCTAGTTTCTGTTATGTATCATATCTTTTAGTGGCCAATTCTAAAATGAAGTTTAAAGGTGAAAAGTTGCTTGCAAGTCATCTCCAAGTGGTTAATCATGAAACCCTTGTGACTGATCTGGTAATTTGGTTGACTGTCATCTGATCAACACACACAGTGGAAAATAGTGGAAAAATACTGGGCTTGAACCTGCTTCCTGTCAGGCTTCCCCCTCTGTCTCTTTATCGTCTTGTCTGCTTTGATACGCTCCCTCCCCGGCTCAATGTGCTGCTTGTATAAATCCCCCTCAGTGCCTCTGTAATCGGCCAGTTCATAGCGTTTAGACCACCTTGCCTTGGGCGTGATAGCACTTACGACAAAAGGAGAGAGAGAATTTATGAGTGAGGGAGACACAGAGGGGTCACCAGGGGTGTAAGGATTAGGGATGCTTTGTGTCAGTCATCGCCTGCTGCTTTCCACCCCCTTATCTTGCTTGGTCTCACACACAGATGCAGGCGGTTGGTTATCAGGAATCTGGAGTGTCCTGCCAGCATCCTTTATCATGCTCACATCTCTCACAGCAGTTTTAGGTGACAAAAACATATTTGTGAGATGTGTGACACCGAGAAAACGCAGATTTATACAAGTCTCATCTTGTTTTCTTAAGCACTGAAGGGGTTAAAGCACCAGCTCACCCAGCCACTTCCTGTGTGGGCACGTGACCTTGGGAGATAACGGGGGGGGGTTGAAGGTATCTGTGGGAAGGGGCGGGCAGAGTTTGTGTGAGTTGTAGAGTTAACAGAACCACTTTAAGAGGACAGAGTGATATGACTCTTTGTGCCATCGTGTGCATGTGTTTACATGCACATGCACAATTAATCTAAGTGGTGACTGGCTGCTGTAATGAATATGTGGCCTCACACACAACCGTGAACCATAAACGACAATCCATAATCAATACAATTGTGTGTGTGTGTGTGTGTGTGTGTGTGTGTGCGTGTGTGTGTGCGTGCGTGCGTGTGTGTGTGCATGCGTGCGTGTGAGATCTTCATCTCTATTGAAGTCTAATCAGCTGGATGTACTTCCTCCCAGGAAGAATATGACTTCCTGTTTTGTATCGTGTGAAATGAATGAGAAAATGTCACAAACGTAACATTCTGTGTCAAACCTCTTGTAAGCACTTGCTTCTTAGTATTATTCAAACAACATGTGCCCATCGGTTCCTACATCCTACCCCCGTGTCCATCTGTTTTGGCTCTGCAGCCCTGTCAGCCTTCCTGTTATCTCACTACAGATAACATGCAAACAGCTCTGTCCTGTAAAGTAAAAAAGAAGCACAGCCTCAAGAGTCTGTGTGTGTGCTGTTGTGTACCAGTGCTGTGTGGGTTGTTTCAGACGTATTGCAGGAGAACGCCAAACAAAATAGGCTCCAAGAACAGAGGACGTATCTTTATATGATGCCAGGAAACATTCATCACTATAATTAGACTGCAGGCACAGTAGTTTCGGTTGTTCTTACAGTGCAATTTGGTGACACTAGCATGTAGCATAGTAATAGATTATTAGTAAAGGAGGGAATGACAGAGCCTCTGGTGCTGTTGTTCTGTTACTCGTTCATTGTTTGGCCCAAGTTTTTCCTCTAGAACAAATAACCTGTGGAGTGAAAATGAGCAAAAATGTGTTCTGCGTAATCGGCTACACAAAAGCAACTGATATATCCTGCCCCCTCCCATCGGCCCTCTCGCCAAAACACATGAACGTGCACGGTCTGAGAACTGCTGGAAGATGACTTTGCCACGACTCTGTCACTATCTTTGGCTATTGTCTCGGCTTTAGCTGCGTACGTCTCTCCGGCTGAAGACTCTGGTCAAGGACAGTAAGAGCAGGGGCAGGCAGGTTGCTTAGTGACAGACAGATACGCCAGCCAATGATTTAATTTGGAGTGGCCACACACAGATTTTTTCTTTTTTCAGAAGAAGAATTTATCTGGGCGTAAAGAGGATTTTCTAAAATAAGATAGAAAGTGTTTTAGGAACTACAGAGAGATGTCAAATGTCTGCAGACGACCTGGAGATAATTAATCAATTAAAATTCAAGGCAGATTCTGACACTAACGGGTTTTTCTGCTAAAACTGTCAGTTATTCAAGTTTAATCATCAATCACGCACACACACACACAGATACACTAACACACACACTAACACACACAATCGCCCTAACTTCAAAATCTGTTTGTGGAGTTAAAACATGGAATGTCACCCAACCTTGACCCTTCCCCGAAAAGCTGCCCGGAGTCATAGCTGTCCCGCTGCACGGTTGAATGATTCACACATCAGCTTGTTTGGTCTGACTCAACGGTTCAGTGGTTTCTGTGTGTTGACTGGACATGTCTGTGCCGCAGCCGCTCCGGACACGCACACACGCGTGCTCGCACACACACACACTTGTTGGTCCCTCAGGGTCACAACCGGCCCTGGGAAGACAACTGCCAATGCTGCCAGGGCTGGAGCTCCGCCGCTGTGTCACGCTCACCATCTCCTACATGAATGCAACTATTTGTCTCTGCTGATGCTTAGTTTCACCCAGCAGCCTTTCCATTCAACTGTCAAGCAAGCTTCACAACAAAGATCTAGCAGTAGAAATCAATAACTGTTTGCTGTTCTTGAACACATTACAGCAGCAGTAATGTAACCTGTGTCACCACTCAGTGGCAGATTGGCAGTGACACATTTCATTTGTGATTTCTTGAGATCTGAGGAAACAAATGGTTGAGACTGAAATAGCAACCACAGGCTAAACGGACCTACCAAGAGTAAAAACCGAAGTGTAAAGACCTCCCAGTGCCAACCGTGATCTTAGAGCCCAAACCTTTCAGCCAACACCCCAATAAATAACCATGCCACCGTACTGCGACCTCCATTAACCCAAAGATGTGAGCAAGTTCACTAAAATTCACCGACATGTTGCAATGTTTCCTCTGGTGCTGTAAATTCACCTGCTGCAACTGTTGCTGTTGTGTTCTCTTCAGGGGTCACATGGAGAGACTGATGATGATCCCCATGTTTTTATCTGAAATTCAACTAGTATGTTTCAGCTTTGGAGCAATCCTGGCTAAAATGTGATCTTGATCATTGTTTCTAAATTGAATTTGGCTCTTGGAACTCATCTCCAAGATATTTTCAGGCCCATTGTCTTTTATAATGCTGTGAAAATGATTTTTGATCAGAGAAAAGAAGATATGGATGTGTGTGTGAGTGATGTGTTGGGTATACTGGGAGAAATAGCCTGGAGTGTTTAAACAAACTCATTTTTCCTTCTTCTCCTTTAATCAATTACTAATTATCATAAGAGCAACAATCAATCATAAAATAAGAAAGAAACACACAGACAGAAGAGAGCGGAAGACCACACACACACACACTATGGCTGTATATTCCAATATATTGATACTGTAAAATGTAATATATTTCTATTTTCCTAATTCAAATTCCTGGAATTCCTCTGAGTCCTCTACAAGGCCCCTCTCGGAGCCAGGGGAGTCATTACCACTACAATTGGACTGAAAGAAGAGATTACGTGCAGATTAAAAAAAGAAGGCATACAAACAAGGATTACAGCAGATTATCATTATGTCACTCTTGGCGACATTCATTAGTTCATTTGCCACGCCATTCTCTGGGTGACTTAATTCTTTGTTGTGACAGTTTGGAGTACGAGTAGACTATTCAGGATTTTTTTTCCCATCAGTTTAAATCCAAACTTTTCACATCAGTCATCATCACCTCTGACACAGTGAACACTGGGGATATTTTGGGAAATCTAATAAATCCATGCTTTAGTTTGTTTCTATCTTCAGTCAATCAGCTCCTGCTTTACAGAAACAACTCACATATGTATGAACAGCAATCCCTGGAAGAAACTTTACCTTTCCTGAATAAACCCTGATTTCTGTTTTACTATTCTTCCACTTTCCTTCAAAGTATTTATTTCTCCACCCAAAAACAAACCAACAACTTAAGCGTGTCAACTGAAATTTTTATTTTTCCGTCATTAATACGGGTCATCTTAACTAATCCATTAGAACAGTTTAAAGTGGCTGCTGTCATTTCTTCTTAAAGTCATCACATGTATTAATTCTTCATATTTTAATTATTTAACACGTGTTGACATGTTCAGTTTCATAATCATCCTGAGTGTGAGACCAAGTCTCCTCCTGTTGAATCAGCAACCTGTAATCATTCCTGCCAATCACACTTCACCCAAATATGGTCAGTTGTTGCTTCCTACTCAGAAACTACACATACAGCATAGCGGGTGTAGCAAATAATAAAAAAGATTTGATATTAAAGATGTGAAATAATATATTAATGATTAGATGAAAGAGCAGCATTTCTATTTATGATCTGCAACTGAGCTGGCGTTTGTAGATTCTGAATGATCTGACAGGTCACATTATTCCTCCATCTATTTGTCTGTCAGGCTGCCAGCTGTCTGTCCATCTGTCCACACCTCTCTCATCCACCCATCCATCTCTCCACACAGCCGTGCCATTTCAACCAGAGCAGTTTTCATAGCGGCACAAGAATCCTTCCACATGACATCCTGCACGCTGTAGATACCACGGAAGCTTAAGTTAGGTTACCCGCCGTGGTGACATCGTGGAGAATACACCAGGACAACATGGCACTGCCCTGCTCTAACCTGGCGACCTCTTCGGTCAGTGGCTGTCTGCCTGGCTGACAGGGACATCAGGTCAGGGAGTCACTGGCAAAGCAGACTGTACTACTACTGGATAAAAGCTACAGCTATTCAATATTAGAAATCACATCCTCAGCCTGTCATCATTGTCATCAACAGGAAAGTTATCCAATGCTCTGTCTCTTATTGTTGTATAATAAACACGCAACATAATCGAACACTGAAATCTGCTTTCCTGCAATTATAGAGAAACTGGCGTCTGCTCTTAATGCACCTCCTGGGACTAAAATACCCTCCCCAGTGAATGTGTTACCTCACTCTACCTGCAGGCAGTTGGCATAACTTACAAAGAGACTGTGTTGATAATGACTCCGTACCAACGTACTATTCCAACTGCTACCAACTGTAGTCACTACCGATTAATATCAGGACAATGACTTAGCTTGTTTTCATTGTTTTGATATGGTTTTAACATGGAGAATGAGCGTGCATCACCAACACACTCACATTCATAGCTCATTTCAAAAGGCTGTTTAGCAACAACACCCTCGAGCCAAACTGCCACACTATTATGGCCTGTTTACTTTAAAAAGCATCTTCGTGTGTGAGCTTTCACAAAACCGCTAAAGACGGTCCTAAAACGCATTATGACTAAAAAGCTATTTAATTAAGTACATGTCCACACCCATTCAAACTAATGAGCATTCAATATGTTCATAAGAGTAAATAAACAATATTCAGTCTGCTAATTATACACAGAATAACAAATTCTGCAGAAGAGTATGAATGGATAACACCCTTTCTTCTTTATGACCATTCTCATTCAAACAAGCTGCTGTCTACCATTAGATTCACCGGGAGCAGCTCAGTTTCTTTATCTATCTCCAGACACGCCCTGCACCACATGTGAGCTTTACGGTAAAATGGTTTTGTTAAAGACTGCATTGTTTAAACCCTTCGCTTGGCAGGGGGCCTGATCTGTGTGACAGAGGGTGGAATGACAAGCTCATCGAGCTTAGCTAGTACTGAAACATAATACCGACGGGTTTACAAGGTAGGAGGGT
Organism: Paralichthys olivaceus; assembly: GCF_024713975.1. Lineage (NCBI taxonomy): Eukaryota > Metazoa > Chordata > Actinopteri > Pleuronectiformes > Paralichthyidae > Paralichthys > Paralichthys olivaceus. Next base: position 7,759,949 of record NC_091114.1, read on the forward strand.
GTCAGGCAATCAGAATGTACTGTGCTGTCAGGGTCATGCTGGCCGACACATGACAGTGATTGTGGGAGACAACAGACAACAAATGTAGAGTATATGCACATGAATTCATCAACTAAATGCATTAAACAAGAAAAGATGAAGATGTTTTTAAATATCCTGCTCTTCTCAGCTCACTTTTCCCCATAGATGCCATGTATTACATTCTCTAATCCTGATATTAACCAAACCTCAACCTTACGTTTAAACAATCAAACATGAACATTTGAACAACTTTTTAAAAGTGACTGGCAGCCAGCATGCTGTCTACATAAAGACCTGTGAGAGTGTGTTCGTGTGATCAACAGGTGTGAGTGGGGCAAATGGTGTTTTGAGGGAAAGTTAATATTGTTAATTTGTCTATGTTCACTCCTTTCTCACAAACTTCCTGTGACACGATCCATAAACATTCAACTGAATGACTCACATCCCTCGTTCTCCCTCTCTCTCTCTCCAGCCCTCTCTCTCTGTGTTCTTCGCTTCCTTCCGAACTTACTCACACACTGACCAAAAAAAAGAAATGCTCAGTCTCCCTCACTCACAACATTCTTGGCCGTCTTTCTCCTCTAACTTTATTCACTCACCGCTCTAAAAACACTCACATGGTCCGTCAGTAGGTCAGACTACAGTACATGCTGAGTCACCCCTCCATCAAACAGGAAGACAACTATGCATGTGTAGGACCACATGTCAGCTATTAACGTGTGTGTGTTTGTGGTGCGGGGGGGGGGGTTGCAAAGACACACTGGAGTCTTTCACTCCCGCTGTGTAACAACCACTCTTTGTAGTCACCCTCTTACTGAGTGAAACGGGGTACTACTGATTGGTATTCAGACCTTGAAGTGCAAGGTTTAAACACATGTTGCATGCCTCCTGTGTTTCTGTGTGTGCCTCAGTGAAGGAGGCCGACTTACTTTTCAGCTATGAAATTACAGCTGCGGCCACAGTCAGGCTTCCCCCCAACTCATTTCTTTCTGACTGCCTTGTAGAGCCACACAACTACAGGATGCATCGCTGATTTAGCTGTTTGTTGTTGGAGACGACATAGACTTATGAACTAAATATGGCCAGAAGAGCATTTACTGTTCATTAAGTGTGTCTGTGTTGTAAAGAGTATGTGCTGAATAATGGACAGGGTATTTACATTTCCTGTGTAGTCCTATATGGATTTATTGAAGGATACAGATGCCTTTCCTTAATTTCATTTATGTGTTTTAATGTAGAATTTTCTATATTAATGAAATATTATATATTTTACCAACAGGCATATTGATTGCTTTATTTGGACTGCATGTGTTGACTATATATGCACTAGTATTTGTTCCTCTTTCATTGTGGACTCTGTTCTTTGCCTTTGTTAACTTCAGGTGTTTTAGAATATTTCAATGAGGAATAGATATCAGCAATAACCGTGGACACATGTTACTAAAACACTCTCTCCCTCTCTGACATCTCTTCCTCCAGCTACATTTTCCTTCCCCCCTGTTTTTTTCCCTTCACTTCCTCCGTTCATTGCATTCCTGCTCACCAATTCTGCCTCTGTTCTCCCTCGTATCCCCATCTCTCTCTCTCTGTGTGTGTGTGTGTGTGTGTGTGTGTGTGTGTGTGTGTGTGTGTGTGTGTGTGTGTGTGTGTGTGTGTGTGTGTGTGTGTGTGTGTATGTGTGTGTGTGTGTGTGGGGGGCCACGTAGGAACCTGGAGTTTCGGGATTGGTCCGCCCACTTGCTCCACCGTTAACTATGCAGCTACTGGTTAGTTCCAGTGCACCAGAGCCGAAAACAAAGCAAGCTGGGAAAAAAAAAAGGTCTTAAATGATTAATAAAATGTCAAAAGCCCAGTTACCATGGAAATGGAACCAAGCCTGGAGTGAAACTTAATAATATTACTAGAAACAGAGTCAAGGAATTGATGAGTGTAAGCCCCACTTTCCTGTTCCCTAGAGTGCACTCAAACTTACTCAGCACCTCATGCACAAAGCCGGTAATAGAGCGGCGGGCCCTATAACAACAGAGTACGTGTATATACAACTTATCTATGAGGAAACACTCCCGGATTTTGTTATGTGACACTTAACACTTTAAAATCCTGACATTTCCTGCCTCTTAAGTGTTTATATTTCTTAAATTAATACAGTTTAACAGCTAAACTGTGAGATGGAAGGGGTATTTTGGGATTTGGAGACTCTGTTGCAGCAATTCCGAAAATTGTATCAGGTGAATTTGGGATGAAGGTTGCGTCAGAAACCCCTTGGAGTTCACTGGGGTAATTTCTCATTTTCAGTAAATACGCCATTGTTGTTATCGCTCATGAATAAGTAGAAAAATGAGCTGCTATGACTTTGAGTTCTTTTGAATCAAGGCTTTTCCGTTTGCCGCTGCTTCTATGAAGTCATATCTGAGGCTTGTTGTTCATTTGTACTTGGCACAATTATTTTTTACCTTCTAAAGCCTGAAAGACAAGTTCTCTTATGTAATCATAAGAAAAGTAAAACAATATTTTTGGTTCATGATGAGACGGTGGTGAGACAAATTATAATATGGCAGTATATAGAAAATTAGAAATAGATAATTAATGGGAAACACCGCTTAGACAAGTAGCCCCCTATTAACTGCAGCACAACTGGAGTGTTTCCTATACAAAGCAAATGCCACATTAACATCAACTGCAGGCATTTATTAAGCTTCTGCTAATATTATAACTGTCTGGCTCTAATTATAATGCAGAGTAAAACAGGGGCTTTTCGGAAATAATGCAATTTCTCTCAGCTTTGTATCTTGAAATGGACACAGCCCTTTTTATTCCACTTCACGGTTAACCAACATAAACATTTAACCAGCCTTGTTGCCATGGAATCATATGAAGGCTCGGCTCCTCACTTTTAACCATAGCAGCTCTGACTGATAGGCTGACTAAGTGGCTATGTGGATGAATACATCACAAGCAGAAATGCCCAGCTTGTAGCATGTTTAAAGGGATTTAAAGGGGAAAATAGCTCATTATGAATTCCCTGTTGAACCAAGTCCATTCCGGTGTTAAACTGTTGAAACGTGCATCCACAAAAGGAGAGAGAGAAAAGGGGAGGCTGGTAGATTGGAAATAATGATAATGTGGATTACAGCGAGTCAGATCCTAAGGAGACATGGAAAGAGAAAGGGAGAGATGAAGCAAGAAGTGCGCTCCTTGTCTTTGTTGGTGAACAGGGTTGTCCCAGTTCCTGCTCTGCTCCCTGACCGGCTGAAGCTGCCTCTCTGGTTACACTGTTTGGTAGCACGTGCTCCACATTTCCCCGTCTAAATGAGCCCAATGTGTCTCCATCAGTGAACCGACTGTAAGTTAATCTCTTTGTTGTCTAACAGCCTCGGCGGGGATGGGATACGGACAATGAAAAGGGGCGAACTACAGTGGACGAACGCCAAAAATAGGAGGAGTAGGAAGGATGTGGGTCCCAAAAATGTGAAATAAATCATTAAATTTACTCTCATGCTAATGCGTCTATAAATCAGCAGAGAAGCAGGACTCATAATACACCATCAGTGCATTAAAGCATGCATGAGTGGAATGATGGATGGGTGAAAGTATGAATGAGTGACAAGGTGGAGGAGAAAGAGAAACATTTGTCCTTGAAATTCAAAATGACACCCAATGGATTCAAATAATATCGAAAATGATTTGTCAAAATTTCATAGTACTGCAAAGATTTTCTCAATCACATATCTTTTTTTTTTTTTTTGACTCAAGGCAGATTTGTTGCATTACTGGCGGACAATCAAAGCACCCCAATTTGAAAATCCTCTGCAGGCCATTTAATCACCTCTGCTGGCACTTGAGCCTCTAGCATATCCCTGCCACTTTATTATCCACATCTCACGGGATATCCCACACGCTGCCATAAAAGCCCTCAATGCAAGTGGGAAAGAAACTTGGCAGAGACAAACGTAGGATAGACGACTTTATCTGTTTTTCTTCCACCACATGATAAGAGAGGTTAACCATTTTTAGACTTTGCTGCAAAATGTACCCTATTCATTCACTGTGGCCTGGGATAATGTATGATGAGAGTTTAGTTACAGTTTGTAGGAACATCCCAAAGTACAACTGCTTTACTCTGTAGCTACAAAACTTGACTTCTTCAAGTTAGAAAAAATGGTGTGATTGCTCCTCTTCCTCTTCTCTACCTTAGCCTACAAGGAATTCTCCAAACCTGTTAAGTCGTTGTATTCTTCACACTAGGAATAGAATGTGGGTCAATGCCAGCTCAGTGGAGTTGACATGAGCTTACCAACTACTGACGCCAGCAGTTACACCACAGCTGCCGCCAGGTTACATTAGCACTGCACGGCTCTAACGTGTGCCACCCTGACCACCTGACCCCCCCCCCCGACCAGATGTGTGAATGCATCTGTATAACTACCTCTACCAAGAAGCTAATGTTTTCAACCATGTCCTTTAGTTTGTTTGTCAGCAGGAGTACACAAAAACTACTGAACAAATTTCCACAGACGAGCTGGGAGGATGGGACATGAGGACTAATTTGGGGATCTTGATGAAAATAATCAGGCATATTTGTGCAATTTGGTGCCGCTTGATTGAATGTAAATGAACTGTTGGGCCTTGGCCAAAGTATGCACTCTACTGAGTACCATTGTTGGTTGGTTTGTTTGTTAGTCTGCAGGATTATGCAAAAACAACTCAATTCATGTCCATGAAACTTGGTAGGAGGATGGGACATGGGCCAAGAAAGAACCCATTAAATTATGGCATGGATCCCTTTCTTTGACACTGCAATCTTAATTTACAAAATTCAGATATTTAGAGGATATCTATGCATGTGTAATTTGCGACAGATGAAAACAAAATCACATGATCTTAGAGTTAACGTCACTTCCTGCCGCTACCTGCTGCACCTGGTTGCTCCACCTCTTGCCTGAATAATGCGGAGAGTTTGTTGCTGTTGTGAACGCATCTGTGCAGAAAACCACCTCCTGCATTGTGCATGTGTGAAAGGCAAACTGGGTAAACCCTGTAGCCATTCTCTGTATTTTACCCGAAGGTCGTGTCTGAAAATGGCTTCACTCAGCTTTAAACTTTGAAAGTTTGCAAGTAGGAGACAAGAAAGGTAGGAGGGGGTAACAAGGTATTTCTTTACTCGTCTACATTAGATTATTATTAATATTGCATGAGATGCATTTACAGGTGTGCTTTAAATCAACGCCGGCCAATCCGGGGAGGGATCAGGGGCTGTCCATTTCATGATCAGGGCTATAAATGTGCATATGCTACATTTAGCCAACCTGTGGGTGGATGAGTAAAGTTCGACCCCAGAGCTTCACACATGGTTTGATCACTTCTGGTTCGTGCTTGTTTCCCATCATGCCCCCGCCTGCACCACCACGTGTACTTGTAAATGGCCCACATACTCTACATGCTACACAAGAAGCGAAGCTAGGCCAGCAGCGACAAAAGGGCCCTTTAATGTGTCTTTGTCAACAGTTGGGACACAAAGAGGAGCTGATGGAGACACTCCACCACCACCAGAGTCCTATTACTTAACAGAGCCGCCGGATCGATGGCTTCGATCGGTTTTGCATATGGGGTTATTGTTAGAGGGGGTCTTTACCTCACAGTCGTACAGGTCCGTTAGCTGGTCGATGATCCACTCCTCCAGGTTGAGCCTCTTCCTCAGCTCCTTGCGGTCGTATTTGACGGTAACGCGTCCCTGCTTCCGAACAGGCGTCTCCGGCTCCTCCGTGGTGCCGGCCGGCGTCTGGAAGTACACCCGGGGCTGAGGGCTCGTCTCCGGGCTGGTTACGGCGGCCATGGTCGCTCGTTTTTCCAGAGGTGGTTGTGGTGGTAGGAGGAGAGGGAGGGGGGTGAGTGGGAGAGAAGAACCGGGGAGGTGTGGAAAGAGGCGAGAAAAGAAGAAGAAGAAGAAGATCTGTCCGGCTGGAAACAAAAACAAGAATAACGCTCAAAAAACAAACAAATCCCGACCGGTGGACGTGTGACTGGAAATGTCCCCCTGAAGAAACAAGCGCTGGAATCTAATGCTTTTTCTTGTCCGGGGAAAAAGACATAAAAATGGAGAGAACGACGAGTGGAGCCGGCTTATTGTTCTATTTCCAGCAGGCAAACTCCGCTTATATAAAAAGCCTCAACTCCTCTCTGAGTACAAAGAGAAAATCTCCCTCTCTCCCTCTCTCTCTCTCTCTCTCTCTCTCTCTCTCTCCCCCTCTCTGTCTCCCTCTCTCTCTCTCCCTGTCTGTCTCCCTCTCTCTCTTTCTCGGCGCGTGCATGCGTGCTCTCTCCCACTGGTCTCGAGCACGAGGACAATATGCGGAAACAAACTTCAAATGATGAGTCTATAGAAAGAAAAACAAATCAATCCCCAATCCCCTCCTTTCAGAAACCATTCACATGTCAACACCCCCCCCCCCCCCCCTCCACACACACACACACACACACACACACACACTATTCTCTCAACTTTCAGATTTGCCCCCCCTCCCCACCCCTACAGTTCCCTTTTCATATTAGAACAAGCAGCAGAAGATGCTCTACACTAGAGGTGTGACAACACATTGATGCAGCGATATCTATGAATCAATGGATATGATTATCGATTTATAGTTTGGACTTGGTGGCCAGTTTTTTGAAATTGCAAGACATTACATCCAAAGACAAGATAAGAAGACCTGTACATAAACATGTGTGCATGGGTGTATGTGGTGGAGGGGTTGGATGGAAAGAAAGGAGATATAGAAGAGAGAGGATGATGAAGAAAATTTTACAGGGGACCCCTCTCAGATTTCTGCGAAGTTGTGAACACGTCAGTGCGGAGAATCTCTTGCTGCGTTCCTCATGCAGTGGAAGGCAACCTCTGGAGAAAGTCCCGACCCAGTTTCGCAGACATTTTCTGGGGTAAGTACGCAATGAAATTACATAAACACAGCTAAGCATAGCTAACGCCTACAGAACACACAGCTATAGGGTCCGACAGAACTGCACGGTTGAGGCCTCACATTATCGTAGAGAAACCGAAATGTTCTCACAGCGAGCCAGAACTGGACTCAGAGTTGGGGGCCATCTTTGTTTGCACATAGTCATGGTGAATCCAAACTATTATTTACTAAAGGCCGACCAGGGTCGCAGTGCATCGTGCTGCACTTTTGTCCTCACACAGTTGCAGAAGTTTCGAGTTTGTCCCCAGGCCCTAACTTCTTCAAACAATTGTATTTAAATACTCATTTGAAAACTGTGAATCTATTCCATTAACAGGAAGCCACATTTTTTCACACACGTCCATTGTGTTGTAAGATGTGCAAACCACATCCTTGATATGATAGTGTGAGCAGCAGAGAGAGGTCAGCATGTAATATTAAATCTGTGGTGACCTTGGACACCGTGTGCGTGTGTGTGTGTGTGTGTAAAAGTCAGGTCCGGGGCTCTGATAATCTTATTAAGAACCTCAAACTTGCAAATAGCCACAGAGCAGTGAGCTTATTAGAAACTACACTGAGAATAAAGACTGGACATTGTTGGGGGACTTAAGCACCGTAGGAGGCCCGTACAGGACTCAGAGCCGACACAGAGCCACTGTTGCCTCGTACTCATGTAGCTGTGTCATGTCCTGCCAACGTTGAAATGCTTTTCTTTCATGACACTTTTTCAGGAGCTTAACTAAAGTTGAAAATGAAAGTTGCATGTAGCTAGGAAGCATGAATCTGACATCTCTCCACTGAAAGTGAATGTGAAAACTGTATTTGTACTGTTCGGTACTTATTTACTCAGGTATTCCCATTTTCTGTACTCTGCGTCATTCCCATGATTTAAAAAAAACACTTTTTAATCACAACTTTATGATTAACAAAAGCATAAACAAACAGTTTAAAATCTAGATTTTGTTACTGCTGACAAAAACAGTATCTGGTTGCTTAACCTGAGGCCTAAAGATTTGAAATAATGGAATAATATTGTAATATATCTATTAAAACAGATATAAACAGTACAGATATCATCCAGAAAAATGTGATCGATGAGAACATCAATCTTAGGGGTAATTTTATGATCAAAGATTTGATACTAAATTTGTATTTCACCCAAAAATAATGTTTTTAAATAAGTTTTTTAAATGTATTTTTATACAGTTGCATTAGTAAGTTTATGTATGTGAGTGTATGAGTACTTCTTCCACCTGTGGGGAGGCTGCAAATGTGAACGTGAGGGGAAGGAACAGATCCTGTTGTCGTCTCTCAGTCTCTACTTCCTCCTCCAGTGTGAACACATGCCATCACTCCAAGCTTCAATCTGTTCTGAATTCATAGATGTGGCTTTCCTGGTCTGTTCATATACAGTATCTACTTATGTGTACATATAGACTAACTTTGCAGTTTTGCGTTAGATACAAAGATCTCCCTGCTTTCTTTCCCATCAGGGATCAGGAGCTTTCCTTCCACATGAAGGCGCTGTTTCCTCTATTTCCAGTTTGGTGAGATGACACAAAAAAGAGGTTCAGCAGCATGAATGGAACAGTTTTGTCTCGGTAAATTTATACTACTGCATTGTATTCACTTTGTATGACAAATAAACAGTCTGCCCCTGTTGTATGTTTTCACATATGTTAGAATAAGCTGATATTTTGTTTGTCATTACAGAAACAGAACACATTTCCTCTCCTCTAGTACACCTGAGGGCTGGAGTCAGGGAGAGGCCACACACATGGTTACCCAACACACCACCAGCTGGAGGGGTGCCAGTGAGGAGGAAGACAGATTCTCTACATTTGTAAGTTGGTTTATGATTAAAAAAAAATTCTCCTCAGATGCACAAAACAACTGCCTGGCAAATCATATCCACTACAAACCGTTGTCAAAACCTGAAGTGAAAAACCTGCTGAACCACAAACGATATGAAAATCTTGGTAGGTTTCAGTTCTGCAGCGGCAGTCAATAGATTTTTCTATAAAATAAAAAGTCATGTAAAAATACAGTGTGGACATAATGGAGCAAGATAGCAGTGAAGACTGAATACTTAATATTGCACAAATCACATAAGATATACATGCAGGTAGTTTACTTTTCCATCATTCACTATATTTAAAAAACATTTTAAAGAAAAATTTAAAACATGATACATTTGTATTTATTAATGTATTTATGTTTATTATTATTACTGCTGGTATTCGCAGTGTAATTGTTATTAGTATAATATTCTTTATTTATTTTGTATTATTAGCGTTATTATAATCATTATTATCATCAGGGCAAACACAAAACAATTAACGATCCAGTTTTGAGAATGTAAGGAGTAGGAAGTACAGATATTCGGGTTCAAATGTACTGATAGTAAAAGTAAAAAGTTCTCAGGAAAATAAATAGTCAAGTAAAGTACAGATACCTGAAAAATCTTCTTAGAACTGTGTTAAAGGTCCCATGTTGTACCTTTCTGGGATTTAATCTGAGGTACTGGTATCCACAAGATGATATATCAGTGGTTTAAAGTCGAAAGAACTGCTGCAGTGTGTAATTCCCATAGACTGTAAATAAAGAGAGAATTCCTCTTCTTGACTGACGGCTCTCTGAGTGACAAACGACCAGGCCAATCACCTGTTGGAAGACATACGGTAGAGCACGCTGATTGGCTGACGATTGGTTCACTCATGGGCCGAAGCTTTGCTCCACTGTGCCATCAAGTGGACAATAAATGTAAAACAGGCAGAGTGATTATAATGAAAGCTTTGAATTGAATAAATGAATGAATGATGTTTGTGATGCCAATAGATGAAGAGATACTTTATTAATCCCTCAAGGAGAAATTCTTTTTACACTCATTTTTAACATGCATTTTAACCCCTGAGACACAACCACACAAAAAGAAGGATCTTGCACCTCGTAAAAGAAAGAGAAGATGACATTCTTTGAGGCAAACATAGGAAAAGACTTCTCCACATCCTTCAGGACCCTACACTTTGAACTGATGTTGAACCTGATTTTTCAGACAAAAAAAGAACAGAAAATAATTTCTCTAATATTTATTATTAGCCTGTTACAGAGAACCGATGACACACATTGTGTTTTTATTGTATGATGCCAATTTTGTGATACTGATTTAACACAAACACAAATATAGTTGGAGCAATGTCATGTCCCCTGCAGATAAAAACATAGCAGATGTAAGGGACCAGGCGATGATTTATAAACTGTAAAGTTGTGCATTACTTATTATTAATGTAGGGGGGGGGGTTATTATAGGGAGTTATTCTAACAACCACATTGAAGGACATGATAACTTAATCTCTTGTTAAATAAATGACAGCCACAGTTCCTGTTTCCTTTATGATGCTACCTACATACTAAACATACACATTCACAGTGTGACATAGGTGTAAGTTACCTGTAGTTACCGTATTTGACCGGAGGGTGGCGACAGTTTATTATCTTGGGGCTGCACCGCTGCAAGCGTCAAGTTAGCGTCAACCACCGCGACACAACAGCTGAATAAAAGCATATAATAGATATATAATATACATATTTATATAGTATAAAAAAACATCTATGTCAAATCACAGCTCCCAGTCTGCGATCAGCGTTTTCCTGAACAGACTAAAAGACATGTAATAATTACCTTGGTCCTCAAAAAAACACATGAAAGTCATTGACCCTCACATAATGGAGCAGATAGCAGTGAAGACTGAACACTTAATATTGCATAAATCACATAAGATATACATGCAGGTAGTTTTTACTTTTCCATCATTCACTACACTTAAAAAACATTTTAAAGAAAAAAGAAATACATGATCCATTTGTATTTATTTATGTTTATTATTATTAGTAGTATTACTGGTATTTGCAGTATAATTATGATCATCATTATTGTATTTTTATTTTCATTTTGTATCATTATTGTAATGATTATTATTATTATTGTTATTATTATTTTAATACTAATAATTATTGGCATTGTTATAATTTGTATTTATTATTATTATTAGCATGATTGGAATAATTATAATCATGATTATGCTTCTTCTTCTTCTTAGCATTATTAGCATTATTATTTTGCATGACTTAATTCCATGTGTGGAATTTGACAGCAGGACTGAACCGGAAGTGAGTTTGTCCTCTGCAGGTAACGACACTGGTCCAGCCCACCAGAGGCTCGGATGAGGAAGTAGCTCCACTGATTCTGGCGCTGAACAGGAACAGCGATCGAATAAAAGTAGGTTTGTCTCCATTTAAGGGTTTGAGATCATGACCGGCGAGCAGCACGTGGTTCTGTGTTGTTTTCACGTGAAGGCGTGTGTTTTCAATCAGGTTAGCTCACTGAGGTTAGCTAGCAGCACAGCAGGGCTACAGAGCCCAGCCCATCACAGGATGGAGCAATGCTAACCTGCTCATAACACAGGCAGTGAAGTGGAGGCTGATTCAGGGTTAACGTGCGGTGTGGTGTGCAGGTGACTGAGGCTGAGCTTGTTCACACTAACCTGCTTTAACACAGAACTAAGGACTGTGTCATCAAGGTTTCATCTCATGGTCATTCTTAGCAAAACATGACCTGCTCCTGGTCAGAGAGAGAGAGAGATTGATAGAGAGATAGATGGGCAGATAGATATTTACAATACAATCATTTTAGGGATAAGGTGATTGAAAGACACAAGAGGCAATACAAGTTGTACATTAAGCTAACATAGCCTGTGTTGAAAACAGTGCAAGAGTCAAACTTGAAGCACAAGAGATATGAAAAATATAAAATCAAACACAGATAATGGTAAAACTCTGGCATACCTAGTGACACGGTTAACGCAGAATGTCTTGGCTTTGTGATGGATGAATAATTTAAAACAAATCAGTGCTCAGAACTCCAAGCTACTGGTAACTGATGACGCTCACACATTCCTCTATAAAACCTATATGTCATGTTTATTAAGCATATCTGAGAGAGAGCAGGGTGCCACCGCTTTCAGCAGATGCCAATAACACTTTTAAATCTGCACGTGTGTGCTGTGGTTCTCTGTAGGTTTCCCCGCAGCCCCCCGCAGCCATGAAGCATCGACTGCACTTTGTGGTGGACCCCATAGGGTGGTTGTGCATCAGTATGGTATTTGGGATCTGGCTCTACAACACTTTCTTCATTCCTAAGCTGGTTCTGCTTCCCCACTACAATGAAGGACACATCCCCTGGGCCACGGTTGTTTGTGAGTGTCCTTGTTTTTGTAATGGACAGAGAAGGTGTCTCTCGCATTGCTCAGGGACATAGACAGTGAATTACCATCAAACTGCAGTATGATTACTCTGGATTGAAAGGGCTCTTTTTCTTTGTGTGTTCCTTCAGGTTATTACATGTCATCAGCCCTCTGCCTCGCTGCCCTCTTCAGAGCTTCCACAGCAGATCCCGGTCGCCTTCCTGTGGACCCCCACATACCTCACTCTGGTGCGAAACAGTAAAGCCCACCTTACCGTCTACTAATTCCTATAAACCAAATCTTTTATTGTTCCAATGTAAGATAATGCATGTTTTTATTGTTTACCTGTAAATCTGTACACTAGCAAATAAGTGACCAATGACCATGATTGTAATAATGACGTCTCTCCTTAGTTGAAATAGATGCGGTTTTTATTGTGTCCCTTTATCATTGGTTAGCCAGTTTGTGAACCAGTAATAAAGTACATGTTGTCTTTATGTCACAGAGCGGGAGCACTGGGAGCTGTGCAATAAGTGCAACTTAATGAGACCTAAAAGGTCCCACCACTGCAGTCGCTGTGGCCACTGTGTGCGCAGGATGGACCACCACTGTCCCTGGTAAAGATGCACTCCACTAATGACATTCTTGCTCTGTATCTGGACTGCATGGCACTTTTCCAGTTAAATCAACAACCCACACGACAAGTCACATTCACCCAGTCACACACACACACACACACACACACACACACACACACACACACACACACTTATACAGCGCTTCTATACACAAGGCTTTTTCTATCACAAGCTATTCATACGTTGTCGACACAACCATCAGGGTTGGGGTTCAATCTCTTGGCCAAGGTGCTGTGAATCAAACCGTTGATTTTAGAGAACTTTCTCTACCTCCAAAATTCCAAATTTAAAGTTGTGCAGATCAACAATTCTTCTATTTTACACCAGCATTCATCTGTATTCGTATTTGTGTATTAAACTGACTTTTTGTGATGCTTCAAAAAAAAAACAATTGTAGGGGATCACTGATTGTTTTTTTCATCAATAAAAGATTCACAAACAGTGTTTTGTATTCTTATCAATATATCAATATAAACATAGAACATACAAAATTATTTGCTAAATCCAGTTCATTTCCAGGATCAATAACTGTGTGGGAGAAGACAACCACTGGCTCTTCCTGCAGCTCTGTTTCTACGCTCAGGTGCTAAGTTTGTTCACGCTGGTGTTGGACTTCTGCCAGTACTATTACTTCCAGCCACTGACGGGACTGGACCAGGTACGTTCTGCTGGAATATTAGTAAATTAGATAACTGACAGTGTGGTGTGCAATGTCAAGTACTTGCTGCTTCTATTCAGCCATCTGAAAGCTCTTGTGTCGCGTCGAGTCATCCACAGCACTGGTGGAATATAAAAGTTAATAATTGACGAAGAAAAGTGCACCAGACAATAGCTTGTAACATGAAAGTGTCGCCGGTCTTTTTTCAGGAGAAGTTTACAACACGTCACGAACTGGCTCTGCTGCGGGGGTCAGCGGTCATGGGTATGGTCATGTTTGGTGGCATGACGAGCTTGTTTTACACCCAGATGACGGGCATCCTGTCTGTGAGTACTCAACCACCAGGGGGTTTATCATCTTGTTCCAAATGACATTCTCTAATGCAGTTATGTTCATGTAATGATGCATGATGGCACGTTTTATTCACAGCGTCATTTAGGTTTTTTTTTTTTCTCCGTTTAATGCAAGTTCTAGCTTTTCACAAACCATACAGCAAGAAGCAGTGAGGCAGCAGAACTCAGTAGCAGCAGATGCCAGTAATGCAGTGATCAATATAGAAGAAGGGAGAGAGTGTCTGGAGTCATTGGAGTATTGACCTTTGCTTTTTTTTGCCTTTACAGGATACTACCACCATTGAAAAAATGGCTCAGTTCTCAAGTGAAATGTAAGTCTTCTTAACCCATTCTGTTTCCTGTCTTTATGCTAAGCTAACCAGCTGCTGGCTCCAGCTCTAAGTTGAAACATAGACTGTACATAAAGATGGACGACATGGCAGTCCCCCAAAAATGAAGCCAAAGCGTATCGATCGCCATGGTGGCTGGCTGCAGTATAGGTCAGAAACCCTGCCTCCTCAATGTTAGTGGATGGGAAATTAGTCAAATTACAAGTCAAATAATAATTTTCTTAAGGATGGTTTCTGTCTTTTTAGGAAGTTCTTAAATTTGGACTGGCTCATGATTTGTCGAGCATTTGTACCTCGCTAAAGTGGCTATCTCTCTATCGTTACGGTGCAGACCCAGGATTCAAATACACAAGATGGCGGCGTTCATATCCAGGATATATATGCTTAATTTCAACATGTTGAACAAAGATAAGAAAGTGGTGTCTGTCTTTTTAACGTGCCAAGAAAACAAATATATGTATTTTCCAACATGTTGAACTTGTCGCTTCCAATGCTGTTGTAATGCAGATTTTCACATCAGTAATGACCTTTTTCTTTACTCTTCTTAGATATGGCTCACGGCGGTCCTGGCAGTGGGCACTAGCCGAAGTTTGCGGCACTCGCTGGAAACTCCTGTGGCTCCTCCCGCTCCGAGTCAGGCAGCCGCTCCAAGCCAGCCACCTCTTCCGCACCCACGTGTAGGTCAGCAGCACTACACTACCTCCTGCCTGCACAGATGCTACAGGCTGCCACAATGAAACACTGTATGCACACTTAAAGAATCCATCTGCTCGCCTTTACTGTCCTCTTTTGAGCTATGGGAGCTTGGTTTGTCGGTGGATACTGGAAGCTTTTATTTTTGTGTGTTTTCTTTTGTTTTTTTACCTTTCTCTACAAGACCCAGACCGGCAGTACACAGGGTCAACAAACACCTTTGGGAGTGATGGGAAAATGTTTCTTTTTTTTTTTTTTTTTACTCACTGTGATGGCTACTTTCAGCATTTGGAAATCTCTTTAATGGCTAATTGCATCAGAAGGATGGAAGTCTTCACCTGAAAGCTGCTGGTGAAAAGGGACCCCTCTCAGGTTACGTTAATAAAAAGAGCCTTTACTACTGACCTTTAATCAACCACAGACAGAACTAGGGTAACTCCGGTGTGTTTGTCAGAAAGGCAAGTTTTTGTATAAAGTT
Source organism: Paralichthys olivaceus (assembly GCF_024713975.1). Lineage (NCBI taxonomy): Eukaryota > Metazoa > Chordata > Actinopteri > Pleuronectiformes > Paralichthyidae > Paralichthys > Paralichthys olivaceus. Next base: position 7,775,315 of record NC_091114.1, read on the forward strand.
TGTGCCTTGTTTCTTTTAGCTATGTCCTTTTTATTTGTTACACATGAGCAGTGTTTTTGCTCTGTGTTTGCTGGTTGGTGTTTTTCCAGTTTAGAATTTTCATGTGAATAAGTGATCTGGCGTCATCCGCCTTCTGCTAATCCGTGATCATTTAATTATTCATGAATGTTTCCTCGCATTGATCTTTGAACGTTTTATCTATGAAGTGATGTTTTATGAAGCACGGTCACAGAACAAAGTTGTTAACTTGAATGCTGATGACACGTGACCAGCCGGGTGTGAAGATGTGTAATAACAAGCAGAGAGTTAACCCTTCATCATGCCATGGGAAAAAGAATCCAAATTTAGAAGCTGTAAATGTCATAGACCAACCAATTGTATAACCCATTTGTTTCTGAGTATAACAAACACTCCACTGCCAATTAATATCATGATCCCTTAAATCTCTCTGTTTATCTTAAAGGACTAGAGGTCGAGTGGCAGAGTATATACAAACGCTAAGATGAAGCTGCAGCCAGCAGCTGATTAGCTTAACTTATAAAAATAAATTTGAATTTGGACCTTCCCCTATCCATTAACACGTAGGACGTGGGTTTATGACTTGTACTGCAGCAAGCCACCAGGTGGCGATCGAGACATTTTGGCTTCACTTTTGGGAAGCAGTCATGTTGTCCATCTTCATATACAGTCTATGTTTCAACATAGACGGAACTTGTTGATAAGCATAATCGCTTTCTATCTGCAGCTTTACATTGACAGAACAGACATGAGAATGACATTGAGCCCCTAGTCTAACTTTTAAGAAGAGAGTGAATTTTGTCTGTTTAGCTTAAAGCTGCTCTATCAACCACAGCACTTACAAAGCTTTGGCACCAACCTTTGAATCAATAGTAATTTCTTCTTCTCATTTTAGTGCTGCCACTATCACAGAAACCAAACACTAGCAGATTAGAGTGTTGGTGACATACACCTAGTTAAATTGACAAAATGAAAATGTATTTATGATGTGAATTTGCTGTTATTCTATGGTACCGATTAGAGATTTTTAATGAATTATTTCACAGGATAAGACAATTCTGCAGATATGCTTCATAATACTAGCATAGCGGGGTTGCCATTGTCTATAATACTTGGCAATCTCTTATATATAAACAAAGCTTTTCATGTTTTGGAACAATTACAATATCCAAGTAGTATTAAGTGCCTGTCTAGGTTTTCTTCTTACGCTCACGGTACATCGTCATCATGTTGGTCTCCATACAAGCCAAAGACCTGGGGAAATGTTGCAATAGTCAACAAGCATTCAGCAAATGCATGTTCCACCATATTTCTTCAGAGTGGTTCAATATTATGCACTGATTTTTCATGTTAGCACGCAGTCTGTTCCACTGCATCTATCTCAGAAGAAACGTGTTCACTTGAAGTTGTTTTGTTTGACGTGTACGCTTTGCTCTGTTCATACCTCGTAATCGAGTTTCTCACGTTTGCATGAGTGTGTGTTGATAACTTTGCTCAGTGGTTTTTATAAATCAGATTCAGGTTTATGGATGTTTGTGAATTTTTTGGGGGGGTTGTGGGATAAGTGGTGTGATTGACAGTAAAAGAAGAGGGTACTGCTGATAAATAACACTCAATTTCTTTTATATGTTTTTTTTAAAAGCAATAAGCATTGTGTGTTTGTAAAGCCATCTTTATTGTTATAATCGTGAAATATCTGATACTTATTGTGAAGTATGTGAACTGGATGGAAGCAGGGTTTCGCTCATTACTCAATAACCCGTAGTAAATACATGATTGTTTGTCAATACTTCATTTACCTCAGCCAAGACGACTGTAGCTGCTGTGTGTAGTTGTAAAGCATATCTTCCATTACAAACATGTCAGCCATATTTGTTTGTTGAATCAGTCAAGAACTACAGGAGACTGAAGGTAAATATGGAAAATATCGAGGCCGTTATGTGGCATCCCCCAGGGCTCTCTGTTAGGATCTGTTCGCTTTTGTTCACATTGTGTTTTAATGCTGTATATATACTTTTTTTTTTTTTTTCAAACCTCATTCACTGGAACAGTTTGTGAGCTGAATGAATGCACCATGAACACAGTATGTCATACCTTTAAAAAAAAACAATAATTTACACTTAGTTACATCAGAAAAGTGTGTTATTTGTGGTTATAGAAAATATCATATTGGTATTCATGTTCCAAATAAATTAGATTCTGGATAGTCTCTGAGCTTATTCTTTTCTGCTTTTTCAACTTTCTCTATAACAACTCAAATTGTGGCCACAGCTGAAGCTTTTATTTCCATTTAATGGAAATGAGGAGGGTACTTAATAACCTCTAGCATGTAATATCTCTATTTTCATCAACATTTATTTATTGTTTTGTATTATATAAGATGAAGTAGAAGAATATATTCAATTGAAACACTTAATTAAAGTACAAATGTCTAAAATAATACTGCTTTATAATCTACTCAACAAATGTGAACTTTAAACGTGTAACATGATGACATCCAGGCCCACAGTCAAAATGAATCCTTGTGACCCATCAAACACTATTAATTATTAATCTAGAAAATGAGAGAATATCTGGAGTCTATGCAGCAAATATTTTGTCGTGTCATAACAGGTAAAAACGGCTGCATTCCATTTAGATGACTTAGATCCTGGGTACTGATATTGTGCATGCTGTCCTACAGGTATGGATTACTGGGAAGCTTCATGTACATGACTCATTGTAATGACATGTCCTGTTTTTCCTGCTATTATAAGTCAAAATGTTGTTGGGGAAAAGGTTGATAAGCTGTTTAAAGTTCAATGTAAACTATTAAGCTGCACTTGGAAGACTAACATTGTTTACATCAAATGCATGACTCTGCAGCATAAAAGTGTTACTACGTGAATGCTTCACTTTCTGTTTGGTTCTCTCAGCACATGTGTCACAATCAGAGCCCACGCATCAGTTCAGTTGTCTCATAACAAATGTCCATTGTCCTGAAAAGTCCTTAAGTCCCAGTGAGGCGTGGGTAATGTGTGCATGATCCGTGAACATAATCTATGAGTGGTTGCATTTTATTAACATGCACACACAAGCACAGTATTTCCCTCAGAAACTCCAACATTAAATAAAAACCTCAAACAGTACACAGCCCCAGCAGAATTATTCAAGTGAGTTAAGAGCAACTGATCATTTACACTTTTTAGCATGGCGATAAGTCATTATTGGTGGAGGTACTAATTGATGACTAATCCAAACATTTACCTATGGGGCTTTAATATTGTTTTCCCTTCACAGAATTAAATTAATTAGAGTTAAAAATTGAATTATTCCAATGACAAAACTGACTTGTCTCTTTTTGGAACTTTGTAATTTCCCTCTAGGATACCTGTAGATCTTGGAGCATCCCTGAAATAAACAATCTCTTAATCTAAAACATAGCTTTAAACATCACCATAAAATACAAAGCTTGAGCCAGTTACTCTATACCACCCTTGTGCACAGCACTTGATCCTAATGTATGCGCTTTATTGCATTTTTTTGGTTATAGTTCATTTAAAGGACAAACAGACGAACATGCTCCCTAAATAAACACGTGTTTATTGTGCTTTTTGATCCGGCTGTGTCTTTTAATGGTAATATCAGTGGTGTTTCTGGAAGGCCAAGCATGTTCCTTTATTTCACCAAAGAAAATATTCTTAAATAAATGTGCATTTGCTATTAGTCTTTCTACTGAACCTCTAGTATGTTTTAATGTGCCCGGGTTTAAATTTAATTCGTCAATTTGAGCCTTAGGATAATATAAATGAAGGGAGGTCCTGTCTAGTTAAAAGCAGGCGGCAGCAGCCTGAGTTAAATGTGCTCTTAATCTCTGGCAATTGGTTGGTCAACCCAACTAATTAAATAAGTGACCACCTGCTAGTTTTACAGTCTATGACATCTGGCCGAACAAAAGAAATAATTGGCCACATGCTTGATAAACATAAACTACGCTCGGAACAGTTATCTCTCACATACAACGTTGTTTACCTGTCTAGGATTGGAGTTATTGGCTTGGCGTGTTCTGCTGCCATTTTTTGCCAAAGCCTAGACACGGATTAAGGCTACACGATGGAACATAGAATTTATTAACGGATCACTAATTATGGGAAGCGTGATTTTTTAGATTTCAATCCATATGGGCCATATTTCCTGTATGATTTGGTGATTAGGGTCACCCCCTTCATCAGCTATGCTTTACCTTGATGCTTTTTTTTTTTTTGATGTAGTAGAAATCTCTACATTTGACTGGTAACTTCTTAACATTTGAGAGCGATCCACTTTCTTTATACATAAGAAGGCTTATACAACTTCTTTTAAATGTAGTTTTCTAATTCCAACTTTTAAATTTAAGTATTTCCCCCCCACTCTTAATAAAAGCATGATTACGTTTGTCAGACTTCAGTGAGTCACATGGGTGGGCCGCCAGTGGCAGGTGTCTCGCTACGTTCCTCCGTTTTCCCTCGCAGCTCCACAGCTGAACTTTCTGAACACGGAGGTATTGATTGGCATATTGATTTTCAAATAAGCTCTCATTGTAGAAAGTAGAAATCCAATTAAAAGTTGAACTTGAAACGGTTAATCCAATCAAGACGATGAAACGTATCGATTTTACCCTCAAAATCAATAAGGTGCATGCGGCGTTCGTCTATGAGCTCGGCCCAAACATTTTCCTTTCTCCATAATCATGGAGCATGTTTGGCCTCAGCTGAATAACGTGTCAGAAATGTTCTTTTGATTAACTAAACAAATTTGTTCATAGAAGCGATCAAACTCTTTGACCCTTTGGATTATGGATTGTTTGGGGTCTCACATAACAGAACACTGCAGAATTATTTCATTCTAAATTAAATGATTTTTATATTATTTTTACATTAATAATGTCAATGAATAATAAAATAGCCTCACAACAATAAGGTGGGATTGACCCCAGTACCCCCTGTGACCCTTAAACGATGTAGTGGTTGGATGGCGGACTGCTTTTAGCCTTTTAAAACTGGCTTCCAGTATTTGTTAGAGTTTATTTTAAGGTTATGTTTGATTACTTACAAGGAACTGAATGGTCTGACTCAGTTTATCGCAGATTCTTGCCATATAACCCTGCTCTCACATTGAGATCCTCTGGCAGAGGTCTTTTAACTTTTCCACATTGTCGGCTTAAGACTTAAGGAGGACAGACCTTAAGAAATAATAATTCTAATAATTCTATATCTGAATTTATTTGTTTTTATATTCATTTTTAGTTTTACTAGTTATTTTTTATTTGTAAAGCACTTTGTAACTATATTTTTTAGAAGTGTTATATAAATTAAGACATTATTATTATTTATATTATTTATATTATTATTTAAAGATACAGTGTGTAGAGTTTTGTGATATCTAGTGTTGAAATTGCATGTTGCAGCTGAACACCCCTCACCTCACCCTCTCCTTCTAAACATGAAAAATAACCTGTAGTAGCCTTTAATTGTCATAAAAACTTGTTTGGTTTGTCCAGACTGGACTAATGTAAAAACATGGCGGCCTCCGTAGAGAGGACCCCCTCGATGTAAATATAAAGTATTTAAATATAAAGGGCCTTTTCTGGGGTAAAGAAAACTACAATTCATACAATTTAGATGAAACAAACTAGTGAAAACATCATGAGGATTATTCTACATTACATTTCTGCCAATAGATCCCTTTCACCTAAATCTTACACACTGGACCTTTAAGGAATAATAAACAATTGAAATAGTCTCGAAAGATGCTTCTTCCAATCACACAGTTCCTGATATATTGCTGCTTTATCCATCAGCTGTCTCCACAGTTTTCCTTCTGATAATATTAACACAGTGTTCATAGAATGTTTATATTTGTCATCTCGCCCCCCCCCCCCCCCCCAGAATAAATTAATCTGCCTGTTCTGAATCATGAGCAGCCGACATTTGCTTTCCATGACGACTGTGGAGTGTCTCATTGTTCCCCATGCTTAAGAACCAATTAAATTACCCAGGTCCTAATTAGGCTCCTAATTATCGCTTTATTAAAGTGCAATGAAAAGGTCAAACCTGAGCAGGTACTTATTAAAAGCAGCAACACTGAGCAATCAGCCTCATGACAACACAACATGCAGCTTGTTGTCTGCACCAAATGTGCACAATTTGTGTAATTAACCATCATGTTTCTAACTTAAGGTTGATTGAACCCTATGGTAAAATATAGTGTTCAATGACCTCTGACTTGAGTGTGCAACATAATCAAGTGGACTCCTTGTCTTCATTTCCACAGTTTTCCCCTTTATCTCCATCTATTTGTTGTAAGTAATGCTAAGTAGCTGTTGCTAAGTCCACCCACCGTCCCCGTGGGGAAATCCAGCTGCCACTGAACGTCCTCAGCGAGGAGGATTGGAATGCGGCGGTGGAGAAAAGGCCTTTTCAGCCGGCGTTCAGATAACATTTACATGGACACGCCAAGACGTCTTAATTCATGGATCAAAATACAGTCGGCCTCAGTGAAGCCCCTGCAGAGGCTGAGGGGGAAATCTAACGCAACAGTTCTTCAGGATTGGTTTTAATGCTATTAGACTGGGGTCAGCTTTGAATGTGAAGAATACTCTTCAGTGACATTAGATAATCCATTTGTATACACAGGAGTCAGTGTTTGAAATGACCTTTGGTTCAGTGACACACTGCCCTGGCTCTTTATTGGTTAATTCTCAGTACTGGCAACTTTTCACTCACACGAAAACAGGTTAGAGGTAAAACTGAGAGATGTCAGATAGATAGATAGAGAGATAGATAGATAAATAGATAGATAGATAGATAAATGGATAGACAGATAGATAGATAGATGGATGGCTAAATAAATAGATAGATAAATAGATAGATAGATGGATGGATGGATGGCTAGATAGATAGATACTTCATCTGATTCTTTACAGTCCATCAAATAGATGTTTTCATAACGAAACAATCTAAATTTCCATGACTGCTGCACTTTGACACTAAATATCCACATTGTTGTAATTCATCTGAAAGTTGTGTGTAACTTCTTTTGCAGAACAAGTGTAAGAGAGGGGACGGGGGTGAGGGGCAGGGGGTGGAGGTTAGTTTAGGAGGGGGGTGGTGAGGGTTGCAGGGTCATTGCTCTTGTAATTACCATAGTCAGGTTCAAGTTCCTGGTCAAGCTGTTGCTGATTTTTTTTCCTTCTTCTCTCCTCTCCCCCTCCCTCCATAATGCAGTGTTGTCAAGGACTGGCCTTCATGTGGCACAGCATGCCTCCACTGCCCCTCTGATTTGCTTTTCTTATCTTCCACCGGGCGGGTGTCGGATGAGAGCCTGGGAGTGAGTGCAGCCATGGCCGGGAAACTGACAGAGAGGTCCATCAAATGGCAGCTTTGTTATGACATGTCAGCCAGGACGTGGTGGATGGTGAGTGTGGTGAAGCTCTTTTGTCTTGTCTGCCTCCTCCTGGTTTCCTCGATTTCCAAAAAGTTGGTGTTTTTTTTTTTTGTAATAACGTCATAGATTTAAAATTGACAAAATCTAAAAGTGTGTGGTGACACATTTGGAGACTGTGAATACCATTAACATCAGTATTTGGCTTATTTGGGACGGCAACCCTGTCTGATTCACCTTCATAACAGTCCTGTCATAAATTAATTTACTTTTAATTTTAACTTATTTATTTTTGTTTTTATTTTATTCTTTTATTGCTATTGAGGCTTTGTCTTAATTTGTCTCAGCCCAGGTCCAGACAGACCACATTGACTTTTGTGTGGGATTTTGTGGAAAAGGTTTCAACATGTATATAACTATATAGTTCACAACAGGTGCGACTTTTTACTTTTATTTTAAAATGTCTATACTTTTTGACCGCAAAAGTCATGATCACGTGATTCTCAGGGCCGGTAGTCCTGACTTTGTTGGTTGAACTGTTTCAAACCCAGTTACTCTTCAATTGACCTGCAAAGAATCAAAGCTCTTGAAGGTGTGTGTGATCAAAATGTACTTAAAGGATATATTCTCCTGCAGTGAACAACTGAGAGACCCAGTTTGTCTTCAGTAGGAGCTTGTTACTCAAGTGCACCTCTGTGTGCACCCTCCGCAGTGTTGATTTGATAGTGTCGAACAAAGAACCCTTGTCCAGCCCGCGCCTTTCCCATGCTGAAGAGGCAACACAGGCTGACATTTCATTCTGAATATTTATTTACCCGCCGGACAACAGGCGTGCTTTTATTGTGCCCCGTCTCCAGGGTTTGACCCGAGGTTTGCTTGTCTGTCTCAATGCATGTTGGCTGAGAGAAATCTGTTCAGGCCCTGCTGCTCCTTACCTGCCCCTCTGTTCTGTCCCGTCTTCAGCCATGTTTTCAACCTATGTCTGTTGCACTTGCTACTTGACTATATGCCCTCAAATGATGTTTGATGACAGAGAATCAGCCCACTCTTACATCTGCAGCTTCGTATAAAAACAGAGGAGCAGTGCTCTTAAGAATTCATGCACGAGGGACAAAGAGAGAGCAAACACATCATGGTCAAAAATAGCAGTTAATCCAAAGTTCATATAGAGGTTAGAATATTGAGGGATTTAGCAGAGACGAATGTGATAGGCTGTCTTATTACGAAAAGATATTGCCGGACCCAGAGGAAATGGTGCAATGGGAGGAAGTTGCATCACACATGCTAAAGCTCTCATAGTGTATTGAGAGAGCGGCATCTAAGGTCACACAACATTTGGCTGCAAGTTCAAGTTTTACAAGTGAATTCACACAGGGTCAGCGGCACAATGGAAAGCGTTGGACGAGAAGAATGGGTCAGCTCAGCAATGACAGAAAAAATATAGAATGAGAGAAGAAATGAAATAGAAAAAAAACTCAATGTAAATCAAACCAAAAAACAAATGTAATGCTTTATACATTCTGAGTGTGAGGATGCAAATGGAAAAGCCACAGTGACAAGTACATACAAGTTATTGTACATTTTCCAGAGGCATTGCTCTCAGGTAGCACTAGTCTTATATTCTCTATCAAGTCTTTAATACTGATTAATTAACTTTATTTTCAACCGTACTGATATTTGGAGTTGTATGATACCATATCAGAAAAGTATCTTTGCACAGTCAGTCAAAGAACTAAGCAACATCACATCTATAAACTCACTGTGTCCTTATGCTTTTGTGCCATGTCCATGTTTTCATGTGTCATGTGAGTAATTGCTAAGTGTATGTACTCCTTTTTTTTTTCAAACATGTGTCTGCAGATGAAATCTAATCTACAGGGCAAAATCTGGCACATTAACATGTTGGACTTAAGTATAACTAAAGGTTATAATTTAATGTCATAACTAAATTACCTGTGCCACTGCCTTGTCTTAAATCTTAAATATGACAGCACCAATCTTATACTCTCACTATTTTATTGACTTTACATATTTATTGATTCAAGGTCCTTTTGTATTCAAAAAGCAAATTTACAGGCAGAGTATTGTAGCTAAAGTATCGTGGTAATTAAGAGTATTTGCAGTCAACATGATTTGAGTACGGTTTCATTCAATGTTGTTTCCATTTTTATTTTTAACAAGACAGAACTTTTATGATGGACTGGTTTGTCGTTATTCGACCTGTTTTTCCCACATTAAGAATTTTTGATCTCCATAGGATAAACCTGTCTTTTCATTAAGCCTCGCCATGCGCACGACCTCACTGTGTGGCTGCAAAATAAGTACAACAAGCAGTTCTGTTTGCAGCCACGTGGGGGCGGTAGATCCATATTCAGAGGGATGAATCATGCCATGTGCATCATTAGACTGGTCTCGTCCAGTTTTTGTCTAAAAGGAGGAGAGTCAATGCATGAGATAATATTCAAGCCTTTCTATAGCATCTCAACCACTAACAACAATTCATTTTAAATGGATGAAATCTGAAGTGACACATAAACTAGAAAAGTACTTGATAATGTGAGTGTGGAACAAAAAAAATCTAAATGTAACCATTGAAATGTGAAGTATAGGAGCCTGAATAAGGGTTTTTAAAGGTTTATTAGTCAGATGTATTTATTCTCGACCCTGCAAATAGCTTTGCCTCAACGATGCCACACAAAGACTGAAGACCAGGCCTGAACTTTTCCTTCAGATGATTATTGATTAGCATTTTATAATCATTTCGGACTGAAGGCTCTTAGCTTAATTATTCCCAGCATCGAATCATAACTGCTGATGGCTGCGCTTGATGCAGATACATGGACCCACATGACCACAGTGACATGTTTAGATATTGCGGGAACAGTGTGTTAATGTCACCATCACAGTGATGAAAGGGAGGACGGAAATTTTCTGTTGTTAGATGAAACATTCAATCACATTTCCTACAGCTGCTGCCATACAGCATCTCATCAGTCAAGGTCGCCCCCCCCCCCCCCCCCCCCCCCATTTAAAAATCCCATCAGTCCACTGCCCTGGCACCATTAGTACCATGCGATATACTTTTACTATTAACACTGTTTACCTTTGCTGCAATCACTGATTTTAACTTTCACCCTCCCAATCATTTAATCTGGAAGATGCTTTCTGCTTTAACTTCAAAAATGTTATGTATCCATAGAAATGAGACGTACATCATACCATCATTCCTATTAGTTTACACTAGCAGCTATATCTGTGCTTTCAATGCAAATTTTATTGCTATAATTTGACTCTAAAAATCTAAGAGGGTTACTATAGATATCAGGGATTTAAGAACCACAGCAGTTACTCACAAATAATCCACATGTTTCCAAACATTATGGGACACATGTGGAAATATGAACATATTTAGCAGCCACACTAAAATATAAATGTTGACTTATTGACATATGTATTATTAATGCCACCCCTTTTCTTTCGACTGTGTCTGGAAATAATAATGGTAGTAAAAAAATAAAAAAATAAAAAATAATCATCATCATCATAATAATCATAATAATAATAATAATGAATTAGAGCTGTGTTGTGATTGGTAGCATCAGTCAGTGGCTCCATCGCTATTCACCACTGACTGACTGACTGTCCAGCTCCGTCAAGCCCCCCCACAGCACGTCAGAGGAGCGGAAATGAGGGGCCCAGGGTGCAGAGTCCCGGGGCCACCGCTGCTGGCCAATTACAGGCCAGAATACAAACCCCATTACAAAACTGTGCTGCGTCAAGCTGCAGAGAAACAGCTCGATGCTAGACCCGGAGAAATAGGCTGAGGCGTTTTCAAAATAAGAGGCCCCTAGTTCTTCATGATTGGAGGCCCCTTTTTTGGCAAGATGGGTGAAAACCTCAGGTGTGGTAAAGGGTGAATCTTTCTTCACATGTGGTATTGCTATGGCTCACTTGTGGCCCAGATCTGGCAAACAGGAGTGGACAGCCCTGTGCCATCTTTCCATGTGGTATGTGGGACGGATGTGGGATGTAAACCAAATCTGCGCCAGAACAATTTAGCTATAGCCGTTTTCAGACGTGACCTCTATGTGTTTAAAACCATTTCTTCATCCGTAGATATTTGATTTCTTTTTGGTTCACTTTTCCTTTTGTGGCGTGTTACAAACATCATCAACACGTCCGCTCTCCTGAGGAGGATCACTTCCTGTCTCTGCCTGCTGCACCCAGCTGCTCCACCTCTCACCTGAATAATGCAGAGGTTTTGTTGCTGTAGTGATCGCATGTGTGCAGAAAAGCTCCGCCTGTGTTGTGCAGGTGTGAAAGCAAAACTCTGGGTAAACTCCGCAGCCAATTCTCCGGATATTAGCCACAGGTCATGTATGAAAACAGCTATACTGTACTGCTCTTCTTCTTTTTTTTTACCTTCAAAAAAACATACTGTGTATATATTTTTATATTTATATTGTTAAATTTGAATACTTGATTTTTTTATCTTATATTTAGAGATGTCTGACATGCACCAACAACCCCAAAACAAATGAAGATTCCTCTTTATGGTCCCACACAGAGCATGCAACATGCAAACATGGGGACATTTGACCTCTGTATTTAACCCATCCGTGTGAACGGAGCACACATGGAACACAATCCACACAGTGACCACACACGGAACAGTGGGCAGCCATGAAGGTGCCTGGGGAGCAATTGGGGGGCTCGGTGCTTTGCTCAAAAGCACCTCGGCAGTGCCCAGGAGGTGAACTGGCACCTCTCCAACTTCCTTCCATGCTGGACTTGAACCTGCCACCAAGCCAGGTCGCTATGGACTGAGCTACTGCCTCCCCCCAATGTATGTGTAAACTTACTTGGCAATAAAAGCTTTTCTGATTCTGATACGGTCCCTCTGGAGAAAGTGCGGAGGTTCTCCGGAGGTCTGGAGCAGCTCAAGCGGGTTTTCCGCAGCGACATAGACTGCGCACAGGCAGGGTTAAAGAGGCTCTTATTTAGAAAAGCCCCACCGGAACGTGGGTGACTGGGAGCAGCGTGCTGCTTGATGGAGGCTGCAGCTGCAGCGAGCCGAGGGGCGGCAGTCCGGCAGACAGTGAAAGTGAAGGCGGAGATCAACCCAGCGCCGAAAACTCAGCCTCTTCTGGATCCCGTTCAACTCCGCTGAACAAGCCCCAAAAGAGCGGTCCAAAAAAGTGAGACCCGAAGAGGAAGGAAGACAAGAAAAAAAGAGAGAGGGGGAGAAAAAAAAAAGCCGAGGTGCTCCTAACTTCTTTTCACCGCTATCTGCCAAGAATTGTCTTCCGGTGTTTGACTTTTTTTTTTTTTTTTTTTTCACTGCAAGAGAAAACCCTGCAAAGCACAAAGTTGAACGTGAGAATATGTGAAGCTACCGGCTTGTGTGTTTCAACCCGGCTCCAGGACCCCACAGTAATCCATGCAGTACAGTGCAATGGTACGTGAACGTGGATTGTTGTTGTGTATTTCCAGCATGTTGAGATGATGACTGCTCTGTGTGCTTTCTACTTGACGATTCGGGGGCAAATGTGGAGAAGTGTGTTCAACTTTTTTATTACATGAATCACAACATGAGGTTTTTTTTTGGCACGGTTTGGGCCAAAGAAAAAAAAACTGTACTAAACTTGGCACTGCAGCCTGTGTTAACATCCCATTCCCCTTAATTTGGCAAATTAACTCTTATGTGGACTGTTGACAGACACACACACACACACACACACACAGACAGACAGACAGACAGACACACACACACACACACACACACACACGCTGCAATCACAAACTAACAATGTTTAACTTTGACGCCTTTCAGCATTCAGGCCATGTTCCTCATCCTTATAAGTGTCTTCCATTTTATTCCTTTTAATTTATTTAAATGTTATTGATAAAGACAAATGACATTTAAAATAAATATTTTAAGTTCATTATTGTCTTCAGAAATTATCATCTTATATTAGAGATTTAAGCATTAAAATGTTTAATTTTTATAAGCAGGACACTTCTCAGGGAAATTCATGTTTCCTTGGCCCGTGTGTGAGTGACAAACTAATAAGAGTGTGTTTGTTTTTGATTGTGCACCACACACACTCCTGAATTATCTGAATTTGGAAGGGCAGCTCCAGGGTTGGGGGGCGCACGGTGCCAAATCTGCGCAGGGAAACGTTCCCCTTTTCCGCGTCTGTGCGGTCCAAAGTCCCCGAGGCTCTTTAGACATTACCCCGCAAGAGTGAGTGAGTGTGTCTGAGGAGGGGGAGGAGGAGGAGGAGTGGAGTGGTGGTGGTAAATGAATTGTGCCGAGGAGGACAGGAAGGTGCTGGGTGGTTAGATTAAAAGTTGTGCGTTTTGGATGAGGAGCAGCAAGAGGAGGAGGATGAGGAGGAGGAGGAGTGTGACTGTGTAATTACGTGGCTGCAAGAAAAAAAGGAAAGAGAGAGAGGTAGAGAGAGAGAGAGAAAAAAAAGTTGGGTCTGATTTGCTGGAATCGCGCAGGAGCCGAACCGGACGGTTTCATATCAAGTTTTGTTGAAGACAGGGGTGAACATCGCACACTCTTCTCCTCCTGCGCCCCCTCTGCTGAAGTGATGCTTTTATAAGAACGAGGCACCGCTGCGCCGTTAAGACAAGCCGCGCGTACCGGAGCGAGGAGTGCGCACGGCCGCCGCAGCAGCTCCGCTTGCACCGGCTCCACTGCCAGAGAGCTCCCCGTGCATGTCAAAAAATATATAACAATCTCCTGCTTTTTTTCTCAGCGGAGACGACAATCTTTGGATCGCAAAAAACATTTCATGGATGTCAGTGGATAATCTTTTTGGTTTCACGCGGATAGCTGCTGCTCCTCCACAGTCTCGCACGGTGCACGTCGGTCCAGGAATGGCGCGATAAAGTGATCGGAGGAATCAGTCGTAGTACATTCACTTTGTGTGTAACCGTCTCGTCATGTACTCTCCAATTTGTCTCACTCAGGTATTTGTGTCTTTCATTTTTATTACATATACATTTAATGGCTTGCGCATTTGTGTTAAAATAGAGTAATAGAAAGTTTTGTGTGTGTGTGAGGATTTCACCTCTGCGTGGGAAATACTTTCATAACTCAGAAAAAAATGAAGGTTTGCCTTTTACGCGAAAATTAAGCGCTGGAACTTCCCAAAACGTATCTTTGTAATCCACAATGCTCATGTTTGTGGTGGGTTTCACTGTCGAGGTCTTTTATTATTTTTAAAGTCCAAACGAAAAAATATTTCACACGTCTATAGACACCTTAAGTAAAAGATTCCCCCCTGTTCCTGCGTTCTCTTCGTGCGTAAAGTTGTGCGTAAAAGTGATTTTTCTGGGGTTTTAGCGACCCTGTATAATTAACACAGGTATCTCTCTGATTTATTTAGGTTATTTGTGTCCTCTAATAACCTCACGCACACTCTCCGGCTTTGCTTGAGCCGTGTTTGTATTTTTTCCCCTCCACGTGTATATTTTTATTTAGAGTAGAACCCCTATATTTTGAGTTTGGAAGTGAGAGTTGGAGGCAGATAAAGCCACTTCCACTGTAGGAAGATCAAACGCACGATAAGCTCGGTGCGGGGTTGGACCAGAGTAGCTGACTGTTTTGGCTGACTCAGTTTTACTGTTTATATTTTACTTGGCATAAGTAAGAGATTGACTGAGATGTGGTTTAGTTTGTACTTAAGAGGATTGTGCTTTTATGGCCCCAGCTGAAGTGCACTGCGTAGGCCCTGGCCAAGTCATTTATCTTTACAGCGTTTGGCTTTAGACTGGTTGAAAAGAAGAAGAAAAAAATTAAACTTATTATTTAAAGTGTTTTTGACCAGGAAAACAGTAGTGAAAAGGATTTAAGTCACTGTGACTGCAGACCACATTTTTACAGCTCACTTCTGTCAGTTTAATTGCTAACTTTATAGTTGAGAGCTGACTTTAAAAGCAGTTCTGAATAAATTTTTTAACCTCCTTAAAAGATTGTGGATAGGTAACATACACCGTAAATATAATACATTAGGGGGAAAAAACTGTTAATGGAATTATTTTGTTAAAATTTTGATTTAACATTTGTAGTTGGGAGCAGAACTCTACCGGTCCAGAGCTGGAAATGTGTCTTGTCAGAGGAGCACCAGTGGCGGTCACAGATAGGGAGTGGATTTCTGTGGTTTCCCCTGCCTGTCTGGCTGCCTACAAAAAGAACAATATGTGGTTTAACTCTTCAAAAGCCTGCTCAGAAAAGGGGGCCGCTTACACTTATTAGATTTGACATTTTAACGACCTAAAACAAAGATAAGTCAACGTTTTTGACTCCTCTCGCAGCTGCTGTAATTTCTGACGACTCCTAAATCATCCGTTCCGTGATCCTGTACATTCCTACACCTACGGAGAACATCTCTAAGAGATTACTATGATTTGTTTTAGAATTACTGATGTTTTATTGTTGTGCACAGCCTGTAGGCCAGTGAACGTCCTGGTTTGTTGCGGAAATTAATGTCTGCATTTAGCTCCAAGGATCAACACAAATTCTGTCAAATGAGCAGGCGAAAGTTTTCTCTTTTGACTCCTATTTGCAAAAAAGAAATCAGTTTAGAATTAAAGTCTATGTGGAACAGAGTGTACTGAGGCTTGATACACACAAAACCTGTATAAAAAAGGGCTGAAAATATTCCCCTAACATTGATATGAATATCTGGTAATCAATGAGGAGAATACGTTTCATAAAATAGCTTTTTATTTAATTAAAAGCAAGAGGAAGCATTTTAAAAGTAGGCTAGGGTTTTCAATATCACTGTCTGACCTCAGGGTTTTGGAATGAAGCTGGGCAAGTGTCATTCCGTGTGTTAACCTTAACGCTTGAGATGATTTGGCACAAACTTCAGAATGAATCCTAATTTAACCTTTGTGGAATACCTTTCACATGGTTGCTTTTCACTCTCCCTCGCTCCTCTGCTTGTGTTTTTAATACAGTTTTTGTAAGTTTGGCGTGCGTACAACGATGCTCTTTGTATGTGCCCCGGAGAATGGGAATCTCATTAACCTCCTATTTAAGTGACTGCAAACCCACTTGGCCCTCGCTGCTTTTCCTCCATCCCTCGTGAATAGTGTGATATGTTCACGTTGGACTGTGAATAGTTTGATAAGAGAAATGCCACTGCGAGGGGCGCACGCTCTCTGCAGCAGCACGGGCGTCCTGCTCAGAGCATGCTCGGGAAATGAGAACGGAGACTGGAGTGCATTCAGTCACTGGTCTCGGTGCTATTGTAGTGCTGGCAGTTGATATAAACAGTGGAATTTCCTTGTCATAGCCGCAGTACGTCCAGATACATCCAGATGCATCCAGAATGGTAAAATCAGTTGTTGCAGTATGAAGAGAAACTTCTGGACTTCAAGCTGCTGAAACTGCCAATAAGACATTTTGTGGCTCATGATGAGGAATTGTTTATTTGTGGTCTGGCTTCCCCTCTGCCTCAGATTAGTAGCTGACTAAACCCATATTTCTTCTTCACGTTTGACGACATGAGTCTCTGATTACATTTCTCTCCTTCTCTCTTCCCTCTCCTCTCCCTCTGGATGCTCCAGGATGAATTTCATCCCTTCATCGAGGCACTTCTCCCTCACGTCCGTGCCATCGCCTACACGTGGTTCAACCTCCAGGCCAGAAAGCGCAAGTACTTCAAGAAGCACGAGAAGCGGATGTCCAAGGACGAGGAACGTGCGGTGAAGGACGAGCTCCTGAGCGAGAAGGCCGAGGTGAAGCAGAAGTGGGCGTCCAGGCTGCTGGCCAAGCTGCGTAAGGACATTCGGCAGGAGTACCGGGAGGACTTTGTCCTCAGTGTGACGGGCAAGAAGCACCCGTGCTGCGTGCTGTCCAACCCGGACCAGAAGGGCAAGATCCGCCGGATTGACTGTTTGCGGCAGGCCGACAAAGTTTGGCGTCTGGACCTGGTGATGGTCATCCTCTTCAAAGGCATCCCTCTGGAAAGTACAGACGGCGAGCGCCTAGTCAAGTCTCTACATTGCACCAACCCAGCACTTTGTGTCCAGCCACACCACATAACAGTATCGGTCAAGGAGCTGGACTTGTTTCTAGCATACTATGTCCAGGACCAAGGTAGGTTCCAGCTCACACTGTCTTAGTTTGTGTCACTCTGTGTTTGTGAATGAAGCCTCTGCAAGGTCAAGGGTCACAGGTTACTTTTTGGCAGCCTGAAATCACCACTACACATATTTAAAAGAAACGTCAACCGTGACATTTAGAGCTGTAAATATACGGCGTACATTTTTATTTGCTTCGTCATGATGAAACTAAAAGCCAACGTGTAATCTATACCAACATATTTTAAATGTGTCTCTGCTCTGCTAGCACCTACTCATGATCAGTAATTATTCAGTTGTGGTCGACACACACACACACACACACACACACACACACACACATTCACATTCGTTTAAAGTTGCAGCCCAGACTCAAAACTCATTATGTAATTTTTGTTTTTTATATGTATATAAAAAGCATATTTATAAAAAAAGAATTTGAAGCTGTCCTTACAGGGTTAAAAATATAGCCTCCATTCCCATAGTGCCCATTATATAACATGATGTAATTTTAAATCTCTCCTGTTGTCATCGGACACAATTTAAAATCAGATTCCCTTCATTAAAACAGGTACTTTACACTACATGTATTACCTAAATTACAAACAAACAGATTACTGAGAGAAAGTCATGCCAGCATAGCATTAAAAGTGTGAATGACCTTTAAGCCTTCATTAATATTTGCAGTAAATAATATATGAAAGATATGCTTGTAATGTGAGCAAATGGAAACCTGTCTTTTCCTTTTAGCCTTTGTGAAAACCGAATTCTGCTTTTTTTCAGCATAGTGTGAAATTCAAGGTTGAAAAAAAAAAAATCCTGGTGCTGGAATAGTTTTTGACACGTGTGTATTTTTTTCTAAAATATGGCTTTAAAACAATTTCTTTTATTCTTCATAATTGAATTGTCATAAATATTTTTTGGGCTTCGACATGGAGCCATAAGAAAGCTGCACACTCATAAGGTCGTGGAATATCCTGAGCACATGAGGTGACGTCCAACACGGACAATTAGAGCCAAAATCTGTCACAGGAAATTCTTTTTATCCTAGAAAATATACATTTTCAGTCACTATTTGATTTCAAGAACACAACTTTTATTCTGTTATTAAGGAGAAGAGGGAAAAATAATTAAGGACAGATATTGCACAGGTTTTGTAGCATAAAAACATTGAGGTAGATTTTTTCTGAATAAAAGGCCCCTTAAACCACTCATTCCAAATTATTATTTTAGCTTCCTATGAAACAGGGTTGTTGCATCATATAAATAAATATATCAGTCATGTCTTTAGTTTTTAACTTCCTCTCTTAATCTCTTGTCACCAAAGGAACCCCCTCCAATCATATTCTCCCTCTGTTAAAATCTGTCGCAGCAACACTGAACCACCACCAGTGCGCTGCCATTGAAGGAGAGACAGTGCTATAGCTAGCTCATTGTCATCAAACCTCGAGCGCCATTTTGTGTTTGATAAGTGCCAGGGAAAGCAGAAGGCACAGCACAGAGACAATAATGGTTGCCACTGGCACCGGGGTTGGCATCAGACCCTCTTTTGTGTCTTTTGTCGGATGCCACCACCGCTTCTCTAGTTTGCATCTGCTGCATTTTTGAACTGTTCATTACCAACATGAGAACGCTTCTCATGCTGCTGTTTTTTTTTCTTTTTCATTTTATGCACAATTTGGACGGTAAGTTAGCGCTCCCATTTTACGCTACAGACGATATTTCACCAGCTTTTATTTTAGGAAAATGTGTCCGCTCTGGAGCGAGAGCAAATTATTGGCAAGAAGATTAATTTCAGTGTTTTAAATGGATGGTGAACATACTGTTCTCATTCAACATCGCGTTGCACATCAGAGCGATTATCACCGGAACTCTGGCAAATTCAAAATAGCATTCTTTTACTGGGATCGCAGTAACGGCGATGCTTTTTTTCCCCCGTCACTTTTTTCGTTTTTTTCAAGCCACAGCGTCTTTCTCTTTTCTCCAAGTTACCAAGCAGTGCCCACCTCCAGACAATGCAGCCATATTGTGTGGTAGCGTGCGGCACGGCGCCATTTTGTTTTGCACCGTGCCAGGGAGGCAGGCAACTCACCAGTAATGGTTGTTAGAGGTTTGGAGGTTGGCATCAAACCCTCTTTGTCTGCTTGCAGCGTGCCTTTGATTCGTTGGTTGGCATCCGCAATGCAGTGGGCACGTTGGAAAGTTTTTTAGACAGTGGCAGAATGGAAGCTGCTGCCTTTGTTCTGCTGCAACTGCACGAAACAAACAAACACACAATCGAACACAAAGAAAGTGGTAAACAGCTCTGGCCGAAACAGAACCTGCTGTTTGTACGAGGTGCTAGAAAAAAAAATAGCTCTGTAGCGTGGTTTCAATATTGTTCTCTCTGCTCTCTGGCACCTCTGCTGTGTTGTGTAATTAGATAACTTAAAATATGTTCCTGCCCTTATTGATGGAAAAAAAAGAACAAGAAAGAATTCTTTTTCGTGGCAAAAATCAAAAAGTGAGTGTGTTTGTCTCTGATCCTGGTGGGCTGCTGCTGCCTGAGAAAGGTCGGCGGGTTGGCAGCGAGTGCGAGGGGTGAATTTAGAGAGGGCACTCAGCCCCCTTGTTCTGGGGCACAGACGCATTTAGCCAGGCAGGGCTGTAGCACCCATGTGCATGCCCAGATGAATGCCCGCTGGGAATTAGGCTGGGGGCTGGGTGGGGGTTGTGGCATCCATTGTGCCAACTGGCTGCCTGTGTTCAATACAGGGCCCTGGCTTCTCACACACACACACATATACACCCACACACACACTGTCGTTGTACACCAATTGTATCTTTAATGGATAAAACAAGAGGTGCACTTTTCTTTTTTTATTGTTTTAATCATTGCCTCTGCCCACCTGGATTCATATTTTGCATTTCCAGTTTGACAGATTGATGGAATAGCTTTAACAAGGCATGAAGGTAGTCGTCATGTTAGGACATGTCAGAGCTCTGTGGGCCGCCTTCGTGTCGGCTTTTAGCTGCTCATCACTATTTCCTCGACAAATGAAGGAATGTAGGTATTGTTCTTACTGAAAGATCTCAGATCTGCTTAGTTAAATGTCCTGTTCCTGTTACACATGCGTGCAATTAATATTAATATAAGTCTGAGAAAAAAAAAATAAAAATCATGTTAACACATTTGGAAGAATCTTGGAAATGGTCTTAAACAACCTCAGTTATAAATTAATTCAGAAAATAAGTAGTGGTAGTAGATGGTGTTGAAAGTGGATTACCTCATAACCAGTGACAGAGAGGGTTGTCCAATGACAGACTGCAGACGTCAAGGTCAAGCAGTGTTCCCATTACTCTGGTGCTGGAAGTTAACACGGCCGTAAAACATCATTAACTTGACCCCCACCCCCCGCCCCCCCTCCGTAACTTTCTACTTTTTCTTTTTTCACACTGTCATGATAGTTTGTGCAAATGGATGGATTACCCCTGCGCACATGCTGCCACGTTAATGGAGACCCTGTTTTACGAGTGCCTGACTTAACCTCTGGCCCCCGGGGTCGTGACCTTTGCAAAGAGATGTGGCCCGGTGTCCTCTGAAGTTTAATTGAGCGAATCAGATCAGAGAAACAAACGTGCCGTCATGGGTCCAGGGCACGTGGAGGAGAGGGACTTTTTTTTGCCTGGGGGGGGTGGTGGTCAGGGGAGGGAGGCATAAGTTGACCTCCTCAATCGGGGTCAAACCGCGGCAGTCGCAGTATCACCGGTGGTCTCTTGGCAACAGTTTTTCCTCCTCTCCCCTGTCACTCCTGGTCTGGCTGGTGGTCCCTTGGTTTGTTGGCCTAAGTGAGGGGGAGTATTCACCAGTGACCCCATGCACCACCCCACACCCACATATCCTCACTCCCCTCTCCAATCCCTCAGGCTGCGTAGTCTGGCTGGTCCCTATCTTCAAGACTTGCCATTGCCCGCTGTTTGCATCTTGTTTTCCGCCCGGCTGCCTCGGAGGCTTTGGTCAGGCGGCCAGTGGCAGAGGCCTGACCTTCTGTGTCACAGTGGAGGCCTGTGACTAAGCACAACATCTATCCCTCCCTCCCTGCATCCCCTTATCCTCCTCTGCCATCAGGAATCACCCCTGCGGCACACAGCCCGGCCAAATGACTCTCTCACTCCTTCTCGCTCCCAGTCTCTTTTCTTCTCCCACTGCCCGGCTTTCCCCTCACGCTCCAGACTCCAACCATGACAGCTGTCCCAAGGCCCAGGCTCTTGGCCAGAGAAATAGCTGCTGGGTTTGTGCCAGAAGTGTGAAACAAAACTTGTTGTAAGCACACAGCGTTAAGGACGCTACTGTTTTCCTTCTCTCTCTTTTGGTTAAGTTGAGTTATTCAGCTTCCTTTTTAATTTGAACTTTTTTTCCCAGTGAGATGATATTAGGAAAAAACTATCTCAGGGATGGCTCTTTCAATTCACGGATATAAATTTTAAGCATGTACTTTCAGAGCAGATTCAGCGGGAATGTAAAATAAAAAACCCTGGGAAAAACCTAACCATTGACTCCGGAGCCATATAGAAAAACTCTTCAGAGTGAACTGCACAACCCTGTGCTTAGCTTCCATTCTGGCTCCCTTATTAGTATGCAATAGAGCCTGCGGTGTCTGGCTACCTCTCTCTCAGAGCCATAACCTATCGAACACATTCTCTCAATCTAATCCACTTAGAACTCCCTCCCAGCTTCACCGCTTGCCTTATTGATTTCCGCTTCCCACTAAATGTCTTCCCGATCCTTTTTCTCTTAACCCGGGAGCTATTTATGTTTTGCAGTGATCTTTCTTTCTTGCTTACTTCTTGCTTTCTTCCTTGCTTCTTCTCTCTCTCTCTCTCTCGCTTTCTCTTTCTTTCTTACGTTCCTTCTTTTTTTTCCATTTCTTTCTTGCTTCAGTTCTTTTTGTCTGAATGCTTTCGCTTCCTCCCCGGTATCTTTGGTTGTTTGTGATCTCCGTCTGACTTTGCTCTGCCTTCTTCTTTCTCCCCTCCTGCTCCTTCTCAAACACCAACCTGAGTGCAGTGCATCCAGGTTGCCTGGCTCAGTGTGAAGCTTGTGTTATTAGCAGCGGGGTTTTGCTCGAGCAAATACCTCAAGGCTTAAACAGGCCGTGTTACCTCCTTAGCCCTCTTTTGTGTGCCATGTGTACATAAATCTCCATGGAAACAAGGCAACTCGGAGCAGAGGCCACTGAGAAATGTGGATGCTTTCTTTCTCTGCAAAATTTACAACTCTCTTTTTGCTTGGCTGCAGTGTGTTTAATTCGCTTGTGTCACAGTTTGCACTGTTGCATCCGTCAAAAAAAAAAAGAGACGAGACCTTTCTCCTGCATTCTGAGGCTCGGGCATTGTGTCCGAAAGGGCTTTTCTTGTGTGTTTCAGCAGGAGACTTGGTTTTGCGTCAGTGTCTACACTGCAGTTTGTGTCATTAGTCTATGGTTAAGATCTCAGCTCCACCACACTTTCCCAGGCTTTTGGGGAGGACCCCAAATGCATTTCAAATCCCCCCGAGGCCACTTGACTGGAGGACCGGCACCTCCCACTCCTCGCGGATAGATTCCCCACCCCCACCCTGTCTGCCGGTCCTCCCAAATGAAGACAAATGGGTACATTCACCCCCTATCCCAGGCACTACACTGTACCTCACTGTCCTGCCTTTACAAAGCAGGCTCTCCCTGCTGCCTGAGTTTCTCCATCCAGTTGCTCCCCTCTCTTCTCTTTAACATCACTCAAGAGTAACTGCAAGAAAAACTTTATGTTAGAGAGCAGGGTCTTTAGTGGAAAGAAGGATTTAATTCCAGACGGGAGAACGTGAGTTTTTAGATTGAGGATTCATCTTTTTTTTGACCCTGTGTTTTTGTACAGCTCAGAGAGAAAAGCACCCTCAAGTGCAAGACTGAGACTTTCATGTAAAAAGCCGTTCCTCTTTACCCAGGAAGAAGGCTTGTTAGGAACCAATGAAGGGGAGAAAAAAAATGAGAAGGGGTAGTTGGTGGGGTGTGATGGGGACCTTTGGGCAGGGACAGACAATCAGAGTGGTTGCCCAGGAGACACTAACTTCTGTGTGCAGCACCCCCCGCCCTGCTCTGCCCCATCAAAGTCTTTTCAGTCCAGACAGGGCCGATCAGTGGCCCAGAGTGATGGTTGTCTCTTCTTTTGTCTGTGGGTACAGTACGTCTCATCACTGTTGGCTCGACGAGACCTGAGCGGGACAGAGAGAGAGAGAAAGGCCCGGCGGAGCAGCACCAAATGTACTTTTTGGGTGGGCGTTGCTGTTTTTTAGGGTTGGGGGTTGGCGATGAATCCCCAGAGGATTTCTCCCCAATGTCAGTGCAGCGGGTCAAAGTGGGGATGTGGCGTCTGGGGCTTGGGAATGGCCTGCTCGGGGACGGATTCATCAGCGCCCCATTGAGTTGTCAAAGCGAGCCAAAGAGTTTCCACTCCTCCCTCGCATATGTCAAGTCCACGTCTCAAAAAAGCTCCCAAATTTAAAAGCCAACTCTCGATCAGCAGAAGATACCATAATATTCGCAGTAATAAACAGTACGACCCCCAGCATGGCTGTAGGAAATGTTATAGAACAGTAGAAATGGCAAGTCGGGTAAAAAAAAATCAAGCATTTACATTTTAGCACTTACACATGTTGTTGTTTACGAAAGGCAACAGTGTGATTAAAATGAGCCGTATAGAGGGAGTGGCAGGAGGAGAGGAAACATGGACACCTTGTTGATTGGAACAGCGTGAAAATCTCCTATTTCAGGACTACCAAACCAGCAGATGTTACAGATTTTCTAAAGAAGCTCTTCCTCCATTGTGACAGAGATATTTGGTTCTCACACTGACTCTTTAAATCCAGGCATTAAAACAGCAGCAGGAGTGAATAAATGGTAAAGTTGTGGAATTATATTTCACATAAAGAAACGACATAGACATTCCACAGCAAATGACAGTTTCTGTGAATGAAAGTTTTAGATGTTGTTTCACAGATTATGTTTACACAAAACAGCACTTCCCTTCTGTCTTGACTTCTTTCATTAGATTAAGGCTACATCCATACTGCTACTTGATCTTTTCGGTTATCTGTTAGCCTTTGCGGATTTGTCAGGCTCCTATCACAGGACCCGCTTCTGGAAGACAACAGCCGGCTTCATCCTCGGCTATCAGTGTAGAGTGAAACATGGATAATCGATTAAAAGCATTTATGACCCTGTTGTCGTTGCTAACAGCTGTTTAAATTCAGCATTCAACAGTGATATAACTACTTACATGTGTAAGAGTCATTCTGCAACTAACAATCTAATGCTTTGTGTTTATATCGGCACATGCACGCGCAGCGTACCTGAACCGTCACGTGATATGCGTATTCAGGCATGTTTGAAACTGCTGCGGAGCCAAATGCTCGTGTGAACAGAGATCAGTTGAGTTTGAAAAATGCCTTTTTCACACTCATACATATAGTGTGGATGTAGCCAGAGATTTGGTTTTCATATTAAATCTTTGTATTCAGGCATTAAAACAGCTGATAGAGTGAATAATAGGAAACATTTAGCTTGAAGTTGGCACAAAAATATTTTTTAAATCGAGTTTCTAACAATTCCGAGACAGATATTCTAAAAGAAAACTCACCAAAAGACAATTTTTGTGAAGTTTGTTACAGACACAAACTGTAATTTACCTCACTTCCCTATTGCCATGACTAATTATTTAGATATTTTGAGTATTTGTATCTAGTCGGAAACACCTTTCCGAATTAGCAATGATGAAATTGTTTGGCCTCCGAAACTGGGCAATCTCATCCAGTGCTGTCTGGATCTTGTGATTAAAGTCTGCAGCAGCACCAGCAGGATGGTTAATGAAGCCCATTACTTTTACTGGGGGAAGAACGGGCCTTGTTACCATGGTGTCTTCTGAAAAGCCTATATGATCGCTCTCCAGATAGCTTGAATTCTTTTCAAATTGCCCCAACTCTCTCGACTGGCACCAGGCTGCAGCTGGCAGTTTAAGCTGCGCTAACTTTTTAGAAAAACTTTTTTTTTACATGCAAACACATGGGGACACGTGTTTACAGTCATACGCCCAGATACATGTGCATGCAGAAAAACAAAATCATGAAGTCATTTACTTTACACAGGCTGCAGATTATTGCTCACTCCAGCTCAAAAAGACTACATTTAGATTCTATGAACCGCAGCCCCTCAACAACAGCGGTGCTCCAGCGTCTGGCGGGCAGAAAAACCGAAAGTGAGAGCTGCTTTAAAAGCTTGTTCCGGATTTACCATGTCAAGATTGTAATTAGGCCTCCAACATGTGCTCAGACCTACAACCCACAATTACACTGTGGATTCTTACCAAAAAATAACTCTACTCCACCATCCCTCTCTTAAAACGCCTACATTACCAGGGAGGTTTGGCCAACGAGGGGTCAGCAGGCTATAACAGTCACCAGCTCTTTTGTTGTCCCACTGATGCCTGTCTAATAAAACCCAGACCCAGGATAATATGAACTTTGTCCAGCAGGGCCGTGATGTAATAGCCGATCTTCCGTCATTGTTTTCACAGAGTTGTTTGCAACCTGTGGTCTGGGATTTCTACTGGCTTAACAGAGCTTTTTAAGCAGTTATGATACTGACCCCAGCTGACCTACAGATGGCTAAATGAGTAATGCTCAAACTCATCATCTCTTATGGGATCCCAGCTGAGTCTGCGTGGTGTTTCCCAAGAACATCTTTATCTGCTTATGAAGGTCTGTTTTACAAACTATTAGATGCTCACTAGACATTTTTTCTCCCCTTTTTTCTGTAAAACCACTGGCTGTAACTTGGTTTGCCATGTGTGTCTTGTTAAGGGCAGTTATGACAAATGGCAGCAGCTGTACAAACTAATCTCTCTGTTGCTTTCACACATGGCGCCCAATTAACAATGGACCACTGTGGGGCCCTAATCCACGGTGCAGCCATCCTCTGGCACCGCTTGCCGAGCCAACTGCCCCAGGAGACTCTTTTCCCCTGCGCTCCTGCTCGCCAGCCTCTAACTCCATTCAGATTTGAGGTGGCCAATGCCACAAGGCGTCGGTGGAGACACGGTAGTCACCTTGTTTGTCTCCGTGCTGACAATCCTGGTTCCCGACGCTAAAGAGCCTGGGTTTTATTTGTCACTTAGGAATTCACTGGGATTAGGTTGCAGCCTTGACAGTGAGTATGGTACATTTGAGCATTTGGACTCAGATGATCACATGCACATATGAGCTCACGTGTCGTCAGCTTGAGTATATGCACTAAAACTCATGCGTGCAGCTGATAGATTAAGCGAAGCGAGGGCTCAACAGGTGGGTTTGCATTTGAATGTATGTGTGTATGTGTGATATAGCTTTCCTGTCAGTGAGCATATTTCCAGTAGTTGCATGATGATAAACTGCTGTTTCTTTGGGCCTCTGGGAGCTCGATGCATAGTCTAATGCACATCAAGTGTGGGGGAGTGAGCATTCACTTCCTCTGCAATCTTATAGGATAATTTACTATAAGAAGGAAGTGGGATGTAAACCCACACTCTTTGCTTAATGCTTTTTTGTTACTCTTGATTTATCCTAACACTGCTACTAAAAACAATATCCATGCACTTTTCCAGGAAAGCTTTCAATGTGTGAAGTCCTTCTCTCTGCCCAAAAGTACGTCATCAGTGCTTTTCACAGCCCTGCTGAAATTCAATTTTAGATTTCAACTGATAAGACCAAAGTGGAATTAATTCAATTTTCAAGATGTCACTTGGATGTAAACCAGTGTGAATTGCTGTTTCCTTCTGATTCTTCACTCTGATGCACAAACAGGAGCCTGACGCTCAAAAGAAGAGTGCTGAAGGGTCGATGGCCACCAGGAAAACGGTGCGGGGCCCCTGCCAAATCTATGACATGAATGAAACAAACGGATGAAGGAAAATGAAAATGGTTGGGGTGTGATCTCTGGCAGGCAGTGCGAAACCAGTGCCAACTATTATGAATGGGAAACCGCTGCTGAGCTAATGAAAAAAAAAAAAAAGAAAGAAGAAAAGATCTCAGTTTTTTCATCCGCCATCCAAGAATAATTAACTGCGTGCAGGCTTTCTGGTGAGGGTGGAAAAAGCCACAAGACACTTGACTCGAGTCTCGCTGCGCAGGAGGACAGTGAAACACAAAGACGGGGGAGAAACAGAAGCAAAAAAAAGTTGTGTTATTGAGGGACAAAGTAGAGGAGTTACTGGTAGCTATATGTAAAGAGGGCAGGTGAACCTGAAAGTGGAGTAAAAACTGAAAAATGTCTTAAACACAGTGACTTTATTATAGAAAAGGAAAAAAAGCGCCTAAAGTCAAGTTAAACATTATGATGTCAAATATGAATCGTTTGCAGATTACATATAAAACCTTTCAATACAGTCTGTTACCCAGAAATGTATATAATGATTGTTGACATCCCTCTCTTGAATATAATTAAATATTTTAACTTTAATATATATTGTAAACGTATTTAAATTGCACATAGCTCAGGGTGTGTGGTGACAGGGCATTAGGAATATGCAGCAATTTTTTAACATCATGTATTATAGTGTAGTGCGGAGTAGTTAAAAGCTATTTTAGTTTTGATAATTGATAAATCGTCGTGTTAAAATTAAAAAATGTCAGACAGAATTGCTTCTTTTTTCAGTTTTTTTAATCTTTAGAAATCAAATACTTTTAAGCCTGTTGGTCAGTGATATCTCTGGGAAATTACGATGGATATTTTTCACTATTTTCTCTGTTAATTGCATTAAAAATAAATTAATCCATGATATAAATAATAACTTGCTCCATCCTGTACCATAATGTACTATAGTGTCTGTACCTCTTGCAGCCTTTTGTTACACTCTGCAGAAAGGATGACATGATGGAAAGATCAGAATGTGTACCAGATGTACATATATACCATAGAAACAGACAAGGGTACAGGGCAGGACACCAGGCAGAGGCGCTGTGTATCACATGCGCCCTGTCACGTACACCACATCCCATAGTGATAAGAACTATATGTACTGTATGTAAAGAATAGAACAACTATTAATGATGCCGATGGCCCAAGCTTCATGTGCCCAGAGGGTTTAACACTGGAAGAAGGTACATAGGCTAATTACAGGATATAATTAACCAACTCACAATATAAGTTCTGTTTTAAAACTATAAATATATATAGTCATGTTTTTTAAATGAATGGAGGGTTAAACTTTGAGCTCGCAGTGTTCAGGTTCTCGGGTTGGTTCAATTTCTTTTTTTGTATCTGAAGAGGCCCAAAGGCACAGAAATGTATTTTAATCCATTATCGACTCCCGCTGCAGCCAAGAACATCGTTTTTGTTTTATCGTTAAACCTTTTTTTTAATCGGCATCTTGTGTGCCACGAACATCACCCCCGCACCGACAAAGCGCTCACTGTTTGGAGGCAAACAAAAAAAAGTGGTTTCCCTATTATGGCAATCAAAGCAGTGTTATCAGCGATCAACATGTTCTCACCCGGAGACAGAGAGAAGAATGCCCCATTGACTGATACTGCCTGCGAGGCCGGTCGCGCTGATCTCCTGAAGAAAAGACCAGTGTCGCCGGCAAACCCCCCAACCCAAAACTACCCCCCCACTCTTTGCCTTCTTCCCTCTATATATGTCTCAATACATGGGGGGGGGGATCCTAGAAAGGGGGGGGCTGCAGAGGGCTGCGTGTGTGTGTGTATTGTTGAGGTGCTGCCGGGCGACTCTGTCCCATGCTGGCCGTGTGAGGGCGGGGAGGAGGGTGGTTGGGGAGCTGAAAAGACGGAGCCGTCACCTGCCAGACTGCTGGAATGTTAATGCCGTGGCTCTGATAATTGGATTTTGTACACACCGTCTGTGAGGAACGTCCAGCAACTTTCCCCCTCTTATTGTTCAACCACGGCCCGGACCCTCAATAGGGCTTGTCTATGTTTATATAAGCACTCACGTCTCAATAAAGACTGTTTACAATGTGTGTGTGTGTGTGTGTGTGTGTCACAGCGAAATTGTGTGCAACAGGGCAACTGAAAACGAAAGCAGGAGTGTGCAAGATCTGGCAAATATCAAACATATTAAGAGATTTGTTCGGTCTTAAAAAGGATTTTGCAGATTTTAGGGGTGTTGCAGTAAGAGCTTGTGTACACTTGGATTAAAGTTTTTTCTTCACAATTGTACACTTAGACAAAGATTAATTCTTTGCCAACTGTTCAGTCCGCCATATTAGCGCCATGCCCTGCACGCCCTGAATGCCGTGGCATGGTCGAAGGTAGGCACACCCACCCTGAGGTCAAAGGTGAGGAGGAAGGCGCTCCCCGTTGGCGGAATGTGTGCGAGGCGTACATGATCTGGGATCATTAGGGAAGTTATGGCTCTTGTTTGCGTCGGGTGGGGAGGGGTGGGGGGCTGGAATCGGGCCGGGAGCTGTGACGCACTGGTTTCCCTCTCCCTGGCCTCCCATGCTATTTCCACCCAGGCTGCAGCGGCTTGAGCTGGTTAAACGTCTCGGCTGCACTGACCTAAATTCCTCATATTCACCTCAGAAGACCCTTAGCCAACCGACCTTTTTTTTCCCGTCCCCATAGTCTTCCTATGCAATGAGCGTGCGCTTGTTTTTCTAAATGTTCCTTCCTGTACATAAGGAAGCGACTTTTGAAAAAAAAAAAAAATCACCATGCTCCCAGCTGTAATCCCTCCGACGAGAACTGCTCGAAACAATGACAGAGGGTTTTCGTTTGGCAGAGAGACCTGTTGTGGTTAGATAAACAGCTTCTAATTGCATTTAATCTGTGTTAAAGTAAGGCATTTGACATAATTACTTTGGTATGTTTACCAAGCAGCTGTTGTGTGGATCTCTCTCTCAGATTTAAATGGATTTGGTTCACCTCGCTGGTTAGTGGGAAAATAAGATGGTTGGCGCTACATTAACTTATGCATGGATGCAACGGTTAGGAAAATAACAGCGTAAAGTCTATTTAGGTTGGGTAAGATTGTTTAAATTAAATGGCTTTTGGTTAAGGTGCCAGATTTTCATTTTGTCTCACTGCAAAGATTTCTGATTTCTTTTTCAAAACACATTCTAAATCATAGTTCATCTCCTACAATGTATTATTTATGAACAGTGTTATTCTTATATGTCTGATTAAACTGTAATTAGGAGCATTTTACGAAGAGATTTGTTTTTAAAATAATGATCAAACAATCTTGTGCAAAAAAAATATACAATCTACTGTGTTTGTGCATGAAAAAGCATGACTCTGTTTCAGGCTGCGGCCCTTCATAGTTATCCACTCTTCCCTTTAACCTGGCAGTAGTGTGCTGTTGCATAAACAATGGTCTGGGCAGCCACCTTTGGGCTATTGTAACCTTTCCACGGGCCTGAACTCTGGCCAAAAGGATGTTGTTGCAGGAGACTGCACCGCGGCCAAAACATATGAGCCAACCAGAGGCCCCCGTTCCAGGAGGCGAGCACTACACTGGACGATACCCAAAGATAGTGGTGTTTGACAGCACTTGGATCGCCGCAGAAGGAGCTCGACTTTGAAATTCAAACAGAGAGCCATGATTTGGCCGCCGCCTCTGAAAATGACGCACTCGCTCCGAATGCCACGAACGAAATGACAGTCGAGTCACATTTTTGGTGAAGCGCGCTTGTGCCCGTGTGATTTGACACGCTGCCTGTGTTTAGTATCCATAATGAGGTGTTGCAAAATGCATGCTCTCTGCATATCTTGCTCGACTCACCCACCACCTGTATAAACAACAGTGGTGTTGCGAAACAGTTCCAGGGAAAGGCTCTTCCCGGGCTTGTTGTCAGAATGAGGTCAGCGAACACTACTCTTTCTTCCTCCCTCTCTCTTTCTCCCTCATTTTCTCACTGCCTCTCACTTGTACTTCTAGAGCATGGGAGGAAAAAGGCCACCAGATTAACCTCAAGGCATCTGCGCACACTCACGGTGCATGTGTGTCGCCAGGTTGAGAGGCTCAGTTATTTCCCTCAGTGACAAACAATAATATTTTCCTTCATATCCAGACATTATTTTTGTCATGTTGTGGTTCAGGATTATTTTTATAATCCCGTAAATTGAACTTTCTAGGAAACTGACCAGAAAATGACCCGATTCTATGAAGTTGTAATGCACTGAATGTGCTTGAGCAATATTGTAATTACCATAGCAATCAGAACTCTGGGGCTTTGGGGAATCTGCTAATTCCACTTGTATGTTTTCTTTAGTTGGTAACAAGGAACGGGAGGTTGCTATATCTAAATGCCCTCATCATGACATCATCTGACCCCCACTGCTGATCATTTTACTTCGCAATTGCATAAAAAAGCGCGCTGGAAGACAAAGGAGGGGTGCACAAGTATCATATGCTCTAAGTTGAGGAAACAGCTAATCGCGCCACCACACCGTCAAACGCCGCTGCTCCCACAGGCCCCGCTGGTGGACCGCGCCGTGTCTGGTACACTGTAACAGGATCTCCAGAGAGGAGCACAAAATGGGCGCTTTGTGTCCCAAGATTTGTCCAGACAAAACCAGATAAGGAAACCCAACAAGGGTGAGCCGAAGGAGCAAACCTCTGCGACTTGAGCAAATAACCTTTAATCTAGGTCACACAGCCAGATAGGGCCAACAGCAGCGCTAGCCTCACGGCCAGCGACAGCATTACGCTGTGACGTAAGTGATAAAGAGAAGGTTAATATGGTCATTTCCAGTTTTAGATTTTTTTTTAATGTTATGATTAATTCTAAGGGGCTGTCTGTGTTAATGGATGGATAGCCTAATTATTAGTGAACTTTTTATTGAAGATCTGGGTTTTATTCCTCATATGGTCATATGTGCTAAAGTATCCTTGGGAAGGATGCCTAAGCGTTTTCAGCCTGCAGCTATAGTGTGTGACTTGTTTAACCAGAGAGTTTATTGTAGATAACAAACGTTTCTGCACATTTTATGAAGTCAAAGACCTGAACCTTGCTGGTGTGAGTGAACAAGCACTATTTGGCCAATCCCACACTCAGCGGTGACCTGACAGAGCCCAACCACATGGCAGTCATAGCAAGGCCCATGCATGTCTCCTCCCCATAACTGTGGCCAGCACCCTGGGGCTGTGTGTCGGTCTCCCTCTGCCCACATCTCCCCTACACATCCCAAAAAAACCCCATCAATGGGAGGAGGTGGGGGGGGGGAAACAGGGCCAGATCGCTACATGGACCATATGTGTCGGCAAGACCACAAAATGCTGAAGCCATTACTTGGCCCATTCTAGTGAAATTAAAAGCAGGAGCAAGCAGCAGCAGCCGCAATAGCTAGTCTTGGCTGAGTGCATGGGGGCAGTGTCAGGAAAGCCCAGTCAGATGGTAGTGCTCACGCTGACTTGTTGACGGCAGCAGGCTGCAGACGGCTGATGTCTTGTTGTCATAGCACCAGCTCCTCCCTCTCACGACCCCTGAGTGATGACGCTTGTCTGCTCCTCTCTGTTTCAACTTTGGTAAATGCGTCTACATGTGTGTGTGGTTATTGAACGCCCCCTGTACGGACCAACAAATCCCGGCTAATGCTTCCGTTTTGCATGCTGTTGTATTTTAATGATTTGGATGCAGAATTTCTAAAATCCCCCTGTTCTGTATTATCAAGAATAAACATCTAATTTGAATTGTTAAACCCAGGCCTGAACGTACCAGGACTGTGTTTTCTCACAACAACAAATGGAAGCTTAGCAGATGTAAGATTACATTACATGAGCTGAAAACGGTTTATGCAACACTGTCTCATGTTCATCTTATATTAATGATGAAACATTTGTCCTGCCGTCATGTCATTGTAAGCTGCAACACTACTCTTGCTCTTGGCGTTTTTTTAAAAGGCCCAGCACGAACAGTATCCTCTTGGCGTTTGTTTGCTGCCCCCCGTATCCAGCTTCTCTTATACCTTCATGCTGCCATATGTCTTGAAGGAACCATATGCATCTGACGCATTAGTTCAGGGTATTGCGTTACGCGCGGCATACATCATGCATTGTGATTGTTGGTAATTTATGTGCGAGACAAGAGGATTTTAGGGAAATTTTGCCAAGTTTAAAAAAGTTTTTGGGGGAAATAATTATTTTCTCATGAGAAATTCAGACTTTATTATCAAGGACTTGTTCTTCTTTGTATGTTAACAGGGTTTCGTTCACTGCACTGTCTTTGTCTTCATATGTGCATGTAAGTTTGACAGTGTTTGTCTTCCACGCTCGACTGAATTCCTTTCAGCTGAGTTATCCATGGTGGCTCACGCACTGTCTGGTGCCACTGGGTTTAGGTATCATCTCAAGGCACTCTGCTGAAAAGGGAACATTTACTGGGAAAATACCCCCACTGATGCCCCTGAAGATGGGATCCCATGCGTCTGTGTTTGTAATCTTTTATATGTATTTCTTTCGGTCGTACGACGACGGGGTGTTCGAAGGATAAGGGCTCATGGAGAAGACTTATCTTCAAGCGCGCGTCTGTCATCTGGTGCTGCAGACAGAGTGCTCTTTCATTCGCTCCAGTGAAAGAGGGTTCACAGAGATTTAAGGGCCAGCATTGTTTGTGCTCTGCGATGCTTAATCACTTTTGATTGGACACCATATTAAAACTTGGGCTCTAGACGAGAGGGAGAGTCTAAAACAAGGAGCCCGTCTTCTGCAAAAAGGGGGCGGCGTGGCCTCGTGGGGGTGGGTGACGGGGACAAAGACATACTGAGAGAGTGATGCTAAAGAGACAGAGGAGGTGAGGAGATGAGAGAGGAGGTCTTCAGTAAAAGTTGATGCCGTTACTAACAATACTTCTTGCATTACACTTATGTAAGTTGTGTAAACCCAACAAATAGTGCTCAACCTTCTGCATCTTTGCTTCCCATGTGCCATCTATGCTTAAGGAGTAAGGTGGCGGCTTATTCCTAAAGCACTTCACTTTCTCTCTCTCCTCCTCCCCCCCTCCCACCACTCCATTTCACTGCAGCACTGATTACACATAGTGTTTACATATTCCATAGAGCACAGTGACAGAGATAAACCTCTCCTGATGCTTATCCCCTGGCCACAATGTGGAAACCACTAAGATATAATGTAAACCAAACGTCGCAGCTGCCCTTTCATGTCTCAAGTGCCAGTTCTGCGTGCTAAGCGAGAATTTTGCAAGCAGTGGAATTGGCTAAATTGGAGTTAAAGCCATCACACGTTTTTTCCTCTTTTTAATGAGTAAGTGCATTTTCACATGGTAGCACTGAAACACTTGTGTGGAGGTACTTGAAGGCACTCAAAGTCTCCAGATTTACCACTGTTGATTTTCTTTTTTCTCAAAAAATAAACATCACATTTACTTTAACAGGCTCATCTCTCTTGGTGATTGGTCATGGAAAGTCTGAGTAGCTCGCTCTGGTGAAGAGGAGCATTTGACACACATAGCTCAGAGTTTTGGGATTGAATATTTGTGGCGAGGGACGTGCATTTGATAAGAAATGTGATTAATGATCCACTCATCAGCAAAAAGCGGGAACGATCCCCACACGAGGTACGTTGCGGGGGATTAAACAGAGGGGCTGTACTTGGAGGACTACTTCTTTGCATTAATTGGCCTGTCTCTCCTGTGGCGGCAAGTATCGCTGTCACTTTTCCTCAGCACACTGCGGTCTGCGCATGTTATCACTCTTGAGGTCTTTTGCAGTAAATGTGTCACAGGAAAATTGCACTGGTCTAAAAATACCCTCGCATGTTCATTTCCCATCGTCTCACATTTGGGTAGCTGAGTGTCTCAGGCCGCCGCCAGGAGTAAAAATTCAACTGCTTGAATCATCGAGGCATCGAAACGCTTTGCGGCTGCTTGTCTGTTTTCTCCTCAGAGGTGAATTTTTGCGCCCTCGGCCATTCAGGTTTTATGCTAATGAGTTGCTCTGCATTGACACGAACAGTTTCCCCATCTTAACAATAAGTTTAGTCCATAGGTTCACCCACACTCTTTACATAGCACCTGCACCACACCCTGGATTTATGAAGTGCATATGGGATCGAGAGCGCTTGCGGCGGGACTTCTGCTCAGTGTACATAACCTGATATCGGGACACACAACACACACACGCTGTCATACTCCTAAAGCTGTGTTTACCAAACAGAGCGAACTACAGTTGCCAAGGTTAACAAAGGGAAATGAGGTTGCTGTCTTCATTAATGAGAAATGCTCTGTCAAGTCGAGCCGGTTTGTAATGTAGCCTCAGATACTCTTTGTTGGAACGACTCCACAGACTAATAACTCTATAAAAACCTCTCATTGTGCTACACGCTTCAACTTCAGTCAGTTTCATCAACAAATGTGGGAAGGTGGTTAAGTCATTGTAAACTATGTGGACGTTGTCTCAGCTTTGACAGACTTGTTTTCTCTCCCAGCTCCGCTCCGGCTCAGAGTTGCCTCCATAAATCTAAAACTAATCCACCAAGTGCGAGCTCATCCCTCTTAATTTGTTTGCCCGCTTTACGTCCATGAAGATGTTCTCCAGTGACATTTAAGCCATCACATTGACAACCCCAAGTGGCTTCTAATACTCCGACTGATTCTCCTCTTACGGCTGCTTTGAAGCTCCCTTTATTATGCTCGGCTATTTTTTTCCCCTCCTCCTCCTCCTCTTGTTTACGAAAGCATCTCGATAAGGCCTTTCACTGCGCACCGTACTTAAACTTGCAGTCTGCCGCTCGGCCACTTGGGCAAAGCTGAGGCCTACTTTAATCAAGACATGAGAATGACCCACTTCATCTCTCGCTAATTTGTTTTGTTTTTTATTGGAAAATAAGTGACTTTAAAGAACTGTTTGTGGTGCCTTGTATAAGCTCATATCAAAGTAATATCGATGCATTGAAGTAGGCTATGTAGACATAATTCCTCTGTGGCTTTCTGCTTCTACATATGCCAGAACCCTGTTTTCCACACTCTTGCATGATAGCCTTGAATCTCTTTGCTTGGCTGTTTGTATGAAAGCCGGCCTAATCTGCTGTAAAACAGAGAAGTGGCCCTTTTTACGAGGTGCTAATGGCCTCCTAATTCTTGGGGAAAGGCAAGTGACCAATTCATTCAGCCGAGCAATTATTGCCTATTGCCCTTTGACCCCTCCGCTGACATGTTGATTTTACAGTCCTGAATTCTGTGCACCATCAAATAAGCAATAACCGTGCGTTGCAATGATTCATGTTCATGAAATCCTCATATTAAAAACAGGATGGAAACATTATAGTCACATCTTTGTAATCGTATGCAATTCAATCATGATCAGATTAACAAATTCTCAACTAAAGATATTTGTTGAGACATAATTAAATGTTATGCATCCCTAAAAGTTGTGATTTTAAAAGTTAAATGAGTGAATCAGCACCTCTCTGGCACATATTTATCACCAAAAAGTTAAATAAGTTGAATTTATTGCAGTGCTATTATACGAGATATTACAGTATATTTTCTGTGTACATGTGTCACTTCAAAAGCTTGTATATCTAACTATCCATATCATTCAATTAGCCAACAGCCTGTCCTTCTCTCCAGCAAGCCGCTTTACTAGGCCTTGTTGTCTTTATGGTTTCCTCGGGCGAAAACGTGCGTAAATAGCGGTGGATAAAACAAGAGGTGATTTAGTGGCCTCGTCACAATGCGCCCCGCTCCGGCGGTCGCTTCCTACCTTTGTGTGGTCGAGGGCTCAGGGGTGCGGCAGCGGATACACGGCCCATGTCCCGGCAGGCTCTGAGGAGGGAAGGAAACCTGGTGTCAAAGGTGATCGCTTGCTGCTTCTGTTATCTGAGTAACAGACACTTTCCAGTAAGTGTCGGTGACCGTCAGCACCTAAATGTGTTGTTGGGATACTATTAACAAATTTTATTGAAAAGTGCCACCACTTTTTTTAATTGTTTCACATTTAAGTGTTCACAAGAAAATAAAAGCGTTTCTTAAAGCAACACAAACCAGAGTCCAGTACAAACCGTGTTGCGTGTGGACTGCTGCTTCTGCTGCAGGGTTTCTTTCTCCTGCTCCTCTCTGCACAGGCCTCTCCTGTAACCTTGAGAGAAGCCCGCGCAGGCCCCAAGTTCAACGAGTGCATGAGGCATATTTTCGCTGAGCGTGCTTGGACCGCCCCACTAAACCCCTCGACCCCCCCACCCCTCCCTCCTCGCCATACATACAGCTTTTTTTTTTCTCCACTCCTCCTAAAGAGGACTCCCTGTAGGCCTCGCCTTTCACAGCGCCTGCAAAGGAAATACATTATGTGTAAAAAGAATTCCATATGGTGTCATATGATCTGTGTAATTCTCTCTCAATTGATAAAAAAAAGTCACCTTGTACGCACAATCCTCTCCTTTGTGAAAGGTAGTGCAGCCTCTGTACTGTATGTACTGCCCTGTCAAAGTAAATCAACTTTTTTCTCTGTCTGAAAAGTGGTTCATCTGCATGTATGATACATGTAATTATATTTGGAGGATCTGCCCAAGTGCTTACACTAAACACATGTGTTGTTTAATTATCACAGTTCAAAAATACTGTTGAGCAGTTCAACCAGCATAACAGGGGAAACGCTGATAAGAAAACTTGCCACCTCCTTCTTCCTGTGGCTGACTTCGGCAGCAGTGGTTTACAGTGAGGCCTCCTGCCTTGGCTGCGGTGGAGAGTGTGTGGCAGTCCTACGGGTAGGCTGTTCCAGGTGAGCCCCTGCCAAGTTCAAGTGGCTTGGACCATGCCCCGCACCGCAAATGGGAAGTGTTTCCTGCAGGGCTGCCAACCTCTGCGAGTGTAACAAGCCTGTTGTGCTGTCAGTGTCAGCGAAAAGAGACACATACACATTCAAGCAGGCTCTAAGGAGAAAAAAAACTGAAGAGAGATGTAGATGTTTGCCAGGAGGAGGATTATGGAGTCTTTTCGTGTGGTGGCCCTTTTGATATTCTTTCTTGTTCCCATGATGCAACGCTGTGGCTAGCATTAAGAGATTATGTTTTATGGTCTTCGGACAGTTGTCACACTGAATTCTGTGCATCTTCAGTGAAGTGAAACAGCTGAAATCCTCAAATGCCCTCAGGTTGAAGACATTGTATAAATGTGATGAATGAAAATATAGATTTATAATAATAATAATAATAAAAGGTCTTCAAAGTTATCAAAAAAACTCACCTATATGAATTGTTTTAGGAGGGAACTTAGCATAAGAGAGCACAGAGAAAGATCCTGTGGGTAGAGGAGGAGTTCAGACAATGGGAAATCACTCAGAGGCAAATGTCATCAATGCATTTGACATGCATGTAATATTTCTGTTAACATTTGTCTGCCTGGGAGGCACCAATAAGTGTTTAGGAAAAAAGGAAACTCTGCGCAAGTGTATGAGCGTTAATGCCGCTTGCTGTTTGAACCAGCATCAGTGAGGGGAGCAGGTGAGGATCGCTGCACAGAGACGAGTTTTCCAGAAACATAAACAGCCCTGATTGCCCTGTGTGCCTTCTTGAGCTGAACCAGACAGAACAGGACTCATCTCTCTCCTCATCCCTCCCTGCAGCACTCACCGTAAACCCTATTTGCCCTCCCACACACTCCTGATCTGCAGCAAACAAACTTTCTGGCATCTCTGATAAAGTGAAAACAACATGCTCGAACGAGTGGAAAGCATGAACTATGGTAGCCGGCTGTGAAGCGGGTGTGAAGGCCCCAGCCTTATGGCCCTGAGTGGACGAATCCTAGCAGGCTGAGGAAGTGGAGGAAGGAGTGCGGGTAGGGCCATGCGGGTCAGTAGGAGATGTGTGAGCTGCTTACAGGGAAAATAGGGAAAAGGGGAATTCCTGTTCCTGTACTGAAAAGTGATGGAAAAAGTGACTGCGAGATCTCACTCATGCCGCTCCATGTCAAAACAGCCGAGTGCTGGCGTCATCTGTGCAAATATTTCAAGAGATTATGGTTTTGGAGCCTCGTGGGAAAGGCTGAAGCCGAGCTCTGAGGACAGCCCGACTTTAAGTTGCTTTTACAAGAAAGCCTTTCCATTTTAACTTTATCAGAGCAAGAATGTAACCTGCTGAACCACTATATTCAGGGTACCTGCAGACAAACAGAAACCTGCCATGTGAGTCACACTGACATGTGTCTTTGTTCTATGTTCTACGAAACAAGTGCTTGTTACATTCTCGTAAATAGCAAGGGAAGACCTGGCTTGCCTTGCGTGAGGACACAGCGTGTCTGCTCCGTGTACATTGTGTTCAATGTTACCATAGTTTGCAATGCAAATTTGATTTGTAACATATATGATAATATGGCCCCAGGACCCTGAGAATCCGGGCGATGTCATATCATCCCAACATGTGACCGATCTCTGGATGCTATGCTTTCCTACAACATTGTTTATGACTCTCAGACAACAGAATCTGAAATTAATTTAGCGCCTCCCCTCTTCCCACCGTAAACTGGTGCTGTGCAGCCAAACCACATGTTGTTATTGCTGCAGTGGCAGAGGGGGCTGCCCCAGCAGGCCTTAGTAGCACAGAACAGATTTGCCCTGTTTTTGCCAGGAATGTGGAATAGAGCTCTCTCTCTCTCTCTGTGCCTCTCTCTCTGGCCGTGAATATCTCGCTTAGCATGCACTTAAGTATGATTTATAGATCACACACTTGTGGTGTGGCAGAGGGAATACTCTGTTAACCCTGAGAGATAAGATTTGCATTTTGATCTCCTGTAAGACTGAGATGTTTTGTCATGATTATACGGTGCTTTATTGTGGTAAGTGACGGGCTGTTGACTGTATTGAGTCTCTGGGTGTTTGTGTTTCAACTGTGCATGGGGGACCTACAACCACAAGAGTAAAACCTGGCTTGCACCTTCACTGCCGTGCGCTGGATACCTCCAGACAGTTGGAGTGTCCATGTGGAGCAGAAGAGCTCCACTGTCTCTGGACTGCTGCCAACACTTTGACCTTGTGGCGGTCACTTCCTTTTGAATTATGTGAGAACCTGTTTTATGATGCTGTTTTTCTTTTTTCAACCACTGCTCCATATCTGACTTTGGCTCACCAAATGGGCACTTACCTGGAGCAGTGAGAACCCCCAACCAATTTCTTCATAAGAGAAGTGGTTTTAGTCAAATTACTCCTATAATTTCCCCCGTCGCCCTAAAAGCTCCACGCCCTGGTCTTGTGCCAGTGAAGAGACCCGAACTCCACTCCCTGAAGAAACCCTCTTGGCCCCGAGCCTCGATCCCCACGGATCCTTTGATTTGGGCCAGCTCCGACTGGGGGCCTCTGAAAGCCCTGTCTCCGGGCTCATTAACAGGAAAGGAGGGGTTTTACTGGCCATGCGGCAGGCAGCCGGCTTTAAAAACCACCAACAAGCTCGTCTCCTACATTTGAAAGACTCACAGCCTATAGAGTTAAAACATCTTTACGTCATTACTGCACTATTTGGGAGTGAGAGTTCTGAAAAGTGTGGGCAATATTAGAAGTAAGGCTCCACACTTTGCCATGAGGTACAGTCCCCACCCATGTGGTGCTTAGTAATGTCTAATCCACATGTAGGCCAACACCTCACTTTCAATACATATTAATTACATGATGAAATATTAAGCTTTACTTTACTTGATAGTTGTCAATACTCTGCTATGGACAGATTCTGGGCAAATGGTTTAGGTTTGATACCGAGCCCTATTCCCATGATGCATTTCTGAATTACAGATGAGGAGAAATGATGATGCTGCAGCATAGTAGCCTGGATAGTAAAGAAGAAAGCTACAAGACTGTGTTCTTTTGCACCTGCTGCTTCATTCCCTACTGGAGTTGTAATGGCAAAAATAAACTGGCTCGACATCTGTTGGCAATGTCAGTAGTCTGTTTTTATGCTTGTAATGACACATTAAACTCTGTGGTTGATTCTCCCCCTTTCTCCACCCGATGTCCCGTTCCAGGGGAGCAGTGCCAGCAAAATCGTCTGAATGAGTGCACGCTTTGTTTTCTTTGTCTGTTTTGGGCCAAGATCTGGTCTTAGATGTGGTGGCATTCTATGATCGGATAATTCCTTCCACGTCCCCAGATTTAAGGTGTGTGCATGCGTGTGTGTGTGTGCATTTCACCACTGCTCCCTTGGCAGAGCCCAGAGAGTGCAAACAGTGGCAATGGGTGGCAGGGATCCTCGGTGGCCTCTCGCCCAGCTGGAGGAGAGCCATTTTGCCCTGCGAGGGAGCACCCAGTCGCCCTGGCTTGGCCTGCTGCTCTCAGCCAGTGGGAACTCCTCTTGGCTGAGGCCTGACGCCTCCGTAAGCGCTGACAATCACTGACACATCACTGGCAGAGGACTCATAGACACAACATTACACAGGCCTTCAGTCAAAAAGAAGTGGCCATGCTTCTGCAGCTGAAATAAGACAAGAAGAATACCGAAAATTTGAAATCAGAAAAGAATGACATAATGTAATAAGAGCTTGTCTTTGTATTTTTTCGTATTTACAAATCATTTTGACGCTATCTTTACAGATAGATGTTTGCTGGTCGAGTGCAGTTGAATGTCGCGCGCCTTCAGGGGTAAGGCTGCACGGGTATAAGCGTGGTTGGTGTGAGATAAAGATGTAGGTGCCGTTGCAGTTGCTAACTGTGCTCCCTTATCAGTGCAGACCAGAGCGCCATTAAATACATTAATAACGACAGACGTGCCAGCTGTGTGTCAGAAAATCTCGGAAATTTGTTTCAGAAAAGTGCGTTTGAAAACCAAACAATGCAGTATAGTGTGTATGTGTGTGTGTTGGGGGGGAGTTGAAAGAAAATTGGACGCTGAAAAGCAGTTGAGACCTCGCTAGTATCGCAACCAGGCTGTCCCTGAACTATGATCTGTGGGCCAGCTCGTCTCTCTTGGGAGAGTGGGGAAATTCCCAGACCCCCCCCCCCACTCCTCCCTCTGGACCAGTCGAGACGTGCAGGTTTGAACCCTCTCTCTGTGTTTCTGGCCTCCCATGCCCATTGCCACTCAAGCAGCGGGGGTCCGGTGCATTTGTCTCATAATTATCCGAGTGGATAGGGGGGTTCTGAAGATGAAAGGGGCGAATCACAGAGCTCCTCTGTCAAAGGTCTGTCTGCCTGACTGGGGGGTTTTGGATCTATCTCCCTTGTCCCCCTCTCTTTCGCGGCATCCAGCGCCCACCCCACCACCTCTACACTCCATCACACACACACACACACACAGTCTTACTTTTCCTAATCGCCGACAGTGAACGCTCGTGCACAGGCCCCCGCACCCCACCCCAGCAGCTACCCCGCTGATTCATTCACAACTACAAAACTGCAGAAATACCCCCCACCCTCACATCCTGAAAGACTTCAGACTCTCTTCTCTTTTTTTTTTTTCTCCCCCTTGCATACTCCGCCCACCAGCCCATCGGCTAGCCGCCCACCTCACCCCCAGCCTCATCCGCCTCCTCTTTCCCCCCCCCTCCACCACCTTTCTCCTTCTTCTCCTCTTAACTACTGGCTAGGAGTTAATGGACTGTTTTGGCTAGTCTCCAGACGGTGAGTGTCACCTCATTAGCCTATAGCGGCTCGCTCCCAGACTGCTCCTTGTGTGTGTGTGTGTGTGTGTGTCTGTGTGTGTGTGTGTATGTGTGTAAGAGGAGGACTACAACGACGGAATGCCATTGGTTTGCCCCCCCTCACCAACCCTCCCACCACGCACCCCTTACCCCTCTCCCCTTCCCACCACTACAATGAATGAGAAAACACGCATGCATAATGAAATCTATAGTCTCGTCCTC
This sequence comes from Paralichthys olivaceus, assembly GCF_024713975.1. Taxonomy (NCBI): domain Eukaryota; kingdom Metazoa; phylum Chordata; class Actinopteri; order Pleuronectiformes; family Paralichthyidae; genus Paralichthys; species Paralichthys olivaceus. Next base: position 7,818,641 of record NC_091114.1, read on the forward strand.
ACTCCGCCCCCCCCCCCCTTCCCTCCTTCCGCCACAGCCGTGCAAAAAAAAAAAAAGATAAAAAAGAACGCTCCTGCTTGGAAGTTTGCCACTGTGGAGGAAAAAAAAAGTGTCTTCGAACGATGTGGCCAACCTTCCTCCCTCGTATGGACCCATTCTTTTCTATTCGGACTCGCCGAATGGCAGGGTGGCAACAGCGGGCGAATGTAAATGCCACCCGGTCCTGCCAGTCAATTACGCCACAACAAAGCTAATTGTTTGTTTGGTGCATACCAGAAAGATGCCGAGGTTGGCCATTGATGGGCCCATTGTTTCAGCGCAGATGCTAAGTTCTCTTTTCTCACAGGCCAGACTTAACGCTGATTAAACCTGTGAATGAGGAGACTACACTTTTGGAAAATCGGCTATAAATGTTTAAACCTTTTTAAGGCCTCATCCACGAATTATTTTCTCCTTGATGAACCTGTTCATTCGTTTTACCTATTAGTTTCTTAACTTTTTTGCCTATAGTTCCCCCAGATCCTTCAGATTTCTTACTTAAAGGATTAAGATTGTCATTGTCATTAACCTTTTTTCTCTCAAATTATTCTGATGACCATGTAGGGATGTGTCTTAACACTTAACGCAATGGAAGGTGCCAGGTGCCACGGAGGAGATAAAAAGTTACTGCAGCAAGCTGACAGGAACGGAGAGGATAAAAAGGGGCACAGTAAAAGGAGTAGAAAAAGAAAGGAATGTAATAAAAAAAGGCAAAAGGAAAGGCAGCATTGTGAGAAAAGGACAAACAGAGTGGGAGGAGGTAAAAACATTAAGTGGGGCGCTGTGCTGACTTGAGGTCAGCGTGGTCATTTTTCATGGGATAGATGGTCAACTGTGTCGCGTTGTGCAGTTTGTCTGCAGCTCGGTCACCGACTGCATCGAGCATATATGGCACAGATCAGCTCGCCGCAGGATGCCGGGTGAGCGGAGGTGTGTGTGTGTGTCTACATGTGGCACGACTACACAGAGTGAGTGTTTTCAGCTTTGTATGCACAGCCATCGAGTCGTCAATGCAAGTAATCTTTATTTCACAAATTAAAAGGTGGAGAAGTTGAATCTAGATGGCTTAACCCTCATCTGCATCTTTGGTGTTGTGGCTGTGTATCTCTTTGTGCCTGCAAGGTTCCTGCGTCTCCTCTCTTGGGCCGGTGTGGCTAATGATCCGTCAGTCCATTCAGTCCCTTGTTCAAGGCCCACTCGCCACTGAATGTGCTCCCTCCCCGTCCACACTGTTTGGTGACCTCAATGAGGAGCCTGTTGTCCTCCCGGCTCGGTTAAAACGCTCTACTCTTTTCACTGCCGTGAGAGTTTACGGAGGAGAAGGCACAGAGACCCGGCGCAGAGAAAGAGGGCCCACTCTTCACCGGCATTAGTATGCACTGATTAGAAACAAACACACACTGATGATCTCCATGCGTGCGCACCCATACACACGCAGACGTGTGCGTGTTCAGATGCACACGCACACAGGGAGATACAAGTGAGCCGGGTCACGCACAGTCAACCACGTACAGACAACACACACACACACACACACACACACACACACACACACACACACACACACACACACACACACACAGACACACACACACTGCCTGGCTTGTCATTGTTCTTGTCTGGGCTGGGATCCCACTTGATTCCATAAGTCTCAAAACTCTGACAGTCCTACTGTGTGTGTGTGTGTGTGTGTGTGTGTGTGTGTGTGTCCTCCTGCTCTATTGAACAAGTCTGTGGTGTCTGTCTTGGAGAAAAGAACCAAAATGTCATTGTTCTCACAGACGTTTCAACTTTGCCCCCTCTCACTTTCTCCCAGCCTTTCTCTTATGTTTGTCTGAATCTGTGTGTGTGTGTGTGTGTGTGTGTGTGTAACTCATCCTATTGTACCTGCATTCCCCGTCAGTGGCAGTCATTTGATAGGGTAGCTATCGGGATTACCAGGTGCTCCTTTAAGTCAATAAGACAAGTCAACTTGCCTTGTTCCAATTATGAGATAATCTTCACAGTGTCGCACAGTGTGTGTGCACCAGTGGTGGAACATCACCACAGGAATACAATACTCCCCATATCTGTCTGTGCAGAGGTGTCACTCATAATAAATCCAATAGTAATGCATGGGAGGGGGTAAAGGTTTTTTGTTTAACATCCAGACATACTAAAAAACATATAAAATAGTTAAAACAAGAAGACTCTCTGCGTATGAGTTTTTATTTCACTGCTGTCAAAGCTCATCTTCCTTGTTAGACAATGCCACCCCAAGATGGCGTCCTGTTCGCTTGCACATTTGTCTCCTCCTCACCCACGGCGGCAAAATCACTCTCCTTTCGGCCAGTTCAGGTGCCAGCTCCTTTGCAGAATGCCACGCACGAGCCCGGGTGGGGGGTGCCTGGATGCCAGCATTTGGTGTGTGTGTGTGAATGTATTTGCAGGGAGGGGTCAGCTGTGCGGGAGGCATCGCCAGTTGGCAGGCTGGCACACAATGGCTGGCACGATAAGATCCTCCCTCTTTTGCGGGCAGATTTCCTCGCCCATATCTTTTGTTTGGCTTGTTTGGGTTGCGGCTCATCCTGATAAAGGCCACTTTGTTTAGACAACAAAGCGCGAGGGATGGAGAGAAGAGAGAGATAGAGAGACAAAGAGGTAGAAAGAGAAGAGAGAGAGGGGGCATAAAAAGGCGGCACAGCGGGGAGAGCGCCAACGCAGAAAGAAAAAGAAGATATGGGGAAAAAAATCTACAAATAAAAAAAAGATACACTTTTCACCAGATAAGACGATATGGTCGCAGATACACACTGAATAGTAGATATACACAGAGACGGGTATGAAAAGGTACAATGGAGGACAGATACTGTTGCAGGCGCAGGACAGCGATAGACAGATAGTGAGGAGAAGAAAGAAAGAGAGGTTTGGAGAAAGGAGCAGGTTCTGCCGGCTGTTGGAAGCCAGCCCAAGTAGTGTGAGGTCATCAACAAAGCTGCGAATGATAGAAACCAGGAGCAGGGGAGGACATGGAACATGCACGCACACACACACACACGGCGCATGTACAGTCATTTATGCATACTGTCAAGACTTCCATGACCCTGTGCCGTACACACACACACATTTATTTTTCATGCATTTCCAACAAGGGACACGCTGGAGTCTCCTGCAGCGGAACAGGAAAGAAAAGCAGGAGGACACTGAGCAGAAAGTGTGCTCGGCCACATCAAATATTTACTCAGGAGCAGCTGTATTGTCGAAACATTACGCATCGGAGCTGCTCCGTAATTAGGTCGATATTTTCTGCCCCTACTCCCTCTCCCTGTTTCCCTACTTCTCTGTGAGTCCACCCCTCTCCACCTCTCCTCCACACTGCCCTCCCCTCGCCTCCCCGGGCTGCTGAAATGCGTCTTGGCTCGGGACCCATGCCTCTGGCAGCCAGAGTGTTATACATGTGCACAGAACCCCGCTCGGCATAAAATGGCTGCCAGACAGGCTTCTCCTCCTGAAATGTCGACAGCGGTATGCATCTGCAGGGTGTGCGTGTCGCGCGTGCGCACAGTTTTTTTGTGGAGGATATCTGTACATGTCTGCGAGTGTTTGTGGGCTGGGAACGTGAACTACCGCTGTCCAAAAAAAAAGAAGAAGAAGAAAGTTTCACAAACTACAGTATGTGGCTAATTTAATCCACACTGTGAATGTGTATGTGATCCGTAATTTAGTAGGAACAGAATGGGTATCATGCCAAAAAATGAGTGGGTGGGTTAGGGAGAGTGTGTGTGAGTGTTTAAGTGATTATAAAATCCAGGCGAGCAACACACTTGGGTGTGGAGACGCCTCACGAGCACTGAGAAACTTTCTTGCAGAGCCAGATTTCTGTTGCCATTACCCCTAATTGCCCTAATCGTTACTGTGGAATGATAAGTATCCCACCGGACAAGAAGGTGTAAGAACTCATGGACACATCCAAAATATCCACAAGCCCCCTCTGCTACTTTTTCCCCTTGCTATTTTTTATTTTTTTTGCTGAGTAACAGCAGATAATCTGATTCATACGTGGTACAGCTTTTTTCACTTCCCTCATGAACTGGTTTGTTTATTTAAACAAGTGGCAGGGACGGTGGGTGCCAAGAAATGTTGTTTTTGGAAAAGGGCCGTGTGTGTATGTGCGTGTTTATGTGCGAGAGAGAGAGAGAGAGTTTGTGTGTGTGGTGTCTGGCTCTGTGACTGAGCCCTGCCAAGCTTCCAGGGCAAAGCTCAGCCTCCTCGGCCGCAACTGTTTATTTGCAGGTTACACTACTGTTTATTTGAAGACTATCAGATTGGCCCGGGCTTCTGCACAGGACACCTCTGAGATACAGATAACAGGACTCATGCTCCTCATACGGCACTTATTTTAGCCACTTTTTTAACTTTTTAAAAATAAAATCTGCAGTTGATTTATCTGCACATAAAGTAAACAACTACTAATCCAGGATAATCTTGTTTTTTACTTGTGAATGATTTAAAGATTAGGTTTTATTTGAATACCTGTTGAGTTCATCACTGTCTTAAATCGATAAAAAGAGCAAACTTGCGGCCTGGCTGACATATATGCATCTACACTGGATACTCAATTATAAAATCCCACTAGAACAAGAAGAAGGAGAAAGAGCATAAAACAGCCCTTCCCCGGGTCAAAGGTAAAATGTAATGCAATAGAGGAGGTGTTTCCAGGTCTGGCACAGGCCTGGCAGATGCTCCATATGCTTGCATCCCACCTTGAGTCATCCAGGTGGTCTCTCCTGGTGCTACAGTGGGGCCTCATGCTGGAGGATGCTTCCTGGGATCTCTAATTGCTACGACCATCTGCTCTTTTTGTCATGGCTGCCTGTTCAGCCCTCGACGAAGATGAGAAAAAACAAACCGGTGCACCTCTCCCACCTTCACCTCTCTCCTGTGCCCCCCACCGACCCCCTATCTTTCCCTCTCAGCAGTTCTCTGGGAGCGAGCTTGGGGTCGGCAGTCATAACTAGACTGATGGATGACTCTCAATGTGGCATGGGGGTGGTAGTGGTTGTGGTGGTGGGAGACAGGGAGACAAGGCCACAGAGCTGCCTGCAATCACTCTGTGGACATGTGCCGTGCCAAATCCACACAAACCTCCGCTCACCCACAAAAGCTGCTTTACGGACTTTGGGTGTGTGTGTGGGTGTGTGTGCGTGTGTGTGTGTCAGGGGCAGGAGTGGGGGAACCTTTCACTATCAAGGGCCATTTAAATTTTTATAACATCCTTCGTGGGCCATACTAAATTACTGAACACATATATCACTCCAACCTCTTTAAAGCAATTGTTTGAAACTCTTTGGCAAGGCAACTGATGTCAGATGGTAGTGATGATAATGATGCAGCCAGTTTGCTGTCGGTCCATCTTGAGCAAAGCAGTTTTGACAAGAACTGCTGACATGCTCTTGTCGGAAAACGAAAATCTGTACTTTTTGTAGAACTCGAGCAGAGCGAGGTTGTTGGACTGATTTCACATTGTACGTCTTCTGGTTTCACATTGAACAGTGTAGCAAATATGTTAGACTCCTTTTGTGTACTTGTCATGTGTTGAAACCTCTCATGCTTTGTTTTGTATCAGTGGCACTGTTTTATATTTAATTGTACAAAGACCATCAGTTGAATTTTGGACTAAAACTCGGACAAAACGAGCAATTTTAAGACATCATTTTAGATTCTGAGAAATTGCGATGTACAGTTTCAAGACTGAGAAATAGTCAGAAAAGAACCCTTCAACCTCTGCTACTCTGAAAGGCTGGAAACAGATCCTCTAAAAACTCGAAAAGCACAAGTCGAGTATTAACTTTTTTACGAAGCTGAGGGGAGATATAGTGTAAGAACATAACTTGTACACTTCTCGTACGTTTTTAGGGCTAAGCACCCAGAAAAAATGGGAATTTTTTTCTCTTAACGTATGGTCCTGTTCCCTCCCTACTTTGTCATTGTTGAGCTTCAGCCAAGAACATTCTGTTTTTGCAGCGCTGTTTAATAGTCAAATTTAGTAGAGGGGGAACAAGAGTGAGAGGGAGAGAGACATAGAGGGAGAGCAAGAAAGGGATAAATCTTTTTTTTTTTTCTTCTTTCTTTTCGCTCATACCCCCCTCCTCCCCTCTTCCCTCTTTTCTCTGTTGCCTGTGTAATGCAGCTCATGAGAGCTGTGGCAGGAACATGGATGTTGTTGCAATACAAGGGTATCTGAGTTCACTGTTTCCATCTTGTCGTCTCGGCTCAGGCCGGTTTGAATCCGTGTGGGGGTTCACTCAAGACGCTGTACTCACAAAAACGCCATCACCTCATGCATGGGTGGGAATCAGACATTGTTTCATAATGTTAATTGTGATCTTTCACAACTTTAACGGACCGATAGATTCCCCTCCCAGCAGGGCTCGGAGGTAAAAGACGTCAATCCGGGCCATCTCATACCAAAGCCTGTGCACCGTAGCGGGTGGAAAGAATTCCACTCATGTTTCCTTGTGTTTTCCCGCCCCTCTTGTCCTCTCTCCACATTTTGTTCTATGCTCGTACCTTGCACAGCAGGACTGAACACATTCTGTACCCACCCAACACTCCCTCGGCCCCCTTTGAAAAATTACCTTGAGGTCTGCCGGTAAAAAACATTCAGGCTATCCTGTGTCAGACACAGAGCTTTTTTCTTCTTCGGTTTGCCCTCCCATTCAGGATAGAACTGTTCAAACAAAGCTGTCTTGTGTAACTTACAGTAGGTATGCTTTCCTCGACTTGCAGATAAGGAAAAAACATTTAGTCACCCCGGAAGGAAATTTAAGAAAACAACCTGAGTCCTGAACTGCACTTTGTCCTTTTGTGCCTGTTGATAGAAGTTGTTTCTTTATTTTGAAGTGACAGTAGGAGGCAAGCAGTGATTTAAAGTAAAAGTTCTGATCGTTGTATTTTTTATAATGAGGAAACAATGTTTTCACGCAGCCATGAGGTTCTTAAGTGGAAATAATCAGTTCTGACAGGAAAACCCGAGATGGTATGTTGTTGTCCTCATACTATACTAATGTGGCCCCTCCTCTCGCTCTCTCTACATGTTTGCAGACTCACAGCAGTCAGGAAGTCCCAGTAACAATGAGCCAGGCAAGAACCCTCTTCCAGGTATGTACAGTATCAGTCCTCTTTCCTCCTCCCATCTGTCACTGCTCCATTGTTCCTCTGCAGCGCAGCCGCTGGACAGTAAACTGTGCACAGCATAACTTGCCTCATTTGAATAGTGCTGAGCTGCCGTGAACTCGGTGACTTGCAAAGTAGCAAAGCCGACACTGTAATAAAACCAGGCTGCAGCCTCGTCACAAACCATGTGCTCTACTGTCAAGTTCGTAAAAGCAGCTATTTTCAAATGACAAAAACACATTCATGCTAATAGTCTAGTTATTAAACTAAGATCAATTGACATATTTAATGTAAAAGGTGTTAATTTAAATTTGGGCTATTATTCAGCTTCTCTGTGACATCCACAAGCCGAGGCCGTAGTTTTTAACTTTGCGTGGACTCAGGAGAAATAAAATTTTATAGGATTGTTAAATTTGAATTGTCATCATCCCAGTGGCAACATCAAACACAGCGTAAAGTGTTACAGCAGATTGCAACTTCTGCCAGCGACGGAGCGCATCAAGGTGAGTCAAGCCAGCGGAGCCGATCCGCGGAATGTATTCCCTGACAGAGCTGTTCCCCTGAACTGACCCGAGCTGTGTCGTCACAATGTTGGTATGAAAATAGTTCCAGAATCATAATTAGTTTTCTACCTCAAGAGCAGGTTCTGCTGAGGCGTGTGCCAAGGAAAACATGCCAGTGAGCCAATGACTCAGGCCTTGGAGGCCTTCGGCAGTGGCACGGTTCCCCCCCTGCAAAAGCCGTTGGCTCACAGGAGTCATTAGGCTTTGTAGGTACCAGTCGAGCTGCCTATCTTTCTGGCATGGCCCGAGGGCCCTCGGCACAGCATCAAAGAAGAGCTGGAGTCATTTGGGTGTCAATAACACATCTGACTGTTTCACTTGACTGGCAGGCTCTGATTAGTGTTGTACCAAACGTTTCAACATTGCAAGAAATATACATTTTGATATAGTTATCAGTCTAAAAATAGTTTTTCTGAAACAGGAGTGGAAAAATCTGACTGTGCTGAAACAGCCTCAACTTGCTTGCGAAGCAATGTCCTCTTGTCAAAATCTATCTGTAAGATCAATACCACATTAAATGTCTCTGTAGGGTGGATACTTATTGCTGTGATAGTGTATCTTAGTATATTAGTGTAATTGTCAACAGTTGTTAAGTTTTATGTGTGTATCTGATCGACTGTTCAACAGAGGCTCATTCGTTCCACTCAGTAGCAGGAGTTTGAGTCTGACTCACAAACTGCGTCACTCCGTCGTCCTTACACACCCACACACATACACACATACACACACCCACACAAACACACACACACACACACACACACACACACACACACACACACACACACACACACACATACACCATACACACCTGTCGTGCCATTCTTTCTTTGTACTGCACAGAAGGGTTTGGTCCACCGGAATAGAAAATATTGAAGAAAAAAAAGACGAAGGAAAAGTTTTATTTTGTCGGCTAGATTTAAAATGTAATAAAAAGAATAAAGTTAAAAGTGAAAATGAAATACATTCAAATCAAAGACAGATTGACAGAGCACCTGAAAGCATTTTACTCTAAAGATCATGTTTTACTGATTTATTTCTGATCATGCACAAGCACATTTCTTTATGGCAAAATAAAGAATGATCCAGCCATCATTTTTTTATCATTTTGCATTTAATCCAAAATTATTGTTCACTTAACACCCAAAGAAATACATAATACAGAGGCAAGTCCTTATCCTTAATTTCATTCTATTCTTTTTTATTATGTATCTAGTAAATTGCAAGGATATCTGATTTGTTTAACTCATGCTCAAGCTCATGAATATTGTATTTCTGTTAATATTTCCCTGTATGTGCCTGTGTCCACAGTCTACTTGGAAGACAGCTTCATCAAATCAGGAGTCTTCAGTGTTTCAGAACTGGTGCGAGTGTCCAGAAGTAAGAACATAACTATCACGTTCTTATTAGTTCCACCCTGCACATACACATGCACACACACATGCACGCAAGCACGCACACACACAGGTGTTCTTCAGTTATTCTTTCAATTATCAGTGATCAGCCCCAAACTCAGCTTCATGCTGGACAGAGCTGCGACGGCCAATGAGTGGTTATCCTGCCTAAATAAATGGGGGAAAGAGCAACAACTGCACTGTCCCTGGGGCTGAGACGTAAAAAATAAATAAATAAATGCATGTGTAGAATCACCAGTCCGATCTGAAGGAAACCACTTCAGAAATTTGTTGACTTTCCCCCGAAGTAAGATTCACAACACACTCGCCGTACTTATGCTGCACATGTTTAACGTTTCATGACACCAGCTTGTTTTACGGCTCAATCCAGAGCGGCCGTGACGTGACGCCGTCAGCTCATCCCACCAGGGCACTTAAACAAATGCTGTTTATGTCTCAGTTAACGTCTCGATCTTTGAATAAATAAAGATGATTCATCACCGCAGGTGTTTGGTAATTGGTGCAGATTGCTTGAACCTCAGCCGTGCGCTCGCATCAGTGGAACGACACGATTGGCTCGATGTGGTTTAGCTGTTACTAAGTAGACGATGCACCCGCCATCTTTTCTAGTTCAGCTCCTGTCTAATAACGTCTTTGTTGCAACCAAGTTGATATGAGAGTCAGGGTGGTGTCAATCAATCGAGTCTCGACACGCCCACGCAGCCATGAGAAGAGGTCTCACCAGGTGATACAACTGAAAACATCTGTGTGAATTGCAGAGCTCATAAATCTGTCCTCACGTTTCACACACTCGTTTTTTTAAACAACAGAAAATATATATTGTTGGATTTACCTTCAAATGTCCCAAAAAGTCTGCAACTTCTCCCCGAATCCTGACATCTATCAGTGTATTCACTCACATCCACCGCCATAAAACCTTAGAGTGGCAGTAGATCCAGTTTGGCCAGTCTGCTTCGCAATAAGAGAATACCTGAGCACACAGCCATCTGCACGGACCTGCGTATGTCTGCATCAACATGTCTGCCCTCTGCAAAGTCGTTGACAGTTGTTCTTCCAGGAGTCCTCTTCCCTCTAATAGTTGAGGACACCCTGAGGCACCGTTTACCTGTGCTGTCCCCAGCCTCAGCTGGAACATGCCTGTGGTAAACAAAACGCCTGTGTTCGGAAGAAACGCACAGCCCTGTGCTGTCTGTTGAACTGCATGTACCAGTCTATTCTGGTCTTGTGGTTAGAGTTGTCATCAGTCATGAATACTTCAATACTTCAATACTAGGTCAATTCATTGACTATTTGAACAATGGAAAACTTTTCCGATTATTTATCACGTCAGTCTGTTTTTACTTAATATTGCTTTGTGGTCCTGAGCCCCTACTCCACTGGTCAAAAACACAAACACCCACTGACATGTCTTTTGTCTGCAGAGGGAATGGATTCAATCTACATTCACTCGAGGGTCAAATTATGAAGTAGACACGGCAATGAACGCGCTCATATATCAAGACAGATGAGATGGGGGGGCGCCTCAGTTGTGGGTTCATTCTTGACATCGAACATGTTGCCCCAGGGACTCTCCTCTTCTGGTGATGGGAAAGAAATCCATTGCTTTTTTTTTTTAGCAGGTTTACCTGTGTTTAAAAAAACGTAAAAATGTATATCTGCTAATTGTGGTGTAAAATAGGTATTTGTCAAATGACAGCAAATGACGGACAAATCACTAAAATTAACTACATCATCTTAGGCAGTGTGTTAATGTGATGAAGTCATTCACATTACAAGTCAATTTCTTACTAATCTACAATGGCACTCAGCCCAACAGTCCCTGTAAAATGTTGGAAAACTCACAATGTTAAAGAAAGTGACATAAAAAACTAAACTGAATCTGCCCTCTGTTCTGGATCCTCACCAAAATTTGATCCATACCACATCTATCCACCAAGCTACGTTCAAATCTGTCCAGTTGTTTTTGTGCAGTGTTGTTCACAATCAAACAAATCAACAAACAAGCGGACAGGGGGAAAACATAACCTTCTTGAACGTTTTTACAGACAAAATTCGTCAAAACGTCAAAGCTGAATCTCAGCTTGTTTTGAACCAACAGGTATTTCCTAATAAGCAGCTTTTATCATGTGTAATGTGATATGCTTATGAAATACAGATAGTATTATTAATTAATATGGTTTCTGTTTCCTCACTGTGTCAGAGTGGTTCTGATGTAGGAGCACAGACCACGTTGTCTTTACCGCATCCTTTCACTTGACGAAAATCCTTTGAAAACCGTGTTTTGGTTTGGTGTTTAATTTGCACCCCCCTACACACACACACACACACACACACACACACACACACATACACACACACACACACAGTTTGACCAGATGGCCGTTGTGCCGGTGTGCCTGCCTCTCATGCTACCAAGAGCCCGGTTCCACCAAAGACTCGACTGAAGTCGGGCTGGAATTTTAAAAAGGTCGACAGACGCACAGGAATTGTCACTCACTCAGCCGGTCACTCCCCAGGAAGATATCTAAGCGGCCGCTCGTCCGTCATCACACTCCTCTCCCAACTCTCCAGGCTGTTGAGACATTCTTTGAAGTCCATCAAAGCGAGCTGGCAAGTTCAAGGCAGCGTTTTTTTAGACAAGGACACTATTAATGCAACAGGAGCCTCGGCTGCAAGTGTAAAAATATTTTGTCAACAAAAAATGGGGGCAAGCACGGGCAAATTAAACAGTTGATCTAAATTTGTGAGGACTACATTTTCTCTTATATAGTAATTATACTGTAATTATAGCATAATTTATAGTACACAGTAAGATGAGGTAATCTGATGGAAGAGGCACTATGCCAAAGGTTTTTTTTTGCAGGATGATTTATTTCATTCACAGCTTTTTTTAGCTTGAAAGTCAAAGCCCAGATTATTAAATGAGATGATTGGCAGGGCGGCCAAGTGGCATCGTAAATATTGTTCCAAGCCAAGAAGAGAGAAAGAGAGAGAGAAAAACCAGCACAGAAAGAGAGAGAGAGAGAGAGCGACAGTTCGAGGGTAAGCTCAGCAATGAATGAGAAAGCAAAACAATGGTCTTGTATTCAGCGTCCTCAGGCCGGATGCATTCCACCACAAACAGCTCGGTGCGGGTGGCAGCGGGCAGGGGCCTTTGCCAGGGCTGCAGTGGGCTGCCAGGGCGGAGGCTGGCGGAGGGATCGTGCCAGTGGTGAACCTCAGACCACAACAGACGGCGCCACACACTCCGTCCTCTCATCGACTGCAAAACCCAACCGACCGCTCAGAGCTGCCGGCTGCCTCGCAGGGCCACACACTGGAGAGAGAGAGAGAGAGAGAGAGAAAGAGGGATATGGAGAGAGGGAGAGAGAGTGAGGATGGGTGGTGAACTCCTTTTGTTCTGTAAACACTGGCCTGGCCTCCCTTGAAACAATATCCCTCACCTTGACCGCAGCGAGAAAAACAACACCTTTTCCATCGTAAATCACTGTGCGAGAAAACTGCTGAGTGTTGCACTGAACCACAGAGAAGTGAAGGAAATGTTGATGGTTAAAGTTTCCTCAGATCTAACTTTTAATGCATCACAAATGATTCTGTTTAGCAATAATAGCCTGCTGTTGGTGCTGGCTTTTAGCAATAAATACACTCTTATACCTCTTTTACATCGAAATTAGCAGGTACTGTAAATGCAGGATTTTTAAACATGGGTTAACGCACAAAAAAGGTGATCCTCCCTCCCATTCTCTTTTCCCTTTGCCAGTAAAGGAGTTTGCCTTTCTGTTTTTGCATCATGTCCGGATGCCATGTTTTTACCGCTGCTGATTTGAGCCAGAGCTGATTCAAACCTGTCTCTACTGCAGAGCCATTTCTCATTTTTGCAGACAAAAGCCAGATGTTAGTGAGTTTTTTGACTGGTGAAAAAGGGGCTTTAGTTATAATAATGATAACAGTAATACACATTCATTTATTCATAATAAAGATTCATTCATACTGGAGAAAATGTTCGTCTCAGTCTGTGCACAGCCACGTGCAAAGAGTCGCCTTGTTAATCCGTGCTCAGCAGAAACGCCTGTGATGGTCAGACAGTTAACCTGTGAGTAGGGAGCGCTTAATTTGATACACTGCGCCTCTGAAACGCGAAGCATCAATAACGCTCAGTCACGCCGTCTTGTAATTAATTGTGCGTCTCCGGATGCAAGGTTGGGGGAAAAGACAGCACTCAATCTGACAACGCTGCTGACATTGAACTGCGATCGCAGCGTATAACTGTCTCCCTTTGTTTTTTCTTCTCTGTGTCCTCTGCAGTGCCCATCACCCACGGCGCGGCGGTAAACTTCTCTATGGCCGACATGCCCAGCCAACCCTACTACCACGACCTGAACTCCAGCGTGGGGCTGCACCGCTCGCTGTCCTCCCCTCCCGGCAGGTCAGTGGAAGTCACAGCAGCAGAATAATCTCTTTTGCACAGAGTTGGGGTGGAAATGTTCTTTCTATTATAACATCACAGCACTGGCAGTGTTTTATGATATTACTATTATCAAGTATCCAAGTAAGGGTTCAGTGAAGGGCAGTGCATGACAGTGGTATCAGTATTCTCGTCTGACGCTTGGCAACAGAGCAAATAATTCCCGAACCAGGATGACACTCAGTAGAGTGCATGCCACATTTATATTCAGTAGATCCAGATTTTTATTTGGATCTGCACCACATTGCATACACTCAGAAATAGCAGCCCCCTTATCATGAAGGTACATGAATCAGGGCCCAGTCACACATACACAAGTCCGAAGCAATTGTTGTGGGTCAGATTTCACCGAAGTTGAACCCTACTTGAAGCCACACTCAAGGGGGGGGGGGGCATAAACAACTATTAATTCACATTGAAGTTAATCTGTGACAAACATTCATTCCAACTGTCCCAAATTTCCAATTGCAACTATTAAAATCATCATATAAAAATATTAAAGCCATAAACTTCTTCATGTCTGCAGCAAAAGGCCCAAAACCGTCAACATGGAGGAGAACATGGACACGAGCCCGACAGGACCTGACTTCTACTCGTCACCCAGCTCGCCGGCCAGCAGTCGGGCAAACTGGCACGACAGAGACGGAGGTGATTTTCCTGTTTTTCCTTTGTTTACCTACATGGGAGGTTAGTCAGGCACGGACGCTGTTCCTCAGCGACGCCCTGCACGTCTCTCACACAGTTGCACAAACGCTCAGACGCAGCCAGAGCGTGTTGATCTTCCGTCCCGCTTGCAAATAGAAGGAAAAGTGAACACCTCTCAATGTGTGTTTTTACTGTCGACTGAACTCTTTTTAACTCAGCCTCGTCATGAGTTACTGTATGTCAATGCCGCCACCCTGTTCACTGCGGATGAACTGCATCTGGCTGTATCTGCACATGAACTTGTTCAACCCTCTTAAAATACATACCGTGACAAAGATAGCCCCGAGCACTGTCAGTCACATAAATGTTTAAACCCATTTCAACTGCCGAATGTAAATCTGTATTCTGTCACACCTGCTGCTTACACACAGCGCACGGAGTGTCCGCTGAGAACAAAGTGTTCCCGGCCACGCTCGCGACCCATAAACAAGAACGCTGGTTATTTGAAGTACTGATAATCAAGTTGTGTGTTTTCAAATGTCAGGTGTAGTGTCTTCTTTATGAACAGGCATTGTGGGTGATTGCTTTGTGAGAGGCTGTTTTTAGAGAAGTTACTGTTGTAGAGCTATTTGGCCTGTGGGGCAAATCGCATCACATGATCGTCTCTCATCAGGAAACGAGGCTCTAGTCTTGGCTTGACTTTACAGAAAATGGTTGAACTTTGATGATCTTGTGCCAGTTGTACTGTACAGAACCAGTTGGAGAGGAAGTTAAAAATAAAGCTCATACACGGAGAGAGATGCACCTTTCGGAGAAACAAGTGTGCTTGCGAGAGAAAAAGTCTCATTACGTCGTCTCCTGGTGCTGCTGGAATGGTTCATTTGACGACAGGGACATGCAAAATGATCGGAAACGTCCCGACTTTTCCCTCAACGGGGCGCATTGTGGTTTTAGCTTTTGTTTGAACTGTGTACACCTCTTCTGTTGTGTTTCTATGCAGCTCTATTTTTTTGTTTTAATGTAATAAGTAGAAAGGCACTCGTGGGATTTAACCACAGCCCAATGTGGGTACATTGAAATTTCAGTGCGTCCCATTGCACAAGGCCTGACTGTTGCTCTGCGTAAACTTAGACACTTGGGGTGAGGAGAAAGGAAAAGCAGTGGGTAGGAAACTCTCCAGAGACAGCCATTATTCTGTCAGGGGAGAATAAATGAGAAGTGGGGTGATATTAAACCCATATGAGGCCGTTACATGTGCCAAGCGGTCATTCCTCGCACATGGTTGTCATTCGGCAAAACCTCACTATGTAGGAAGACATAGTTTCTCTCGTGCATTTTCTCAGGGAAAATTCAGTTTGCTTAAAATTCTGGAGTTTTTTTTTTATTTTTAAATATTCTCGAACACAATCAACCATTTAATACGAAATAAATCAGATCACAAATGACCATTAATCTGATTTCAATGCAAGAACACTTGCCTCAGACCACAACAGACGGCGCCACCTTTTTTTATCTAAACTAATTAAAGTGTTTGATTTTTGGTAATTAATTGTCCTGTGTAATATCCCCAAGGCAGTCCAGCGTTTTCTCTGAAGAATTTAATTAGTGAGCTAAAGCCGAACACCTACACCACAGAGAGTATTTCCTATTTTCACATGGAAAAAACCGTCAATCTTCTTAAAAGCTATTTCTCCGTCTGACACAAATATGAAAACATTCAAGCCTGTATCCTCTTGCAACCTCAGACTGGGAAATCCCCCTGAATTCCAGCCACCTTTTGTCGCTCTCTCTCTCTTCTCTGGAAACGAGTGATTCTTCCCGTTGCTCGGGTGGATCCTTCCCCTGTTGTGGGAAAGCAGTTTATGCCGCAGAGGGGACGTTTTGAAAGTTATACTCCCTGAGAATCTGTGACGTAGCAGAGAAGGACTTGATGAATGTTCGCAGGCCACTGACCCTCGAATTTTTTTGTTATCACGTTCCCCTCGGACACCGTGGAAAATTGAAAACTGCACGTTCGTGACGGCAGCAGAGCATTGCTCATGAAAGTGTCGAACAGCAGTAATGAGCAACTTGTCCCAATTTCTTATCTTTAGCTGAGCCTTAGCCGAGATTATTCATGGGGAATTAGAATAGCTTGTCCAACAGCGTGTAAGGCCGAGGTGAGCAGATGTTATGTTGTAATAGTCAATTAAAGATTACGTCAGGGTCTTGAAATTCCTAAATCCTCTTTTGAGGGACCAACTGTACACCACAGTGTACTTAACTGTTTGTCAGATCGCTGGATTTAATTGTTCAGCTCAGACGTGACAAAAGCAAAATTACCACAGGTCCACCACCGTTTCTCTGCTATGACCAGTACATTTGTAATGATACAACAGATTATATTTGATTTTGAACTTTTGCAAAGTCTTTAATTTGCAAACTCTGTCTTCATTGCCTACTTCATTTGTAGAAGAAATATATCCTAGTTCAATAACTGCTTAATTTCAGTCATAATTCACTTTTGGCATTTAATTTAATTTTAATTTACTTATTTTCATTGATTGAAATCGAAGCAGTGTTTTGATTCATTTCATTCAGCAACAAAACCATTAAAGAAAACTTGTTTTTGTGCATTAGTGAGTCATTTGATTTCATTTCCCTGTAAGGAGCTATTTGATGCGACGCACAAGTCGGGACAATTTCCTCACTTTGGTGTTTCTCCTCTTTAGTTCTGTGCAATTATACCAAAATAAATAATAAAAAATATATAATTTGTAACAATTCTTCATTAACATGTCCAAAAATGACTAGACCCGTGTGATATATTTTTTGACTTGTGTAGGGACGTTAGGCCCAAAATGCTGTAGAACCATGTAGGACCCCCACATGCAGTTTTTATGGACAATGTTTCCAACGATGTGTAAATCCTGAGAAATCCTTAATTTCATTCAATGTGATGTGATGTTTCATTTTGGTCAGTTTTTAATTCCATCATCTCGCTTTGCCAGTTGGATTTTCCCATCTCTGCTTCTTGGGAAAACAAATGTAACGAGAATAAGACTTTAATGCATTACCTCATCCGTGAACGTGATTTGCGTCTAAGTCTTGTCTAGTAGATTTTGACAAGACCCATGATTCCACACTGCTTCACAACATCGTCAAACTACGTCGTTTGTTATTGTTTTGATTGAGAGACCCCTAGCGCCTTAAGTTACATATTGTACGTTAAAGAACAATAAGGCATCTAAGCATCTATGTTTTTGTGTTTTTTTCCTACTAGCAGACATGTCCTCTCCCACCATGAAGAAGCCGGAGAAGACGCTGTTCAGTCCGACCTCTCCGCAGGACTCCTCACCACGACTCAGCACTTTCCCTCAGCCTCATCACCCAGGCCTAACAGGTGTAGGACACAGTGGTGAGTTACCCGGTGACTTAAAAACCACCATCCAGCTTGAGCTGAAGCCTTAATGGACATTCTCTTCATAAACGCAGTTGGAAAAAAAAAAAAATCTATGTCGATACTTAATTTAGACGCGCAGATCGATGATGATCGCTTTATCTTAACTCCCTCTGTACCCCACAGACACACACGCTCAATCTTTATCTCCCTCTCAACTCTCCTGTCTGTCTCTCTGGCAGTTATATCGACGAGGAGCCCCCCTCCACACTCGCCCCTGCAGTTCCCGGCCTCGGCTATCTTGCCCCCGGCACCTTCACCCTACTTCTCGCACACCACCATCCGCTACCCGCCCCACCTCAACCCTGCCGATCCCCTCAAGAGCTACGTGCCGTCATACGACCCGTCCAGCCCACAGAGCAGCCAGGTCAGTCTTCTTCTTCTTCCTTTTCTTTTTTGTGCAGTCTTTGAAGAAGCCAGAAGTCTGAGGCTCCTTTGACTTGACTTCATGGCCTCAAGTGGTGTTTTGTTACCTTGTTTGGCTTCACTTCTATCTGACCTCAAGAGATTAACGATTAAATAAGTTCCAGCATGCATTTGTCATTATTTCATTAGTAGTGCATTTGCAAGTTGAGAAACATCATCCTGTTTTTCCTGTGTGTTTTTTTTTCTTTTATGTGAAACCTGCTGCCGGTCATTCTCTTCATTTATAGCATAGGTTACAATTAAATTTAAATTCTTGGTTCCTGGTTCAATTTCTGGCTCCTGCAGATTGTGTTGAAGTGTCCTCGAGCAAAACACTGAACCCCTGAATGCTCCAGATGCTGTGTATGAATGCGTGTGAATGTGTGAATGAGACACACGGTGTAAGGTGCTTTAATGTGTTTCCTGTATTAGTCTCAAGCCCAAAAATTCATATTACAAGCTAAGCTTAAGGTGACCAAAGTTTGGGAACCATTAAATAGACCCTTCACGTGGAGATGTGATATTGGTCAGAGAGAATAATTCAAATAAAGAACTAATTAATTCGAATAATTTACAGAGAATTTATTAGATAATACTGAAGTTTTTAATTTTGCAGCCGTCCCCAGATTTAAAAGCCACTTCTTGAGTTTAACTCTCATAGATAATTTTATAGCACAGTTTTTACAGCAAAAAACCCACCAGTTGACTCCAACCAAAAAGTCAACCAAACTATTGCTCTCGCAGTCGCATGTGATACGCAAAACTGTATCGAGTCATTGTAGTAAATCAAATAGCTGAGGGCTTTATGTTCTGGGTACACACTGCGGCCTGTGTGTGTGTGTGTGTGTGTGTGTGTGTGTGTGTGTGTGAGAGAGAGAGAGAGAAAAAGGCATCTCTATAGATGAGAGAGCTGTGTGTGATATTTATGTGAGTTTTATATCCCCGCTGTTCTCACTGTAAACAAAGGCCTCGTAGACGGCTCCATCTCCAGAGCAGGGAGCTGGTTAGAGAGAGGGGTGGTGGGCGTCGGCGGGGGGGGTTAGGCGGAGAGACTGTTACTCTAGAGAGAAACCGCGGGGAATGATAAAGGTTGTAAATATTTGCCGTTGCCGGGGCCCGGCTCTTGTGCAGAATTAACTGGCCCTCTGCTGGGGTGCTGGAGAAAGGGGAGCGAGAGGGTAGGAGGGGGGGGTGGGGAACAGCGAGAGATGGGGTCCTGTAGGGAAGAGAGAGCTAGAAGACCAGCTGGGGGAGGAGGATTGGAGGAGGTGGTGGTGGGGTGGGCTCAGCAAATAACACAGCGCTTATAATCCCATGGATGAGTGCCAGAATGTTTTTATGCTTGCTTTAACGCAGATTATATTACACTCTAATTAAACATTCTATTCACATCGGAGGGAACCCTGTGGACACAATTCTCTCCCGAAAAGGCCTGTTTGAGTTTTGAACCCGGGACGGCCCCCGAAAACGAACGCCTAGACGGTCTCCAGCCGTCTGAAAGAGTAGCTCCCACTAGCTTCCTTCATTGTGTTCTCAATATATATAGTCTCTCTGCCTCGTTCTCCCACCATTCGCTCATTCACACCATTGTAGCAGGTCACTCCTGCCTGCGCTCTCTGCCTTTTTACACCCGCGTCCTCCTAAATTTCATTTATGGCTGCCATTAAAATCATTGTTTAAAATCATGTAGGAAATCCAGCACCGCGGACTGAGGATCTATTGTTGCTCATGCCCCCCAGAGTTTTAGTAATAACTGTGACAATGCAGCGACTGCAAGTACTAAAACCTTTTCTTCAGGCGGAGCATTAAGTGCAAGAGTGAGTGGGCTTTTGAGGGCAAACAGAGCAGTTAAGGGATATGAGGGGGGTTGGACATACGGGTGTGATTGGACATTTAGTTTGTTTTGTGCTGCTAACCATTTTAGAAATGTGTAGTTTGTTACGTGTTGGTGTATTGAGATCTGCCCAACTGCACATTTACAAGCGAGCAAAAGCTTTTAAACGTATGTCACCGGACACAGTGTGCCTTTACTTTTGTGAGGTTAGAGGTTTGATGGGAGACAAAACAAGTGCACCTCCCATATGTGCAGCTTTTGTTAAGCAGAACCGCCTTTTGCAGTTGTGTAATCGTTTGTATGATTTCCTGGCAGATATCAATATTTGTCAGTTTCAGTTACTATTAAAATATACATTTGGAGGCTTTTTTTTCCTGCACATGCTTTTTATTATATTTTCACTTCTAGTTCAGCACTCTATTACTCATTTCAAACAAGAGCCGACACATTGTTCTCATCTTACCAAACAAAAAAAGGTGATAAACTCCAGAAATAGATGAAACACTCCATATGTTTGTCATGCACACCCCTCAGATCTGGACAAAGTTAATTCTTTTCTGAAATAAAATACTTTTCTTCCCCTGTTCATTCGTCCCCCACCTGCAGCCTAACAGCAGTGGTCAGGTGGTAGGAAAGGTCCCAGGCCACTTCACCCCGGTCCTGGCTCCCTCCCCACATCACAGTGCCGTGCGACCTGTCTCGCTCTCCATGCCGGACACCAAGCCCATCACCACATCCACAGAAGGTGAGTCTCCGAATGACACGACACTCCCAAAATCAGTCCTCTGTTAAAAGTTTTGTGTCTCTTACATGACAGCTCAGTGTTTGCAGATTTTGTCGTAGGGGCACTGAGGTTCTGAACTTGCAATGTTAATGTATTAAATTTGCTCTATAACATTAAAATACAAAATCTGTAAAATAACCTCAAAAACTCTCATTATAAAAAAAAAGGAAATTAAAATGTGAGTGGGCCCTAAATAGAACCCTGTGCATTTAGTTTTTACAACTGGTTGTTCCTAATCTTGATAAATGACTTTAAATTCATAGTCAACTGTAAGTCACTGTGGTTGAGAATGACAGCTACATGGTGAATTCCTGAAATGCTCATTGTAATGCAAGCATGGTTTTCTGTGTTTTTGTGTTTGTGTGTTACCCAGGCTACTCAGCCCCTGGCACCCCGACGGCTAATCGTTTTGTAGGCCTGAGCCCCAGAGATCCCACCTTTCTCCACCAGCAACAGGTGAGAGCCCACCCTTACCCCATCCGACCCCCCTCCCTCCCGCACTCAGCTCACTCGCAACTCTTATCCTATCATTTTCTTTCAACCCCATGTCCCCCTGCACATCAGATGTGAAGCCCCTGCTCTCCGCAAAAAGCCAGTCACACTCTAAATTTAATTTGTAGGAAGCATTTAACTTTCTCGTTAGTCCTGAGCACCTCCAGATCAGATTAGAGTACTGGTCGGCTGAGGTCAAGCGTAGCACTTACTGTTGGCATAATAAATAGCAACATATCTTCTTTTTCGTCGGACCTCAAAAGAACGGAGGCTTATCGCGGCTAAAGATAGCAGCTCAGACTGATCCTCAAATGTTGCTTGCTTTAAATTCTACCATGCTGCTGTTAATTTTAGTTTCAACAACATCTCGGATTTAGCTTTGATGTTTAAAGGTCCTTAAACAACCTAGAATTTGATATCTCCAATGTGTCCAGAATTTGAATTTGATTATATCTATTGTTAATAACAAAATACACTTTGTTTGTCTTGTAGAATCAAGCACATGTTTGTGATACATGCTTGAAATTGTTTTAGAATGACGCTGCTACTACATTTTAATTAACTAATTTGAATTATTAGTCTCGATTAAAAACAGTCATATTTACATTTCAATGACTGTATTTTAATTTAATTCCCAGTCTAGACTAGAAAAGGGCATCTGTACCCTGAGGTCACTTTAAACACAGAAATTAAGGTGTCAGGAAATTATTGTGTGGCCACCACTCAGAAGATGGATGGGACGTGTGGGTGTCTTTGAGAGTGTAATGTGCTCAACTGTATATATTTCTTTCGCACATTACTTAAGAAACTCACACACTTGCACACACAGCTTGTTATAAGTACACTCCCTCATTTGCGGTGCACGAGCAGGAATATTTAGCGTTGGCGTCACGCGGTTTCTCCTAGGACAGATGTGGTGACCCTGTGTGTGTGGGTTTTGTGTGCGTGTGAGTGTGTTTTTTGTGCGTCTGCGAGGCGAGGAGTGTTGCGGTGTTGTCGGACGGGAGAGAGTGCCTCTCCCCCCACCCCGTCTTGTTGAGAGAGCTGGTCTGAGGCCAAGGCTTTTCCAACCACAACTAATTGAATGCATCTGCACGCGGCTACGCCATGATCGCTGGGTTTCTGCTCGGCTCCCTTTTTTTTCCCCTTCTATGTTTAGTAAAAAAAATGACAAAGCTGGCCTCTGTATCCTCACTTCTCTTTCTGTGTCTTTCGTTTTTTCTCTCTGCCTTTCATTTTCCTAAAATCAGAGTAGGTGAAACAAAAAAAAGAAAAACCTAAATGTTTGTCGGAAGACGTGGGATGCTTTTATTCGGCGCAGGAGGAGGAGGAGGAGAGGGAGGATTCACTTGGCTGATATCGCACAATTTTCTAGTAGCCCTGCTACTTCTTTCAGCAGGGTACAAAGTTACTACACAAGACAGCAGCAGTCTGAGCGAAGCTGCATGACCCGCTGAATGTTGTCCAACGCTCGGCCCCCAGAGCCTGTGAGGACTTTTTGTTCCAGAATCTGAAGTGTAAATCAGTCCGATACGCGTATAAATATCCTCCTAAGAAATACAGTTAGATAATATGATAAAAAAAACATTAACTGTTATTTTCATTCGATAAATAGTAATGATTCAAAATTGAATTATCCTAAAACAGAGTTTTGTGATCCTTTTGCTTGCCAAAATGAATTATTTCTGGCCTCGCAGCGGAGAACTCATCATCTTGGATATCTGTGGATTTACTCAGTTTAGAGTTTTGGCGGCTTAACATGTGAAATTACAAATGGGAGATTTGTATGCAACAGTGACACCTCTCTAGAAGGTGATTACATGCTATATACAGATGAATTAATGCCCTTGTCGACTTAAGGAACTCTAAACAGTCTCCACATTGATTCATCACACTTGTGCTTGTCTCAGTTGTTTTTGTTTTCTGTGGTATGATTTAACAGCCTGGGATCTGGGCTCGCCGAGCAGCGCCGACACTGAGCCAAAGTCCCTCAGGACTAAACACTTTCACTGAACGCTCCGTCATTGTCCTCATGTGGTGATGGGATGTTTATTATGTGGGATCCACGAGGCTTTTACTGGCACTTTGAGTTGTTTTGTTTCGGCCGTTTAGCGCCGCCTGGCTGGGTAGGAAAGGGAAACACGTCACACATGCCTGGAGAATTGAGTGAGATTCGCGAATGCTGAGTTTTTTTCTTTTTTAAATGTGGTCAGCATTGGGGCCGTGCCACGGAGGTGGACTGTTCTTTGTCTGTCCGTCTATGTGATGGATGGAGGCCATGACTTGCTCTGCATCTGGCTCTGCTGCTGACAGATCCAACTTTAATTTCTTTTATACAGACAAAAAGCAGAAGTTTCAGAAAGTTATTAAATTTTAAGAAACTGGAATCATTGTTTCTCTAATATCACATACAGTATGTACTGATCCCCTGGATCCTTTCCACGAAACTTGGTGGAAGGATGCAGTATGGGTCTGGGGAGGAACCCAATAATTTTGGTGTTGATCTGGATCAGGGGGTGTATTCAAAAATATTTTTTCCCCTCCCGTTGCGAATTAGGGCGTCACCATTTTCACAATTTTCCAGGAGAATAATTCATGGATCTTCATAAAGAAAATTCAGTTTTATTTAACTGATTTCTATTAGAATTGAAGGGTTTGTTGGGCCTTGGTGTTAAAATAACTTGAAAGTTGCCTGATGACTCTGTATTAAAACCTACTTTTCCGTAAAGAGCCTATTTTAAGACGTGGCACCACAAAAATAGAAGTCCTTGGACACACACCCACAGTAGGCTTCAGAAAATGAAAAAAAACACACACACACACACAAAAAACAGCTCCACCACACACTCCCACACCTGCTCTACATTTCCCAGGCAGCGAATGTGTGAAAAACCCGTCCATTCATCTCTCGCCTTGGTTAACCCCTCGAGGGAATGCCACCATCTAGCATTCCGCAGGGAAAGATCCGTGATCAGATGTCATTTGGTATTATCTAAGGAAGGATCCTAATCCACAATCTGCCCGCATCTGTTTAGCTAACGTTCCCCTTCTCCCCGCTGCCTTAGCCACTCTGATGTGCCGGTGCCAGCGGACAGATGGCGAGCCCCTTGAGGAGCGGTGGCACCGAGCGTCTGGCCCAACCCGCACATTCTCTACCAGGCTTTTGTCAGGCTGGAGAGTGCGGGAGCAGCACGGGGGGGTTGTTCAATCTCCCAACCTCCGATGATTACAAAACACACTGGATGGAAAAACATTTCTTCTTATTCAGTTTTAATCATCAGGAATTGAACTCATATAATGAAAATATCAAATTGTAACATAATTAAATCACTGCAAAGCTTTTAAGGATTCATTTCTGTTGCAGTTTGTCTCGTTATCGTCCCGTTTCTTGCCACTACTTCACATTTGTTCCATAAAATAGCAGCAGAAACAAAACCACATAACTGAATTTCAATGTGGCAAAAACTCAGAAACCAATCATCATCTCTTGATGTGTTCATCCAGGTGCATGGAGGAAAAAGAAAAGAACACAGTTCTTGACCGCTGCAAATGTCTTTGAATATTCAGCGTGCGCGTATATCTGATTAAATCCCTCTTAAGTGCCTCTGCACAACGTCTGCCAGTGCACGCAGAGTGCTAACAGTGCAGTTTTAGCCCGATACATTACTAAATGAATGTGTTGACCACAGGGCAAGGTTAGGTTGGTATTGGCAGAGATAGCTCTCAGCTGGATTGCCGACACGTGCGCTTGCATAATGCATGCAGAGGAGACGACGTTTTGTGTGTGGCGTGTTTTTCTTTTTTTTTTGGTTGCAGTAATTTGTAATCTGTATGTAAGGTTGGCATGTCTCGAGTGAAGCGGAGGGGAACGGGTTTGTGTGTATGCATTTGTGTGTGTGTGTGTGTGTGTGTGTGTGTGTGTGTGCGCGCGAGAGTGTTTAACTCCATTGTAATTTTGACCCCTAATCAATAAAAACAGTTAGCTAATGAAAAAGCGTCTGCATGTTTGAGGGCATGCTCGCGTGCTCCATCCTGAATCTGAAAGTGCACTTACAGCAGAGCGGCGCTTATCGACAGGGTGCATGCATCCAGTGGATTGCATGGCTTCATTGCAACAAAAGCAGTAACCACTCACATATGAACTACCGATATGATGCCACTCACATTATGTCACTAACTCCGTTTTGTTTTTTTTACTTCCAGGTTAGCCCCTAACTTTGCCTGCATGCTTTTTCTTTCTATGTGTTTCAGCCATAGCTTTGATTTACCTGTTATTTGTAACCAATTAAATAATGAATATGCTGATTCCATTCACTATTTCCATGATTGTCAGTAACCGTTAGGACTCGTTTTGGAGTCATTGTGTTTGTATCTGTGCTGCTTATTGCTTTATAGGCCCTTTTGCATGCATCTGTGTCTGTATAGAGTGTTGAGTTGTAGTGTGATGTGAAGTGGAAGTTGTCTTGGCCCAGTGATCTGACTGCTAGGTTTCAATTGACAGCTGAGGAAGTGTGACTGGAGCGTGACTCAAAACGGCAGGCATTATGGCCCCAGTGCCACTGACGACACTTTGGGGATTGCTTGGCAAAGGTAACCTTTTCATTCTTTCACGCCATCTCTCTGTCTCCATCGCACCACACACACACACACACACACACACGCTTGGCAATGC